>NC_056737.1:1308356978-1308711978 GCF_019279795.1 Protopterus annectens | reverse complement strand
TTTTCAATTGAAATCCATGAATCGAAGCACAAAACAAACACTAGTTTCAGTGTTTAAAATTTATTCCAAGTGCAAATGCACAAAGCAACCATTCAGGTGATTTTCACAGCAGCCATACTGCTGCAAGCACAGACCGGTGACTGGTTTTGCCCCCTGGCGTCCTCAGTGTGAATACACAAGAATGAAAATGCTGCTTGTATAAATACACATACAAAGTGCTACTCAAATCTACAATTAAAAAGACAGGAATGTTTAAACTAAATTACCCCATATCCAAAGAACTGCTTTGAGCACATAAAGCCCCCTTATATGCATACATATACCTGCACAGGGTCTATATTAGAACATCGACTTTTTAAAACATCGAATGTTCTAATATAGAACATGCAGAACAGCAAATTTTTTCCCATGGAAAAAATTTGCTGTTCCGACACACATACACACAACACAAGCACACCAAACAAACAGCAATCCACACACATACACCTAAAATCCTACATCTAACCCTACACTAAACTGTACATACACCACTAGCTATCCACTTACCTTAACCCAAACCCTAACCCCAAGGTCCATCACTATCGCACACTCACCTCACCCGTGCCTTAAGCCTAACTCACCTACCCTGCCCTAACCCTCATGTCCACACAATCGCACACTTACCTGACCCTTGCCCTAACCCTAACTCACCTACCCCCACCCCTTAAAACTCACGGCCACACAATCGCACACTTACCTGACCCGCGCCCTAACCCTAACTCACCTACCCTGCCTTAACCCTCACGTCCACACAATCACACACTTACCAGACCTGCACCCTAACCCTAACTCACCTATCCCACGGCCTAACCCTCATGTACACACAATCACACACTTATCTAATCCCAACCCATAACTTTCCACCACAGTGCTGAAAATAGCGAAGCCACAGGAACGGCCAACCAAATTCCTTTCCTAGTAAGAAATTTGGTGTTCTGCAGCTTTGCTATTGTCAGCGTTCACTGAATAGGGGTCGATATTAGAACATTCAAAGTTGTGAAACTTCGATGTTCTAATATAGACCCACCTGCACATATGCATATATATATATATATATATATATATATATATATATATATATATATATATATATATATATATATATATATATATATATATATATATATATATATATATATATATATATATATATATATATATATATATATATATATATATATATATATATATATATATATACACATATGTAGACATATAAAAATACATATTATCATTCATATATTACATGTGCATAATTTACCACCAAAGGCACATACAAAATATCAAAAAATGTGTCATAATAAATGGGAATATCAAAAAGATATGTTATATTATTCACATACAAACTAAACCAAGCTATATTTAGTGAATAAATAATAATGCTTAGGAAGAAAGAGAACCCCCAATCCTCCTAACTAACCAAAAACTAATCATAAACTCATCTATCAAACCTACCAATGGTCATTAAGACCAGGTTTATATAAAGCAAAAATCTGGTAAACCTAAAACTCCCTTTTCTTTAGGGTATATCAATTTTTGGTAACTTATCTTAACTGATTTCGGGAACCATAGACATGTTGCCAGTTCTTTGTGAACTTTTTGGAAGAATTTGTGCAGTATAACTACATTTGAGGTATTTAGATGGCATAAGAATTTAGGTCGAATGTTTATCCTAATAATTGCTGATTTACAGAGGAGGGACAGTTTCAATCTTTGCCATCTACTAAGATCTTGCAAGGTATCTGCCCACATTTTCATTATATATTTTTGATACATATAGGAATGGTTATGCTCAAATTGTATCCCTAAATATCTAAAAGAGTATTCTATCCTGAAAGGGGAATCCGAGAGTAGGTACTCTTTATGATGTAAAGGATTAATGGGGAAAATTAGTGACTTTTTAAGACTGACTTCATAGTTCGAAATTCTCAAAAATGTATCTATTATGTTGCATATCTTTTCCAAATCTGAAATAGGTCATTCAAAATAAATATTTACATCATCTGCATAGGCAGATAACATTATTTTGGTGTTCATAATTCTAGGGAATAAAGTGATATGTGGCTTGAGAGAGGTATAAAAACAATGGTTCAATATATAGATTGAAAAAGTGGGGGGATAGGGGACATCCCTGTCTAGCACCTTTCTCTAACTTGATAGGTTTTGAAACTCTTTTATTAACATAGAGGTAAGTATATGAATTATTATACAAAGTCTTTGGGGATGTTAAAATTATCCATGGTTGTAAAATGGAAGTTCCAATTAACTCTGTCAAATGCTTTACGTGCATCAAGAAATAAGCAATAGCTTGGATTTTTGTCCAATTTGCTTAGCTGAGTCACAGCATCTAGGGTTAAGGTGTTATCCCAAGTTTGCCTATTCACCATAAATCCTGCTTGATCAGAGGATATTAAAAAGGGGATAACTTTTTTCAGTCTCTCTGCTAAAATTAGAGATAACATTTTAATGTCTACATTAATTAGCGATATTGGTCTGTAGTTATGTGTATTGGATTTATCTAGGTTGTTTTTGGGTATAAGAATTGTCCTAGCGAAGTTTAGGTGATAGTCTGAAATACCATATATGTTGATGTAATTAAATACTTTTAAAAGAATAGAAGATAAGTTCACATTAAACATTTTATAAAACTCTGATCTGTACCCATCTGGGCCTGGAGACTTACCTAGCCTGAGTTTTGCAATGACCTCAATTATTTCTTGTTGACTAAGAGGAACATTGATTATCTCTACTTGATTTTCTTGTAATTTCGGACGTTATATTTTTAAAGAAATCTTCAATTTCTTCAGAAGTAGATTGATGTGTATCTATACCATATAGTTCTGAATATAATTTGTTAAATACTCCCAAAATTTGTGTCTCTGAAATATGTATCCTATCTTGATAGTAAAGAAACAGAATCCTAATAACCTCTTTTCTATTTGAAATTATCCTCGCCAGTACTTTCGATGGGAGTTGTGCCCATTCCGCGTATTTAGCAATACTTTTTTTTTTGTTCATGAAGTGAATAATTATGTTGATATAATTCAAATAACTGTTTTTTTTTTTTTGTTTTATTTATTAGTTTCTCAGTGTCCGGACTTGGTCTGCTCTGGTAGTCAGATTCTAGAACTTTCAACTTGGAGACTAACTTATTTTCATTTTCATTTGCTAGTTTTTTTAAAACACGTGGCTTTCTGGATTAGCACCCCCTCCCCCAGTTTGGCCTTGCGTGCTGCCCATTGAACGTCAAAAGGAATGCTAGTGCTCTCTAAGTCCTTTTCTAATTCTAACAGTATACTCGATACCTCATGTGCCACATCTGATTTAAACAGTGAATCATTGTTCAGTGACCAGTTACACCTACTAAATGCCCTCGTAGGTTTAATTGGGGAGTTTATTTCTAATGTAATTTTTGAATGATCTGAAAAGTACTTGGGTTCAAAGGAGTATTTAATATCATTTTCTAGCAGAACCTCTAAAATAAGAAAAAAGTCTGTTCTTGACCAGGTATTGTGACATTTAGAGAAGTATGCATATAGATTATTTCTCCCCTGATCTTCACCAAATGAGATAGGGTCTATAAGGCAAAAGTCAGCCATGAGTTCACCTATAGCTGTCTTACTTTACTCCATTCAAATTAAACAAATTTAATCCTAAAATCTCTTCTGCATGTTCATGTTGTTCCTTTCCAAGCGTAGACCTTCTACATATTCTATGGTTCTGTGAACACACTCATAAACTTTGGTGCTCCCTGAAAGTGTGGCTTGAGAAAATGGGTTATCAAAAGTCCACACTATCATGGGACCTACTGCACATCACAGAACTTAGGATACCAAAACTCAAATCTCATGTACTTATTACTCTTTGCTTACTAATCAGATTCTTCATAACTAAAATCTGGTTGGACCGCACTAAATTACCCTGGAAGGACTTTAGGACTCTTGCAATCAAATACATATCCTCACAAAAATTATTTATTGGTAATTTTAATAAGCAAGCATACTATGAGAAATATTGGAAACTTATATTCGACATTATTATTGGAGATTAACCAGTGTTTATAAGATCGAGCTTTTATTTAGATTCGATCTCTGGTATACAGGTTTTCAGTTGTTGTAGTCACTTCAGCTTTACTTGGCCCAACGTGCTCCCTCTTTATGTCTACAGTAGCACTGTTTGTATATATGTACATAGTTTGGACATGGATATGGAAGATGGGTTGGAGTTAAGGAATGCATTGATACTATGTGCCTATTATTCTTGAATTTTCTATGTACTAGATTACTGTCATTCTATATGTCCTATGTGAAAACATTAATAAAAATATATTGGAAAAAAATGTAGTTATTTATATTTGTTAATCAGTGTAGTAGACCCATTTCTGTCACAGCATGTAGATGGCATTAGACACATCAAACAGAAATTAAACTTTTCCAGACTTTTACATACTTATATATCTGCATTTTTTGTACATTTCAAGTATAAAAACATATGGGGAGTCATAGGTGTTCATAGGTTCATAGGTTCATAGGTTGGTACTAGGCTATCAGCCCTAGGGCCTATACAAGCCTAGCCATAACAATTCCCTGGCTATTTCTTCCCACATTATTTACTTCCCTGGACCCCTGTCTAGCAGGGCGACTGACATGATCCCCGGGGTGAATTTCCTTTCTCCCATCCAATCGTCAAGGTTCCTTTTGAAGAGGACCAAAGAGGCACTCTGCTTGACATGTATGGGCAATCTATTCCAGAGTCTGGGTGTTACATGTATTACACAGTTCTTATTTAGGCAAACTGAAACAATTAATATCTAACATAATAACCTACTAGCCCCTTCCCAACATGTGTTTAGGCCTAAACATAGCACCACTAAAGCCCTCATTAACTTCACTAATTCAGTTAACCAGCTCAGAAGCAATGGTCACCATGTCTTCTCTATCTTTCTGGATATGTCAAAATCTTTTGACACAGTTTCCCAACAGAGACTTCTCAACAATCTATCCTCCCTGAATCTAAGTCTACCCTGTTATGGTTTCTTAACTATTTATCAGACTGTCAACAAGCAGTCAAATGGAATAATGAAGTATCACCCCTATTATCTTAACTGCCTCAGTCAGCGTACCCCAAAGGTCAATACTTGGTCCACTACTATTCTCCAAATTCACAAATAAATTATCCACAGTCATTCAACATGCAGCAAATATTCAATATGTTAACAATCCCTCCCTTTATTTGCTTGGCACCCTCCCTCTGTCTCTTCACTCCTTCAAACAACCCAAAAGCCTTCAGTGACATCGAAGGTTGCCTTTCTGATGCTCAGCTTGTTCTCAACCCAAATAAAACTAAGTTCATGTTCTTTACTAGTAACAAAACACATAGCCAGCACCCCCTTTACCATCTTCTCTTCTAATAATACTATAATAGAGTAGAGCATATTAAGCTCCTAGGAGTGAAAACTGACAACAACCTGAGGTTCGACAAACACCTAGTCATAACCATCAAAAAGATACATATTAAACTAGGCTCACGCTGTAGGGTCAAACATTTGCTAATTGACCACACCAGACAAGCCATGTCCAGAACCCACTTACTTTCCACCCTCCTTTATGCTTCACCTTTACTTGCAAACCTCAGAAAAAAACAGATTTAAATAAATTGGAGACCTGCTACAACAAAATAGCCAGATTTTCCTGAAACCTCCCTTACAGATCACACCACTGCAACACATTGCAACATCTAAAATGGCTAGCACTTCCTAATCTTCTGACCTATAAGCAACTAACCTTCATACACTACATACACAAGCACCCAAATAGCTGTCCCTCTCTCAGATACCTTGTTTAACCCTACTCTAGCTCTAGAACACTAAGATCCACCAGTAAAGGTCTGCTAACAGTTATCAAATCTAACAATGGCTTTGGAGAATCACTCTTCTCTAACCAGATGTCTAAACTTTGGAATACACTACCTCAAACAATAATTAATTGCATCACTGCAACTAAATGTAAACATCTACTTAAGGAACACCTCATCAATAACTGGATGTGCTTCTGCACAAACCCAGGCTGAATATACTATCTCTCCCAGCTAGCTCTACCAGGTCATACTATCTTATTTGATCGCTCTTCCAGCATTCTGTCCCCTCCCTCTAATTACTAGCATGAATTGACAACAAAAGTCCTGTCTCCCCTTCTCACTTTCTTACATATCTTGCTCTTTACCACTGTTGAGTCTAAGCACTGATCTTTTTACTGCTTACATTTGGTAATACTCTACAAGAAATGTTTACTCCCTACGTGAAGTCACTCATGTATTAGATAAGTTACTACTGTTCTATGGTCTAAATAATGCCACTGTTTTATACACGTTAGAAACCTATATGGTGCAGCTTTTTTCTCTGCCTATGTTAAAATATTTACATGGAATTTTACTGTTTTAAATATGGTTATATTACTGTTATATATGATTATTTGCAAATTTTTTTTGAAGCTTTTGTACCTGAGCCTCCACTGAAAATGGGTCCTTCGCCCAGACAGACCTTCTAGGTAAACAAATGTAAAATAAATAAATTAAATAAATAAATAATACAAACACTGAAAAAGTTAAGTGGAGAATTTAGGAAGACAAAAATAAAGGGCATATAATATATATACTGTGTTCAGAAATAAAATTAGTTGTTACATAACAAAATTTAAACCAGGAATTTCACAAACAATTTGGTTATGAAATAAGAGTTGTATGATTATTCAAATCAGAATACTTGTGGAACACATAGCTAACTTTTTTGTATTTTAAAAGTTTTTGCCTCAATTCAAACAAAGAAGGACATTTTTTTAATGTCATTAGGAAGTCCTGAGGCTAAGTTATTTGTGGCATTTGGAGCTGAGCCATACAGTCTGTAGAAGAACAAAATTAAGAAGTGGAGTACTTTTTTTAATAATAATATGGCCTAGTTCCATGGCGGAATTATTACTAAATGTTTTGTGCATGAGGGAAAATAGTTGGAGTTGAGTGCATTGATCTGAAACCTGTTGACACACTTGCGAGTGAAGCAGTGATATTTTATTTTTCTGCTGAGAGGGAAATAAAGTGGCATATTCTATTATAGCAATAACTCATGCCTGGGTGTGGGTAATGCTGGATTTACCCACAGTTGGTGTGGTTTGGTCATGAGGGCGAAGCCCGAGTGGCCAAACAAAGCCAACCATGGGTAAATCCAGCATTACCCACACCCAGAAGTGGGTTATTGCTATTATACAATGACATTATTTAAGAAAAAAATACTTTTCTTAAATAATGGCATTGTATAATGCCTTCTTGCTGCCCTTCCACAGCTGTCTGGTATCCTGCGGCAGTTCTGATGTACTGCGCATGCGTATGCCTACGCAGTATATCAAAGCTGTGGGCAAAAGCAATGGAGAAAGCAAGATCTCTGTTGCTTTTTACAAACTGTTTCGCTATGTTAAATGGGTTTAACATAGCGAGACAGTGTGAAGCAATGGAGATCTTGCGTTCTCCGTTGCTGTAAAAGAAGATCCCACTGACCTCATGGGTGTTTTTGCCCATTATCACTGAAATCATCAGAGTAGAGAAATTGTGAGGTATAAAATTGAAGCATACTGTGAGACCCCACCTTAATTAGAGGAGTCAATGTGGCTTATATGTTTTTTCTAAGTTGAATATAAGAGGCATAACACATGCATTGACAAGGCAAAAGAGAATACAAGTTTGGTGAGTGTAAGGGAGGTGGTAGGATGACTAATTTATTTGGAAAATTGCTTCAAAAATCACATGTGTAAAACACAGATGCTGAAAGGGATTGATGAAGACAAAAGAAAGGCATTACATCACAAAAATCCATTGCGTACAAGCTATGAGAGAGAGTCAGATAATTGGCAGCACAAGCATTGAAAGATAGTAATATCATAGTAGTACTGGACTCAATATGTGTCAATGAGACTTGTGAATGAGTATGGGGAACTATTTGTTGTTGAGGAGGTAAAGATGGAGGTTGGGATAATTGTCAAGATATTTTTGCCTTATGACACATGGTACAGGTTTGATTCTCACATGGGTTAATTCATCATCATCATCATCAGCCTCTTTTTCCCATTTTCTATAAAGAGTTGGGAAATCATTTAACTGCTGCCATCTCTCTCATTTCAATGCCAAATTCTTGCTTTAACATGTGTTTATTGGCTAGGCTTAAAGCAAAGAGATAGTGGGAATTTGGCATAATTGTTGAGGTGTTTACCTTGCAGACACAAGAGACAGGGTTTGATTCTCACATGGGGTAATTAGCTAGGCTTAAAATGTCTCTTAATCTTTCTAAAATTACAATGAGTGAAAAACTTAATGAGAAAAATAATAAAGGGGGAGGGAGCACAATGCTAGCACTTGAAAAGGTACCTTAAGGCAAAGCACCAGGGTTGGATGGATTGACAGCAGAATTTTTCAAGGAGTACAAGCAGGATCTGACAGCCTCAATGTTACAATTTTATTTGGAATATGAAAGGAGAGCATCATTTACAAGAGACAGCGATACAGCCAAGGTATTGATGTTCCTAAAGCTGAATAAGAAAAAGACTCTACCAAATAATTATAGGCTGATATCATTGTTGCTAATGGATCTATCTAAATATGCTAAAATATTAACAAACAGAATATTACATTTATTAATGAGACCCAACAGCAACAAGCATTTATCAAACAAAGAGCAGATAGTTCAGACCTAGTGAGAATATGGTCAAATATGCAGAGGTTTTATACCTTAAAGAATTTAAAAGTGGCTGCAGTGCTAATAGATTTTAAAAAGGCTTTTGATTTGGCTAAATGTTTTTATACAGCATTTTTGGAAGCAATGAACTTCCCCAGACATTTATATCACAATACCAAGTATTGCACACCAATCTTAAAGCAGTAGTTTCCACTAATAGACAATTGTTTCATATAAAAGCCCTGACAAGGATTATCAGCCAGGGATATCCTCTCTAACCATTGTTATTTGTTACAAGCCACACAATTCTTTATACAACAAAGGACAATATTGCAGATTACAAAATGCAAGATAAAGTTTGAATTGATCAGCCACTTTGCAATATGAAGAAATTGTCAATTAGCGAGTAGAAATATAGGGAATGCTTAATATAATATATAATGTTCTATAAGCAAAGATAAGTGTTTGGACCTGATATCAGCAAATTAGAATATAATACTGCATACATCCATATAGCAGAAGTCATGGCAAAGGATAATGATCTTAAATTGACCCAAGAATTTTCTAGGTATGTTGTACTTCACAATATTTAAATTAATTCATGTGTGGCAGCATTCTCCTCTCAGACTGTTCAAATGGGGTTTGTCCATCACATCTATTTGTTGGTGGTGTCAAGTAACAGAAGCATATTATGTGCATATAATTTGGACTTTCTAGAGGTGGTAATAGAAGCCATACACTGGATGATCAGAAGGCAGTTACTAAATAGGGAGGACACTAGGTGTTGGAAATTGAGACTAACTCTCCCTTCCCCCATGGTGTTGTTTATATAGATATACATTGATTTGGATGAGGATAGTGTATCACTACTAAGCTTTATAGTCAGAACAGAGACAGTTCCTTCATGAATGTGGCAGAGCCAATTTATTCTGTCCCTTACCAGGAGTACAAAATGGATGCCAGAAAGAATCTGTCTGTGAGACTTGCAGAGGCATTTTGCAATATTTCTAAAAGCAAGGAAAGCAGCATTTGTTTTTTTTTTTTTACAAAAAGGATTAAGGCAAAGAGCTTAGGCTCATTGCCCAAGTTAAGGTAAGGACCACCTGCCCTCACAAATTGTCTGGTATGAGTTTGAGAAGAGCTTTAAGAAATTCACAAATTGTCTGGTATGAGTTTGAGAAGAACTTTTAGAAATTTAGACTTTTGGAGCAGTGTGTTAGACCCTAGACAACAGAAAAAAGTAAAGCTGACTACATATTACTAGTTATGACACTGTTTGTGAATCAATTAGATTGTA
The DNA here is from genome assembly GCF_019279795.1 of Protopterus annectens. NCBI lineage: Eukaryota > Metazoa > Chordata > Ceratodontiformes > Protopteridae > Protopterus > Protopterus annectens. The sequence goes on along the minus strand of NC_056737.1, from coordinate 1,308,701,926 downwards.
ATGTCACTAGCACATTTGTATTGTTACGATGAAGAGCTACAATAAATATACATTTGGGTCAAAGTAATTCATACAAAAAAGAGATTTTATGGCACTTTCAAAAAGCAGTTATTATTTCTGTTTTTTTATTAGAAATTCATGTTTATAATATTTTGAATATTGGGGGTTAGAGGGTTACACTATGAGATGTGGGACATGGGAGTGTGATTTAATTACTTTAGGGATGTTTTTGCCATTATAGCATTGTCAAAACATACATGATATATAACACAATACCATTTTGTAAGAATTTGGTTTTAAAATGCTGAGTAGTACAGCCTACTGAGGACAGTTGGCTGGAACCAGAATTAATCATTTAACTTATTGGATGAAACAGTCTGCAGCTGAAAGCAAGTTAACCCAATACACAGAACTCTATAGAGAACCATACATTCAGAGGGAGCAATCCTTAACTGAAGATGCCATGAAATCATTTTCTTAGACAAGGAAGCATCACCTAAGAGAAATTGTTGTGCACAGGGATAAGTGCATGTTTACAACTGACTTTGTAGGGGTTGCAGCCACTAACTATGAAATGTAGTTAGCCCTGTAGCAATGTATGCACCAAGGACCTGCTCACACATCACTCTGTTGACCTAGCCAGTTATCCTATGTGAGAATCAAACCTTGCATCTTGTGTCTGTCAACATACATAAAAATAACAGTGATTTCTGGCTGTTCACAGATGTTTTCCATGGTCACACTGGGTGCTAATCACAGCAGCAGCATATTCTAGCAAAGTTTACTGTGTCCTGTGTGCCCATCTAATGGAGACGTCATTCAATATACTTTATATGCCACCACCGCTTGCCTATGCAACCTTCAACTTATGATTGCCTTGCTATGCAGGCAGCAGTTGCATGTTCTCCACTCCTGATTCCTCATGTAGAATCTCATGACATCCACTATGTCTGAGACATTGCTGAGTATCCTGACACATAACAATTGATCAGAAATTGTTAATCTTCTTCCTATTCATCACTGATGGGTTCAATTCTGAGCCCTTGGAACCGACTCGGCCTTATACCAAGCTTTCATGCACCAAAAAAGCTCCCGAGCTAAGTTGCTACCTGTGACGATTGGGGAGAGATGGGCGAAGGCTGCCAGCCTAGTCAAATAGAATTTGATATATAATTCTGGCATTTGTAAGTAAATGTAAAATACAGGCATGTTTCTTGAGTGTAAAAGAATACTGTGAAATGTGGAACTGCAATATATATTACAACATTGCACTCTACTGGGCCAGTGAAGCATGTTGTGACTCTTTCATGTTAGAATTCAGCTCCAGTGCATCTGGATGAAGGTTTCAAGCCCAATGTTTTAAGGCTAAAGTTTATGACCAGAATTTAGATGTGGAATGTGCTTTATTGCTCTGGTTACTGTTAAGAGTATACATATGAAATGACTTATATTGTTGTAAGTTTTTGAGCAGGTGTTAGATTGCTAAATAATGCAGATTGTGGCCTGAAAACTCCAGACTAAGTGTCAAAAATGATGTAATTTGGGAGGGCCTTAGAAACATGTTTGTTAGTAATGTTTAAATACTATTTCTCACAAGAGACTGAAGGCATTTTGATCTTGGATATCTAACTCAGCACTCTGCCTAAGCTCACATGTACATTTCTAGCACTGGGATTTCTTGTAGGAATACTTAAAGCTAGTAAAGATTAATTAGGTATTTTTCTTTGAAATCAGACCTGTCCTACTGTATTATTTTAAGTTTCTGTGCGATCTAAGAACTCTTAGATATCTCGGTGGCGTAGTAGTGTTGTCTTGTGTTTTAATTATTTATTATTAAATATTTTTAAAACCTTCTACCTGTGGCTGGTTTATGTAGAGATAAATTATGCTTTAGAGTACATTATATATTTATAGTTTACTGTCTAAGCCCTTTCAAAAAGCCCAGACTGAATAGTCACATTACCACTGGGTAATAATATTGCACAGTAATAATTGGACACCCTTTTAAGGGCCTTTTACTAGTTGATATTATTAGCTGGGTGGTGGCAGGGATTACTACCGTATGGTCTGGGTAAAGGGGCACAGCTGGAGAATCTGTTTCAGCCTTTCCCAGGAGTGTCTGTGAAGTTGTATAAATACTTATCTCAAAGTGTGTGTGGTGTGTCAGCTACTTGGCAGGGACACGAAGCACTAGTTGGACAGAGAGGGTACTTGAGGTTTTAGCTTACCCAGCTAGGCTGAGATCTGGATCTTATAGCTGTGCCAGTGGGGAGTCTTATTGGGGATCTGGTGAGCAAGAGAGTAACCAGCCCCAGACTGACTGTGACCTCTGTGTGCACTTAAGGAAAATTGTACTTTACTGTGTGTATTAGTTATCCTTTCCTCTCTTCTATGAGAAGACCTTCCTGGTGTTAATGGTGAGGATTGAAGCTCCTTGATTGCTTGACCAAGACACGGTCGTCACACTACCCACAATGCCCTTCACTCAGTTACCTCTGATCTCGTTTGCTGTGCAGCCATATAGCAGCGTTTCACTGAGCTCTCCAGCTAAGTGTTATATTTTTATCAAATTTTATAAGTATTTGTGAGGTTTTCTTTCTTGTCAGTTGCTATTTTTCCTCTAATTACTCACTCAGCTCTACCCACAGGTATTTATTTTTGTACCATAGCTGGTATTGACCTTTTACCCATGTGGTATTCTTAATACCATTGTTGGTATTTCTCTCTCTATCCTTCTCACAACTTTGCTCTCTTTAATGTGTGTGTGTGGTTTTCTGTTATGTTGGAAAAGAAAGGGACTACGGGGTTTAAACACTGCTCTTCTTGCAGTGGTAAACTCCCGAATAGTGATTTACATGAAGAGTGTGTCTATTGTCTGGGGGTTCTGCACTTATTGGCAAAATCTCCATGTTATATTTGTGCCAGCTTCAGTCAGCGGACACTGAATGAAAGACGTAACAAATTGATCCTAAAGGGCCTGCTTCCTTTGCCTTTTTCAGAGGCTATTTCTATGTCAGAGTTCTCAACCCCCCTTCTTTGGACAAGAAATGTCGTCATTCAGACCCCTCTTCACCAGCTGGTGATAGGGACAAAAGCCATAAGCACAAGGCTCTCAAGACTTCGACTGAACACCGTATCGCCTCCTCGGTTCTGACCACCTTGGCTCCGAGTTTGACTCCAGTGCTTCATACCAAGGTCGCCTCATCAGTGCCTGCCCCAGTTCTGATGACTTCGGTGCCCACTACAACCTCAGTTCTGACCAGTTTGTTTGTCTCTACCTTGGCACCGCTCCTACGTTGGTTCCGACAACAGCTTCGGAGCCGATATTGGCCTCTACCCCAGCTGTGGCCTTGACTCTGAGCCTGTTCTTGGCTCCGATTATTTCCCTGCTGTCTGTTTCCAAACTGGAATCATTGGTGCCATTCTTCAATACACCATGGACCCAGTACTGTTTGCCTGTGGCTCCATTAGCCAAACAAGCCTTCAGCTCCTTTTTGGACCGGCCTGATTCCCCCTCAGAGGCATCGGTAAGGTCCACCAGGAGCCTTTCAGACTTGGATGTGTTGCACCTCTTTGATCAGCTGCTGACCACCAGGGGAATTACAAATCTTCCTAGAACCCATCCTGCTCTGGGCTTTGGGTTTATTGCCCCGGCGACTCCTACGTACTCTCCTCCCTTGGATCCCTCGGTTCCGAGGTTCATATTTCCAATGTCTGCAAGAAGACCCCTTACCTTGGTGCTGACAACGACTGTGTCTGTGGCTCTGAGGCCCCTTTGGGTGTCGGTTCCGTCAGAACCCACCCTTCCTCAATCTCATGCTTGGGGGGTGGAACCCTTGGTTCCGACCATGGTTCCATAGTAAAATACATAGAAAGGAGACATTTACTAATGGATATTTACATAATAATAGTGCACATCCTACACATATCAAGAAGAATATCCCTAGAGGGCAATTCATTCGAGCTTGTCGAATGACAACTAAAGATGAAGTATTAGTTTCTGAATTTCACTTTATTACTTACCTATTTACACAACGAGGATACAACGAGGAATTTTTATTTGAAATAGGTGCAGAAGTATACAACAAAAGACAGATTCAGTCTCCTGCTATATTATATGATACTCACACTATTTTTACCCATGGTAAAAAACATAGCACTAACCATGATATTGTTTGTTCTTTTGATATGAGTGTTGACAATTCCAGGATTAAAAACATTATTCAAAACAATTGGAAGGTAATACAAGGTAATAAAGACATTTTTCAACTAGTGGGCAAAGACCCAAAATTTGTGTTCCGCAAGTCGAACACATTAAAAAGTATACTAGAGCAACATCACATTAAGGACTCAGGTTCTTTGAAAAATAGAAAGGGCATGTTTCGATGTCAGAATTGTCACATTTGTAGACATATATCTGAGGGCCCTTACATTAACATTATCAGTTCTGACAGGATCATTGAAGTTTCTGACTTCATTGATTGTAATACTGTCGGAGTGGTTTATGTTGGTATTTGTTCCACATGCCCCGCGTTTTGCGTGGGCATGACAACTAGGTCTTTAGCTACACGTATTAAGGAACATTTATATGCCATTAAAGTTAGAGATCACAATAATGCCTTATACAAGCATTCTATTTCATGCGTTTCTTTTAAAAAATTTTTATTTTCAGTATTAGAATATTGTAAATCAGATAATAGGGCTGGGGACTTTAAGAATTATATCGAACAAAGAGAATGCTTATGGCAGATTAAATTAAAATCAGATGTTTATCCTGGATTAAATGAGAGCATCAATTTGAAATGTTTTTTTAAAAAATGGTAAATTATCTATCAATAAGATCTATGATATAGATTTGAAAGCTTGTTTTAATCCATGAGTTTTTATCTTATGATCAACAACTATATATTTCATTGTTTTAATGATTAATTAATTGATTTTTCAATTGAATTGGCTATTTAAGTTGTTTCAGTACTAGGGTGCTTTGTATTCTGATGAAGTTGTGACGAAAGCGGAAATTAAATTTCTTTTACGCTATTACCGGCTTTTGAATTGTGTTTTCCGGCTTCTTTTTGCCTTTCTGCATTTCATGGTTCTGGTTGTGTTGCCTGTTCTGTCTTCAGATCTGAGAGTGACTCCCTTCCCGATTTTGCTTGAGGCTACATCCCCAGGAGTGGACCAAGTGGAGCGAGGTGTGACTCTAGTTCCAAAATTGTCTTCTTCGATTCCGGGCTCCCATTCCTCTTCAGGCAGGCCTGCTGTCCAGGTTTTGGAGAAGGTGCTTGCTTCAAGCAATCCTCCTATGTTGGACATTCCACCAGTTCCCTCTGAGCTGCAGCTATCAAAGGCCACCCCCAGGACTCCAAGAGAGCAAGGCCCAGTAAACCCCTGTTCAGGGTATTTCCCTTTCTGAGTCTTCTTCAGATGCTCCGACCAAAGAAACCTCCTCAGAAACAGGTGTGTAAGAGGAAACACATGGATTCCTCAAAGGAGTCCCTCATGGAAGATATGGACTACAATGATGGGGAAGGATCCCCACGGTCACCCCCTGATGATGTCTCATTTGGAGACATTCTAGAAATCTTGAGGCAGAGGGGTGACTGGAAGCCCTCCCATCCTTTCTCAGAGGAATCTGTATTCCTGCAGGCCTTCCTCTCTCGGCCCTCTACTTCTTGGGTGACCCCCCCCCACCGATGAGTTGGTCAAGCTCATCGTGCAGTGGGCATGGAAGAATACTGACATTGTTGAGGCCATCCCCAGGAGATCAGATAAGACATTCACCTCTCCAGAGGATCAACCCCATTGGTCTAGAGGTTTGCCGGTAGATGTCATGGTGGTGGCAGCAGCCACGATGAAGGACTTTGCAGAGGAAAGTCCTACTGTCCACCCACCCAACAGAGAGTCCTGGGCAGTGTACAGGTTAGGGAAGCAAGTTTTTGCATTAGCGACCTATATTGTCAGGTCTCTGAACTTGTTGGCACATTTTACAAGGCTCCAGAGAGATCTCATCACCAAGCTCTCTAGAATCCTCGCAGGTCAAGTTTCAGATGGGGCATGTGATAAAGTTGCTTTCCAACTTGCCACTCTAGAATAAATCTGCAATTTGTCCATGAGGTTGCTGTCCCACGCAAACAAAGGAGCGGCTAGAGCTGCAGGTGAAGGCGTAGTTATGAGACGCCACACCTGGATGCACATTTGTGACCTCACGGACTCCTCCAAGTCTTTCTTTTTAAATGCTCCTATGGAATCATCAGCTTTGTTCAGTGCTAAGGTCAAGGATACATTAGCCAGGTGTGAGCAGGACGGGAAGACCTTGTCTGTCATGGGTCTATGTTTCTCCAAACCTCAGCGCACCTTCTCCAGGAACCAGAGGAGTGAAAAGATGTGGCACAGAAAGTCTCAAGGTCCTTTCCATGATGCACGTGATGAGGACTCCCCCAAAGGCAGAGGGGGTTCCAATAATGGAAGACACCCCTTTCAGAGCAGAGAGTGTCCCCGAAATCAGGATTCCAGAGATTCTTTCTTGGGAAGACCGTACCAGCGCTCCTGAAGCACTGCCCGATTGCTTTCCTCTGGAAACAGTTGGGGTGTGTTTCCCTCTGCACCAAGCTGCCTGGCTCTCTATTACAAATGATCAGTGGGTGCAGAGAATAAATTCCAGAGGCTATCACATTCTCCTAATCTCTTATCCAAGACCTCCAAACTCCCTTCATGATGTTCCACCCAGTCAAAGGGAGGAGGCAGCTTCTGAAATACGAAAGCTATGTCAAAGATGAGTCATCCAACAGGTCCCCCCAGACCAGTGTGGATCAGGGTTTTACTCAAGATTCATTTTACTGCCAAAGAAGACTGGGGACTGGAGGCCCATTTTGGAACTCAGCCAGCTAAACAAATCAGTGGTTCAGACCAAGTTCCACATGGTCATGATTCAATCCATCCTCTCCTTTCTACAGGAGGGTGTGTGGATGTGCTTGTTAGACATCCAGGATATGTACTACCACATCAGAATGGCCAAGTGCTCCAGGAGTCTCCTTCACTTCTGGCTGGGAGCCAATCACTACCAATTCAGAGCCCTGCCATTTGTCTCAAGGCAGCCCCCAGCGTATTCACAAAATGCCTAGCAGTGGTCACAGTTCATCTGAGACTTCAGGGATTCCTGGTGTTTCCATATTTAGATGACTGACTCCTCCCAGCCTCCACAAAATGTTGCCTGGTCAGGGCCCTTCGCTACACTCTAGTACTAGTGGAGTCGCTAGGCATCACCATCCACTGGGAGAAATCCAACCTCCAGCCCTCATAACAATTGTAATTTATAGGATCAATATTCAATACTCAATCAAGTCTGGTCTCTCTTTCCTCTCACAGGCATCAGAGACTAAGGGCACAAGTTCAAGTGATACTCTGTCAGAGGAAGGTGTCTGCAAGGGAAGTTCTTCAGGCTCTGGGGTCTATGGCGGCAGCCATCCCAATTGTTCCTCTAGCCAGACTACACATGAGACTGCTACAATGGCTCCTTCTGTCCCAGTGGAGATTCCATCTTCATCCCCTCAGCTCACAGATCCTCATCACCAACACCTACAAACAAGATCTCCTCTGGTGGATGAGTACAGATAAAAATCTTTGGTGTCACCCCTTCCAGGCTCCCCAACCCAGTGCCACGGTGACCATGGATGCTTTCCTGACAGGGTGGGGGGGCCACTTCCAGGGAAAGTCAGTCCAAGGCACGTGGTCCAGCATCGAGGTCAACTTGCATATCAGTGTCCTGGAGTTAAGAGCAGTGCTATTGGCATTGCAAGCATGTCACCTGCTCCTTCCATCAGGAACAATAGCTATCCAGTCGGACAACATGTCTGTTGTCTGGTACATAAACAAACAAGGAGGGACCAAATCCTACCCCCTATGTTGCGAAGTCATGAGAATCTGGCATTGGGTGATAGCTTCCAAACACTTTCTGATCGCAATGCATATTCCAGCAAGCTCCAACATGATTGCAGACAGACTGAGCAGATGTATCCTCCGCCCTCATGAGTGGTCTCTCAATCCGAGTGTGACGGCAGATATCTTCAGCTGTTGGGGCCAGCCATGCTGTGATCTTTTCACCTCCCCCTCAAACTCAAAATGCAGCAGTTACTTTGCCCTCTTTCCCCCTCATGGGGAGTCACCGAGAGATGCTTTGATTCACGATTGGCCCACGTGTTTCCTTTATGCTTATCCTCTGATTTCCCCTTTTTCTAAGGATAGCCATTCAGTTGAAAAGCAAAGTGATCCTCATTGCCCCAATCTGGCCTTGTCAAGTGTGGTTTCCCTTCCTCTGACCCCATCTGTTACAGCCTCCTTGGATCCTAGGCACTTGTCAGGACCTCATATCTCACCCACAAGGGCTGACTCCACCGAATCTATCCACTCTCAAGCTGGTGGCTTAGTTACTCCACTTACGTTGGTTGCCAGGTAGGAAACCATCTGCTCATTTGTCTGTGATATTATCCTGCCTTCTCATAAACCATCCACCAGAAAACTTTGCAGGGACAAATGGAAAAGATTCTCTATCTGGTCACATAATCAGAAGCTAGATCTGTTCTCAGCTTATGTAGCTACTATTCTTCATTATCTTGCTGAGTTGTTCGGCAATGGTGCATCAGCTTCCACCATTCGAGTCCATCTAGCAGCTATTTCCAACTTCCATAATGGTTCAGATGGAGTCCCACTTATTTCCACTCGACTTTGCAAGACCTTCCTCAAGGGGAATTTTCTACAGCAGACCTCCCATCAGACAGCCGGTGGAGGCATGGAATCTCTCTAGGATTCTCCAGTCTCTCTCTCTCTCTACCCCCCTTTGTGCCTTCTGCGACATGTGATATAAAATTCCTGTCATGGAAATCCTTGTTCCTGGTGGCAGTCACTTCAGCCAGATGGATATCTGAGTTGCAAGCCTTATGTACCAAGAGCCCTTATCTGATCTTCCATAAGGACAGAGTTTCACTTCGAACTAATCCATCCTTTTTTCCCAAGGTGGTTTCCGATTTTTCTATTAACCAGTCCATTGAGCTCCCTGTATTCTTTCCATATTATTCAAACAAAGGAGAATACTGTCTACATTCATTGGCTGTTCATAGACAATTACATTTCTACCTGGACAGAACTAAGTCCTTTCGCAAGTCAGACCAACTTTTCATTTCCTTTTCTGGTCCTAGAATGGGGTATGCAGTGTCTAAATTTACTTGGTCAAAATGTCTCAGGGATTGCATTACCTTCTCCTATTCACTTTCCAATGAACCTAAGCCTGCTCAAATCAAAGCTCACTCAACTAGGGCTATTGCAGCATCTGTTGTCTTCCACTCTAGGGCCTCCATGGATGATCTATGCAGCAGCCATTTGGGCTAAACCCCATACCTTCATCAAGCATTACAAATTGGATCTGATCTCCAGGGGAAGAGCGGCCTTTGGTTCAATGGTTCTCAGGAATGTTATTCCATAAGGGCCACCCAGGTTCTCCAAGTAGCTTGGGATTCTGTCCCATCAGTGATGAATAGGAAGAAGATTAACAACTTCAGATAAAAAAGTTATGTCTTACCATAATGTTCCATCTGAGTTGTTGATCTTCTTCCAGTCATCACACCCTCCCACCAGCCCCTACCGAAGGCTCCTGGCAGATCTTCTGGGTCTTGTGGTGTTTCAGGGTTTCTGCACAGAGATGGCCTCTGATTTTCTCTTTCTCCTATATGTTGCATGCAAACTCAATCTGAGGTAACTGAGTGAAGGGCATTATGGGTAGCAGCTTAGCTCAACAGCTTTTTTGGTGCACGCAAACTTGGTATAAGGCCGACTTGGCTCCAAGGGCTCAGAACTGAACCCATCAGTGATGACTGGAAGAAGATCAACAACTCAGATGGAACATTATGATAAGACATAACTTCTTTTTACTTCTCCACACAAGCATGTTCTTTCCTCAAAATAAATAATATATGTTCTTTCTTGGTGAATTTATTATACACTAAGTGTGATGCAAGATCCTTTAGATAGTCGCACTTGCCTACAGTTTTCTTTTTATCCAGAATAAACAGTATGATTTCATGAGTCTCTTTATCTAGTGAAGCCAACTTTTCTTCATAAAGTTCTCAACAAAATATTTTTCATATCATGGTTCTCTTTTTGTAATCAGGTTTAAATGGATGTATTCAAACTCTTTGCTTTTTACAAGTTCTTTTTTTATCTTGTAAATGAAGGATAAGAAAGGAAGAAGAAGGGGAAGGAAAAGGATGGAGCACAAACAACAAATTATAGGAACTAACTACTTGATGGATTTCTGAAAGTACTTCTCCACAAAGAGGGCTGTGGATCCAATGAATGGACTAGCAGAATGGGCAGTATAGGCTATCAAGAACAAAAGGTACATGTGGGAAAGTAAAAGGGGAAGTTAGAATTAGATAGCAGGTAGCATGTTAAATGCAGTCAGAAGGGCAGTGTAGCTAGCTTTAGCAAATGGCACTTTTAAATGCTTACACATAGATGATTACAGCTCAGATATATTGGGAGAGTAGTACTGCATACAGCCTACTAAAATCAAGAAAAACAAAAGAGACTCATTACAAAGTAAAAATGCCTCACTGTAAAATTTCTTGCCAGCTTTATTACAGTAAGCTACTAGATGAAAATGATGCAGGTCTTTGAAGTGTTAATTTGAATCATTAAATGGTTTGACAGTTATTTTGACAGCTGTCAAAATAGCTGCCAAACTTCATCATTTCAAATTAAAAAAATAGACAGCTTCAATTTTGCCAAGCATTGCATAAATATGCCTTGTGTTTTTATTTATTTGTTTTCTTTACATATGTGCATATGTGTCTGTAAGATACTATGGCTATAAGGTGAAATACAAAATTTCATAGCTCTAGTTGGACTAACCGTTATTTTAGAAATGTACAATTCAGGTATTTTACAACAGTGCTTATTACCATAGAAAAGTGCCAAGTTATTAAAATGTGTATTTTATATGACTAAATGAAAATTGTGTCATATTTTTCTTCATTTATGTGCTTCATTACCAAATGTAACTTTATGAAGTTATTATAAAACACACAGATACCCAGAGTCACAGACTCTGATATATATATATATATATATATATATATATATATATATATATATATATATATATATATTTATACACAAACTACACATGAGTGCACACTCACACTCCTTTTGCAATCAGATATGCATATGTGCACATAGAAACACGGAGATGCGTATACACACACACACACACACACACACACACACACACACACACACACACACACAATGTTTTTGTAAATTTGTGGTTAGATATGCATAAACATTGATTATTTTCTAACCATTTCTAAAAGTACACATTTTATAAACAAACAATATTGTTAAAATGTTTTCTTGAAATTTTACTCCAGCTGATTGCTATGTTTTAAGCATTATATGGCATTATCTGTAAACAGGTGGTATGTATATCCTCTTACACTGTGTGTGTGTGTGTGTGTGTGTGTGTGTGTGTGTGTGTGTGTGTGTGTGTGTGTATGTGTGTGTGTGTGTGTGTGTGCGTGTGTCTCTCTCTCTATAAAAAAAAAAAATATATATATATATATATGTATGTAAATCTATACCTACAAACATATAATCTACCTTTATTTACCTTCCTCTTACCAATTGCTAATGGCATCAAATAACATGCATCCCTCTAGGTCATTATCACACTAGCTGCTTCTCTCTGCAACATTCTACCCTTCTGTTATTAGAAATAGCTATCTTTATTTCTGTTCTCCAACCCCTCTAGTCTTACCACATACTGATCTTAACAATGTTCCTTAATTCAATTAAACTAATGTTCTCTCATGCCTAATATATTATATGCTATTTCTCCAAATATTGCACCCTATGTGAATATTACTTTGAGTGCTATGTTAACTAGGTTGCTGTTCATGAAGCCTTTTATGAAATAAATTTCTCTGCATTACTCTCAACTTTTTTTTTTTCTTCTTGTTTTTGATTTTTCATTGTGCTGGAATGTACCTGTTTTATCTTATATTTTGCTCTGTCCTCAGCATATACTAACAGAAAATCTGGCTGCTCAATGGTATTTCAGTAACCAGACTTTTTCTATTACTATATGCTTGATTTACAATGGGCACACTGGTTGGGCTATCCAATCTGCATGCTTGTTTTTGAATAGTAATGAGCAGTCATTGTATAATTGCCATAATCATTGCACAGGTACTGGACCAATGATCTTTACAGTCTAATAGGACAGATATATAGCAATCACCTTTACATATCTTACACAGGGTGTGTATGGTGCATGCTGTACTACAGTAGCTGTTATCATATCATCTGATCCCTGATTACTAATTTCCCTGCCTAGGAGATTGTGGCTGCCTTTAAGAAATGAACTAAGCAGGTCATTCACCCTTCTTCTGCTCCTGCACCATATTTTTATAGTTGCTATGGTCACAGTGATCCATGTTGTTGACTCTTCTAACCTACTATGTAATGACTCCATTGCATTCTATGGTTGAAACAGACTGGCACTGAGCAGATGGTACACCAAATTAACTGACAATGTAAGCTGTGCTGGTACTTTCCAGTTTTGTTTTGCCCTTGTCCCCTCCCATGTTATTCATCAACAGACATAGTTTTCATCAAAATACATTAAGACAGGTGCAATCTTGAATGACAATACATCTCTGAGGTATGTAAATATCGCCATGGTATCTTCTGGGGGGTGCCAACATTTGTATTTGTTCTAACCCCAGGCTGAATCCAATATCTATAGCATATACCTGGGAAGGTGCCCTTATACTGATAAGTATGAAATGTTCATAATCTGTGATGATGTACAGTGGACACAAGAAATCATCCCCAGCTTCAGTTGATTATACAGCCTTATCAGACAGCACTTTTTAGGCTGCCTGTCACTTCTTGAGCATCAGTGAGAATCAGAATGGTTGCAGCTGCCTACCATCATCACACTGGACACAATCAATGATAAAATAATGTTGATGGCATACAACCAGGGTACGAGGCACATGCCATTCATCACTTGTAGGACTGATTACATCATGGAATGTCATGCCACCTAGTAGTGTTATGAGGAGTAAGATAGAGATGGCATTCCCTTCATCCTCCAGAACTAGGTGCAGAACAGTGTCTTCCTGAAGTGGAAACCTGGAGGGACTGAAGTCCTTTACTGTTGTTATACTATCAGAAAGATGCTCTACTCCCTTGTTTCTTACATGAGTAGCCAACTGTGCAAGATATTTCTATGTTGTTAGTGTCTGTACTACATTACTCACATCATGTAATGTGGTTTGAATGATCTTACATGATATATTAGAGGTTTGTATCCTCCACTGCCATTGATGGTCAAGAACATCTATACCTGCCATATCTCCAGAGTGTAGGGCATGGTGATATCCAATAGGTCCACCATCTCCTTATCATCCACCACAAACAGGCTAATTGCTTTCCTTTTACAGTATTCATAGGTATTCTTTCGGAAGTGCAAGTCTGCCTTGCCATTCATAACTATTTCAAAGTAAACACATAGCCATTAATGTGCAGATGCTGAGTCTATTCCTCCGAGATTCTGTAGTCGTAAGGTTGTCCCTTTAAGCCTGGTGGTATGACATGCACGTACCTGCAGGTTATCTTTTACAGATGTGCATGATACATGATATACCTGTTTTAGGGAATTTATGTGAACAGTGAGAATCAGAATCCTATGTACAGTGCCATGCAGTATACAATTCTGAATTTTATTTAGAATGCCATTATGAGTATAAGAGTTTTGAGGATTCTAAATCAGGCTGTGTTTAACAAGTCTAGACTGCGATTACTATTTTTTTCTATAGATGGTACAAGCAGTCCTAGTCATTCAGCAGGACTACTTCAGTTGAAATTTCATTCAATGTATTAAAAGGGATATATTTTAATGAATTCTCGGCAGTGTGTATTTCTTCTAATTCTTCTGTTTCACCAGTCACCACCACCTACTCTGAAGCTGTATTAACAACTGCCAAGCAGTATATGGTAAAATGTTGTCTTGTAACTAAATGAAAGTCCTATCACAGCTGTTCTTTCTGAACATATTCTCTCAATTAGGCTATAAAGTGATCACTTAACGAAGCTCATTAGAAACTATGCAAAACGCACTTTTTAATGTATTTTTAAAGTATTTAAGCTTTAAAACATGTTAATGTTTTACTGGTAACCCTACATGACCTTAAGATCCAAAGCTTGTATGTTTATTTTAAAAGGTTCTTTCATCTGTTCTTTGGGAAAGGCTGTATTATTTTGAGTGATGCACCTCACTAATCAAACATAAAGAAAGTTCTGTTTGTCCTGATAACATTTTTGTGCTATAAAATGAACTTTAAAGCTAATATAGGATGGTGTTGAATTAGATACACATCTATTACAGAAAAATATTACAGTCATAGATATAAAATAAATGAATATCCCTGCATTTTTTTAACAGTAAAGCAGTGTACTATCTCAACTAATACCTCATCGTTAGTGGCTTAAAGGGTAATGTTGTTCATAGTACAAAAATATGTCTCTTCAAATAAGTGTAGTTTCAAAAGGCACTGAGGGGAATAAAAATGTAAGAACAAAACCATTCTTTATATATGTTATTTCTGTTTTGCTATTAGAATGTGATTGAAAATTCCTTTGTACATGTTTGTTGACCATCGTTCTTATATGAGGTCAAGTGTCATTAATTTTCTGTATGTCATTACAATATTTGATTGTTCTTCGCATATTGTTTGAGATTAGTCTAAGCCTTAATGCACCAATACATCAATACCATGACCCCATGCCCTGACTTTTCACCTTATGCTTTTCCACAGCTTTTAGAAAACTATGTATCAAAGTAATGATTTAATGTTAATATGGATTTTTCAGTGCATTGTTTAGTTCATAGATCTTTGCTGAAAGAAATGACTGTTCCTCAGTGATCAGCTTTCCACATGAATGCGTGTGTGCTCCTGCCTACTACTATAGCTGTTATGTTGTGTTTTGAAAGCACAAACATTCCAACCACAATTATCTGAAAGACGTGATAATACTCTCCAATATTTTTTTCTTAGAGGAAGTAGAATGCTGTAACTTTAGATGTATCTGTGGTGTGCTGAGAATCAGTCTACGAACTCAGGCTGTACCTATTTTAGTATTCACAATAGCATTTTGTCTGCATTGCATGCTTTCTTTGGTCTTTCCAGACTAAAGATAATACTACAATAAGTGGAATGAGTTCCCAAACACTGATTTTTATTTTATTATCTTTTAAGTGAAGAAGTCTATATACAAAAAAGCTGATCAAAGGTAATTTACAATACAGACTACTCATAATCTGGTGGAAAACATCAACATCTTGTATTCTGTAAAGATCCATTGTCTTTAATCTCTCTCTCTTTTGGCTTTTCCCAGTTAGGGGTCTCCACAGCGGATTACCTTGTCCGCATCTATTGCCTTTAATGAAAACCAAAATTCATCAGTGATACAAAAAAAATGGTTAAATCAGGAACTAAGGGCATTATTTCTTCAGTAACACAGAAATAGTACTAGCATTAATGTTATTAGTACCTAAATATAATAAACATAAATTAGGAAGGAAAACATAAGAACACAGTTAATATAGAAGAGCCATGAAAAATATTTAATTGTTAAGCACCTTTCTCTTGCAATTCATTATATGGACTTCATGAGACTACTAACATAATCACATTCAGTCACTCTTTTATAAGTCACATCCATCTCCTACAATAATCCCGAGGGCAGCCACTGCCACCTGAGGAGTTTTCAAGGCAAAGTGAAATAGATTGTCAAGTCTTTCTTCCATGACACACACACACACTGACTCATGCCTACAGACAATTTAGGAATCCCTATCTATCTTAAGTCATGTCTTTGGAATGTTGTAGAAACCACATGGAGACTCCATACAGAATGCTCCCCAGCTGAGAATCAAACTAGAGAAGATCTTGTTTTGAGGCAACAATGCTTTCTATTGCAGCAGTGTTCCACCTGTAATTGCATTACATGATTTGAATAAGAGTTACAAAGTCATATGACTTGTGTAAAGCTAATAGAAATTCTGTAAAGTCAATAATGTCAAATAAAGAAGGTGACTCTACAGATCCCAGCATATGCAAGAGGCAAAAAGCAGGGATCAGCAGGCCCAGGAGGAAGAAGAGGGGTCTGAGCATAGGTAAACATCCCAGAATAATGTTCAACTCGGAGAGTAGGCCTAGGAGAATAGTTATGCTGGATAAGAACAATCAGAAAATTGGTACAGAATAGAAAAAAAAACTAAGAAAATACAGTCATCAAAACATATGAAAAAGAATACAAGAGAAGCTAAAGAGGATGGCGGAACCATTGCTCTATTAAAAAAAATCAAACCAAAAATCAGAGAGGGGGAGAAAACATCTTGTTATGACTACCCAAAGGGAGAGATGGACAATAAGGCAGGAGGTAAAAACAGTGGAGTAACAGTTGTATTTCAGACAGGACTTCAGAAACTTTCAGAGAAAGTGATAAAAAGCAAGACAGACAGATGGATCAGCCTGGACAGCAAGAAACATATGTGCATCAATAAAGGATGAAGAAGGTTGCTGCAAGAAATTTGTACTAATTGGGCACAGACAAGAACAGAAGGAAAAGTTGTAATGGGTGGGGCAGCAATGTCACCACAAAATTGGAAAAAGACAGATTGTATGGAAGTAGGGAATATAACAAAACATGGAACAAAAGCAAGACCAAGCTAGACCAAGGAGTGAAAGGCAGTGGATGACAGGACATATTTTAGGAAAAGTGTCTAATGGAGAGATAATACACCAGCACGCCACACATTTTGGCACAGGCAAGTAGGTTAGACATGTTCTTAGGGAAGAGCAACCTATAAATTATGGAAGAGATCAAAATACAGGAGACATACATATCAGATCATATATCTGTGAAATTTAAGATAAGTGTGCATCAGAAGAAAACAGTGAGAAAGGGGCTGGAGGTGGGCTAGCAATAAATAGAAAGAGAAAGATAGTAAGGAAACACTGCAAAGAATAGCAAAGGAGTCAATACATAACAATATGATAGTCGGGGGCAAACTGGAAGGAGGCGATTAAAATCATTGCCAGAAAAAAACTGATGAGCACAGAATGAAAAAAAAAGAAGGAAAGAAGAAAAGGGAGTGTGTGCTGGAGAGAAAGAAACTGAGATGGTACAGAAGTATGCCAGAAGAAACAAAAGTAGAAGAGGAAATGCTACAGATTAGAGAAAAGGCAATAAAAATGGAATTAGTAAATGCACTACAGTAGAAGAATTCCAACAATGGTAATTGAGGGATAATGGTACATACTGGCAGAGGCAAGTGGGAAATATTTCCAAGCAAAGAAGTACAAGCAGAGAGATGAATATGCAGGATAAGGGAAGGACATGAAGATTATTTGGAAGAAGATGGCTATATATGTATCACACATATGTACAAGGGTAGTGTGACAGCAGTGAGGTATGCCGTGGGAGTGACAGATGAGTTTAAAGTGGAGGTGGGATTACATCAAGAATCAGCTCTGAGCCCTTTCTTATTTGCAATGGTGATGGACAGGTTGACAGACGAGATCAGACAGGAGTCCCCGTGGACTATGATGTTTGCAGTTGACATTGTTATCTGTAGTGAGAGTAGGGAACAGGTGGAGGAGACCCTGGAGAGATGGAGATATGCTCTAGAGAGAAGAGGAATGAAGATCAGCAGGACTAAGACAGAATATATGTGTGTAAATGAGAGGGAGGATAGAGGAATGGTGAGGATGCAAGGAGTAGAGGTGGCAAAGGTGGATGAGTTTAAATACTTGGGATCAATAGTTCAGAGTAATGGTGAGTGTGGAAGAGAGGTGAAGAAGAGAGTACAGGCAGGATGGATTGGGTGGAAAAGAGTGTTAGGTGTAATTTCTAACAGATGAGTACCAGTAAGAGTGAAAGGGAAGGTCTACAAGAAGGTAGTGAGGCCAGCTATGTTCTATGTGTTGGAGACAGTGGCACTGACAAAAAGGCAGGAGTTAGAGCTGGATGTGGCAGAGTTAAAGATGTTAAGATTTGCACTGGGTGTGACGAGGGTGGACAGGATTAGGAATAAGTATATTAGAGGGTCAGCCCAAGTTGGAAGGTTTGGATACAAAGCCAGAGATGCAAGATTACGTTGGTTTGGACGTGCTGAGTAGGGATGCTGAGTATATTGGGAAAAAGATGCTAAGGATGAAGCCACCAGGTAACAGGAAAAGAGGAAGGCCTAAGATAAGATTTACAGATGTGGTGAGAAAGGACATGCAGGTGGGTGGTGTGACACAGCAAGATGCAGAGGACAGGAAGAAATGCAAACAGATGATCTGCTGTGGTGACCCCTAACCCGAACAGCCGAAAGAAGATTATGACACAGTCAGTCATGATTCACTATCCAGACAGTTTGTTAGTAGACAGAACTAGTCTGATGAGGAGTTTGACGGATAGGTAAGATGGAATGGGGAGGATGGAAGTGAATGGCCACTGCAAACTCACCCATCCTGGAAGTGACTCTGGCTCGCCACTTGAATGACACCTAGAGAGACATATGGGTATTACACTCACAGAGCATATGAATCAAATGAGTTTTCAACCAATCAGGTTCAACCATTTGTGATTCAATCAAATAACTATATATATATATATATATATATATATATATAAATACATATATCTGGGTCTACCTGACAACACTGACATGCCAAAACACCGACAACGAAATAAACAACACAAAAAAAAAAAGAAAAAAAAAAGTTCAAAAACACGAAACTTCACATGCCCAACAAACCAAAATCCCGACAATCAACAAAACAAATACCTTTCCGGTAAAACATACACACAACATAAGCACACCAAAAACCTTACAAACCTACATTAAACCTTACATACACAACTATTTATGCACTTACCTTAACCCAAACCCTAACCCTAAGGTCCGTCACTATCGCAAATTTACCTTACCTGCACACTAACCCTAACTCATTTAACCCGCCCCTAAACCTAAACTCTGTCACTATCGCACACTTACCTGACCCACACCCTACCCTAATGTCCGTCACTATCACACACTTACCTTACCCACACCCTGACCCTAACGTCCGTCCCTATCGCACACTTACCTTACCATGTTGGTGTTCTCAGCATCGGGATTCTCAACTGTCGGTCTTCTCCATTGTCCATCTTCCGGTGTCAGTGTTCTCGTTGTCGGCAATCTGTGATTTTGGCATTTTCTGGTAGACCCATATATCCTTTTCTATATCTTTATCTATATATATATATATATATATATATATATATATATATATATATATATATATATATATATATATATATATATATATATATATATATATATATATATATATCTATATATATATATATATATATATATATATATATATATATATATATATATATATATATATACATATCCACTGCACACAAACATATACAAACATAAACACACACGTGCGCGCACACACACACACACACACACACACACACACACACACACACACACATATATATATATATATATATATATATATATATATTTATGTACTTATGGTTAACACATTCTCAGATGATACAAGAATTATATCCATTATTAATAAATTTACAAAAGCAAACTTTCCAATAGTAAAGCTGCAGCACCAAGAAGTTAACAACCTGGGACAGGAATGTGATACAAAGAAAGTTCAAAAGGAGTGATAATATAAATATTTGGTAATAGATGAAGGGTTGATAATAAAACATGAACAATGAGAATAAAGCTAATATTGAAAACTGCCTTGTTATCTAGGAAGAGAGTCCAGGCTAAAATTCAGTTTTGTAACCCTGTTCTAACTTACTGATTTGGTGTGATTGACTGGCCCTAACAGCAGTGAGTTAGTTGGACAAGAAGGCAACAAAGGGCTTCATACTTATCAAATGATATTTGGAAAACATTGCATTCCAGGATTATATATTTCCCAGTTTGAAGAAGTTATGAACCTCCTCAAAACTGAATACATGTATAGGTATGCAATTGTGGAATTGCAAACATATTTACTGATCTCATCAGATCCAAACATTACAAAAGTTGGAAAGCATGCAGAATAGAAGTCTAAGGTGACATCTTTTTTCTTAATTTTACAGAAGCCTTTCAGAAAGGAGTGGGAATGCAAACCAAACCAGAAATATACAAAAATCAGACACCATATGAATGTGCCAAAATAAATAAATAAAGAATATAAAGAAAAATACAAGAAGAAAGGGAAAGAAGATTGGAGAGTCTATAATATAGTGGCAGAGATATAAAACTCATTTGCTGACAAAGATTTGACACATGAATGATTAAGGAGTGAAGTGAATTTAAACCAAAAGATGCAAGACTAGTAATGCTAGCCCAAGATAGTGGCTATGTACACATTGGTTTACAAACTCTATTGAAAAGGTTGGAGAAATGGACAAATTCAGGTTCTGCAAAACAGAACCGGAAACAGTTGCATGTCTTGATGCTGTGTGTAATGCACTCACAGCTGAAGGTCTGAATATGGAAAAGCTCAGTAATGAGGCTTTCCAGCAGAACTGGGGATTGTGCAAACACTAATATAGAAGTAGGTGAGAAGCATTGGAAACATGAACCACAAAGCTTTATCAGTAGTAATGAAGTTTGCATCATATGGTATTACAATACCAACAACTGAGTAAATAGATGCAAGCAAAAGAGATAAAGTACCCCCCCCCAAACAAGACAAGTAGCACTAATAATTGAAATTGGTACATCAAATGATTATAGCGTCTTATGTACTGAGAGACACATAGACATAAAATATATTGGCAAGAATAAAATTAAAACAATGTAGAAGAAAGCTACCCAGACAGCCTCAATAGTAGTAGTACAAACAACAAAACTAATAAAAATAATTTACAATTGTACTTAAATATTCTACCAATACTTGTAATCTCATTTGAACAGCAAAAGGAAAACAATGCTGGGTATATTGCTGGTGTTAAGAAGAGCACTTTTGGCTAACATCAAACACTGAATCAATGATAGTTTCATGAACTCTTGGTTTACCTGACTTGGAAATGGGGTCCATTCGCATCACAGTATTAGAAACCCAAAACAACTGGAGAAAGTAAAAATGAAAATTGTATATAATTTAATACTCTACTTGTTCCATCTGTTTCATCACTAATTTAATAATATATTTGTTAATATTTCACTACCTAATTAATTTCTACCAGTTTCCACTTGCTATTAATTATGCATTATACTGTTCACACACACTCATAAACATAAACACACACATCAGATAGATAGCTAGATAGATAGATAGATAGATAGATAGATAGATAGATAGATAGATAGAGTTGTTCATTTTCTCAAATGTTGACTGTGTCTCTTTGTTCACATAATGTACTGCTGTTTCTTTTTTTAAGTAAAAACACTGCTTGGAACCACCACGATAAAAAAAAAAAATAGTTTATTTTTTGAACAAACTACTAGCTTTTCACGCACAAATGCATCTTTCATCAGTTAATAGTTTATAATAAAAGCGCATTATATATTAAAACAATCATCCAATTAAACAAGATAATTGTCAGTTAATCAATTAGTTAAAACATAATCAATCTGATTAGAACACCCTTCATCTTGCATCCAAATAAACTTGAAGGCTTAAAATAAATGCAGCAATACATCAAGTATTCTCATGCATAGTATAAAAGCACTGCAGTATAAAAATAGTTGGGACATCATGTTATGTATTTCAGACAATGACCAAAATAAAACTTCTGAAAGGCTTCTTTTTATATCTAAGTCAGACATATAGCGTAGGTTGTATCAGATATATAGTGCGGAACTAGATAGATATGGTCGAGATATATAAAATATCATGCTATTAAAACATTTAAATGATTCAAGCTATATATAAGCTCGCCATCATTGGTTAAATAAACATAAGGTGTGATCTTTCCACTTATTTGTAATTCATTGCCATTCTGAATGCATGACTAGCAACAGTCTTAAAAACAGTCTAAAATGAGTCATGATGTTTTTATCTTTTGTTATTCTAGTTCTTGACTATGTCATATGCTGTAAGTAATGAGAAATTATCATGGTTAATATATATACCAGTTTTAATGCAAAATATGGTTGACAATGTTTATTTAAAAGCTCAGCCATCAAGAAACCCTGATAGTATAGGATGAATCCCAACATGTGTTACTGTCTAGATATACAATCAACAGTTTAAAACCTCATGATGCGGACATAATTTGACAGATTTATGATAAATGCAGTGATGTTGTGTCGTTGACATAAAAAGAAAATAAATGAGCATTTTTTAAGACATTTTCATTAGTGATGTGTTGTTTCCTTTCTTTTCAGTAGTAGGACAATAGTAACTAAATTACTCTAATCCTAAACACTCGCTGTTTCTTTTTTTCTTTTTTTTCCTCATCATAAGCACTCTTTGTCAAGAGATGGGTATCAGACCTCTCAGTTGTCCATATTTTAGAGGAATGTCCCTATTTTCAGGCCAGAATTACCATTGCATGTGAACCTACCTTTGGGGATATGTCCCTATTTTCAGACTTGAGTTACCCCTTCACAATATTTTTGAATCCTCTAATCAAACATGATTTGTGAAGCTGTCTAGTATACAGAAAACCACACAACACAGTACACAGAAAAACAACATACTAGTGACACTAATAATTTGAAGAAAGGGGATACATATCTTACACCTCCCTTCTTCAGAAGCAAAAATAAATAACCCTGTGTGTTACAATTCACTAAAGTCTAAAGATTTTACTCTGTCTCTTTGATAAAGTGCTTATATTTTTCCATCATTTTTTTTCATTCTCTTGCTTTTAAAATGTATTTCTGCATAGTATCCCACATTCCTACTGAAAGCAAGAAGAGTTATGTGCTATTTGATATTTAAATTTTTGTGTTATTCATTTGTCCAGATTTTTGTCTGGATGTACCTACTTTCTGAGGGACTTTGGACATGTTTTTAGTGTCTGCAGGTTGAGAAGTATGCTGGGTATATTGAATAGAGGAATTGTGATGGTTCCTTTTTGTTTATGGGATGTGCTTTGTGTTACAGTGAATGGCTGGCTGTGTGTTAATGCTGAAACTTTGGGATATGTCAAAGGTGTTGGCTTTAGGGATGGCACTGTATATGTGAGTGTTTACAGGTTAGGGTTAAAGTAAGGACTATGTAAAGGGATAGCATTGCTATATTGTTCACGCATACTAGTCTATTGAAATTTTGTGAGAGAGTCTTGTATAGTCGCACTGTTAGTGAAATGGTGTTTCATACGATAATGTATAGGGGTGAACTAAGGAGCAGGATTAGATTAGAGTTAATACTTAGAAAACATAGGTGCTGCAGGGTGATGAATTGTTTAGAATAAGAGTTCAACACCACAGTTCTGACATATTGTGCAATATTTAATTTCACTACTGTGTATCAAATTAAAAAAAAATAAAGGTACTGATGGGAAACATTTCAGCCAATGCAGTGACAGTGTTCTAATAATTGTATTATTGCATCTTGTACTACATGTTTCAATCCTGTCAATGCCTCACCTGCAAAATTATCATTCATAACTACACTATGCTGTTTATTTCAGGACTGCAACAGGACTGGCACAGGTAGGAGCATTTCCACTTTCAAGAAACGGTATGCCAGCAAATGAGTAAAGAAATTAACATACTAAGAAAATATGCTAGCAATAATACAGGGAAAAAAAGAGTAAGGGCAGAGATAGTACTCATACAAATGACAATAAGGCTTATTTAGTACAAATATGCTTTCATTGAACACAACCTCATTTCAACAGCAGAAGGACATAATTCAGGATATTTTGCTGGATTGTTCAAACTAAAAGCAGCATTAAATGTTTAAAGGACCTTATCAGTGATGATAAAGTACATAGCAGAGCCTTGGGAGAACTGAAAATAATATGTAATTATCCAGTTATAATGAACTTTAAGAATGAAAGGGAGTCCTGTTGAGAATTCTCAGCAAACTTTCCTAGAAAAAAGAGTAGCAAGCCTTTGGCACATACTCACTATATTGTCGGTGAGTCCACCTCACCTGCAACACTCCAAACTCACTAGGTAGACACAGAGCTGGACCATGATCAAATGGGGCCCTAGGCAGGGTAATAGACTGGGTTCCCCACAACAGCCCCTCCTGCAGCAACCCCCATCCCCACAGCAGCCCCCTCCCCAGCCATTCCAGTGTTCCATTACTTGGCTGTTTCTCTCTAGTTACCATAAACACTGCTCAAACCTGTGTGCATACTGCTTTATTTACTTCTACAGTGATTACAGATACTGAAATAAAATATCACAACCACCGATAGCCATTTGCTAAGCAACTAGTGCAGTCTCATAAT
The DNA here is from genome assembly GCF_019279795.1 of Protopterus annectens. NCBI lineage: Eukaryota > Metazoa > Chordata > Ceratodontiformes > Protopteridae > Protopterus > Protopterus annectens. Next base: position 1,308,677,446 of record NC_056737.1, on the reverse strand, counting down.
GAAAACAGATTTAGCATGGGCAGTAAATTTTTCTGCCCTTGAAACTCACATTCATTGAAATGGCATTAAAACCCACATTCAAAGAAAATGCATCTGGTCAGTGGAGGATTAAGTTTACCTTTAGACTGTACACATTGTTATGCTCATGCATACACGTATGTCTGTGTTTGATTCACCTTCCTGACTGTATTGTTACATTACTTGTGTAATACAGCACCAGTTGTTAGAATGTGTTTTAAATTTATACTTTTGTACATTCTTCCAGTAAGCAATGAAACAAAATGTATGAACCAATAATGCAAAACTACCCTTTTCAGAAAATTTCAGCCATAAAAGGCCACTCAAACTTCTGTCATTACAATCTACCATAAAGATGTTTCTTGTTTAAAAAGGGGTGGAGGGATGGGATAATTTATGTAATGTTACTTAGGTTATATGATACATAGCAATATATGTGAAGCATCTTCTTCTTCTAGCTTTTCCCGGTTAGGGGTTGCCACAGTGGATCACCTGTCCGCTCATGACTGGCAGTGGAGTTTTATGGTGTTGAGCTGCCAGCCTGGTGCCCAACCTTCTACAGTAAGCACACACACACACCTAGGGCCAATTTAGAGTGTCCAATCCCCCTACAGCATGTCTTTGGGATGTGAGAGGAAACTGAAGTATCCAGAGGAAACCCACATGACCACAGGGACATGCAAACTCCTTACAGAAGGCATCCCAGCCGAGAATTGAACCAGAGGACCTCTTGCTGTGAGGCTGCAATGCTACCTGCTGCACCACCGCAGCCGCCCAGCAATATATGTGAAGCATAATGTTTGTTAACTTTAACTTGTTAATACAGTTGATTACTTTTATATAAATGTAAATGTGTCTATGTCACAAGTGATAATTCAATAAAGGTATTAAAAGAATAAGCACAATCTCTACAGAAGTAAAAGTCATTTGAATAATTCTGTATTAAAGAGATCTGTAACTAATGAAAAGGTTGCTACTGGCAAACACCTTTACATTTCATTGTTTTGTCTACAAATATAGTGCCTGCTGCCTGTGAAAAATTAATTGCCTTATATTACATTAAAAAATGTGGTAAGCTGGTAATATTGCAATAGGGAATGACTGATAAACTGACAACGAGTTTATAGATATTAGGCACCTCATACAACACAGGTCACACTCATAAGTGCAGAACCCCTACCTCCCCTTAAAATGCCCCACATAATCAGCAATCAAAAGGACACTGCAATACCAGCACCCCATCTACATGGTGTGGGAGTAGAATCTACAGCCTTCTGCATTAAAGGCAATTATGCTGCTAACACTGCTTTCAAATTCTACAGCTCAAACAGTGACTGCCATTTGCTAAACAAAACAATCAGTTGCACATTGAAAACAGACTTAGCATGAGCAGTAATAAACTTCTCTTCCCTTGAAACTCACAATTCTATGAAATGCACTGAAACTCATAATGCCTTGAAAATGCACTGAAACTCATAATTCCCTGAAAATATACTGAAACCCATACTCACAATTCCATCAGCAGTCTGGTAGTTGGTGTAGAGAATTCAGGCTCTTGTCTCTTGTAACAGAATTAGAAGGTCAAGCCTGATCAAATTAATTGACTAACCTGCATCCCCCTTAACTAAAGCATTACACATCATATATCTCAACCTCTTAGTGCAAGAAATATGGGCAAAGCCTAAACTAATGGAGATACAATGGTCCAAAAGTAGGGGAAAACTTTTAATATTACTCACTTGAAAATTAGCTAGAATAATAGGATTTATGTTAGCATTCATTTTCTGAAGGATATGAAGTCTGAAACTTGTATATATATATATATATATATATATATATATATATATATATATATGTGTGTGTGTGTGTGTGTGTGTGTGTGTGTGTGTGTGTGTGTGTGTGTGTGATTAAGTGACTTCAATCCTCAGTGATTTGCCAGAAAACCACACATTCTATGAGAAACAAACCAAAAGCCTTTTTGTGTTGGAGAGAAACATTCTAACTTAGTGGGAGTGATAAGAAATAGGTAACCTATCTACCACAAGAGGAGTGGTTTCTGGCTCTGAAATTGTGCTTTATTGGCCGTTCAGGCAGTTTTTTCCATCTCTTTCAACTTTCTGGTTTAAAAGCCTACATTTGCACTAGTTTCCCCCCTTTCCTGTAATTAGTCTAGTCCAGATACAGACTTACTGTATCCAGGACTGTTTGTAAGCTTCTGAGCCCCACAAGCATTTCTGTGATGGAGGGAAGCTTTCTAGCTTATCAGTGGGAGTAGCAAGTACTAGGTAGCCTATCTACCACAAGAGGAGTGGTTTCTGGCCCATCATTTGTAGTTTATTGGCCGCTTGGGCAGTTTTTCCATCTCTTTCAACTTTCTAAATTAAAAGCCAGCATTTGCACTTGTTTCCTGCCTTTCCTGTAACTAGTCTAGTCCAGGTACAGATTTGCTGTATCCAGGACTGTTTGTAAGCTTCTCAATGGTGCCAGAGTCTGCTCTGCAATTTTTTCCCCTTAGATCTGCTAGTTCTCTCCTCTCCTGCACTTTTACTAGCTTATTAGTCTAGCACTTTACCAGACTTCTTATAGTAACTATTGTAGCACACAAAGTGCTACCAGCACTAAACATTCTATAAGGAAACAGCTCCAGTACTTATTATTAATGCCCACCCCCTCCAGGTATGTCTAAAGGTCAGTTCCCTCATCCTGAAGCAATGTAGCAGCTGCCTCATGTACACTGAAAACCCTCTCCTCTTACATCCCAACACTCAGACTTGTGAGAGATGCACTTGTATATCCAAATTGGAAGCCACACATTCTCCAGGCAAGACCGAAATAGCTGGTCAAGAGGAGAAGGTCAGCACTTGTACCACACCTCATGGAACATATAGCCCTCCAGAACAAACACCAGCACTGCCTTCACATAAAAACACAAACCACACACCCACCTTCAAGGAGGCTCTCAATAAAATCTACCCAAACAGCATAGACCTCCAAGGCAGAAACGCACTTGACCACCACAACACAACACTAATCATGAGACATATAAATCTCCTAAACAGGGTGCCACTCAACCAAAGCCTCTAAGGCAAAACAGCATGCCCAACACACTTGTCATAGGTGACTCGATAGTGAGGCACACTGCTGTCCCACTCACTAGGTTGAATAAGGAGAAAGTAACAGTCAACTGCCTGTCAGGTGCCAGGATCCACCACATCATGCACGCACTCAGGTCCTTCAACAACAGTACAAATATGACTCTGTCATTGTACATGTGGGTGTGAATGACTTGAGATGTACCTCCCTGGACTACATGAAAAGAGACATGAAGGAGCTTTTAGATTATGTAGCCCAGGCAGGTATTACCCTAGCCCTGAACAACATCCTACCATCACCCAGAATGATACCACAGTACAAGCAGAAAATGATTGATTTCAATAACTGTCTACATTTCTGATGTCATTCTGAGGGGATCCAGTATCTGTCTGCCAGGGATGACATGATTGACAGACCTCAATGCTTTCCCAGAGATGGCCCGCATCTGTCACCCAAGGGCTTCCAGATACTGGCCAAGGCTCATTCCACCCCTATAGTGCCTTTTTTAGGTGGTGAACCAAAGACCAAATTGCCACTGTAACAGCTACAAACAAATGCAATCTGAGAGTCATGAAGTCTAAATCTCAAAATGCACTTGCTTGAAGCACTCAAAATGGAGAACATCGACATTTGTGCTGTAACAGAGACCTGGTTCAAAGCAGCAGAAAGCACCCTTGCACTACCAAGCTATAACTCATTCCACACCTTTCAGCCCCAGAACTTGGACCGAAGCTCCAAAGGCGGTGGTGTTTCTATATTCATAAAGGATGCGTACACCTCCAGACTGGTAGTCCAACATAATGCATCAGAGATACTTCAGGTACAGCTAACACTGGGTAAGACAGCGATTCAGGTCGTAGCCTGCTATAGGTCCCCAACCATGTCCCAAGACTCACGCTCCACATTCGTAAGCACCCTAGAGAATATTATGGTCCAATCTAACACTCTCATACTGGGCAACTTCAACTACCCCTCCATTAACTGGGAAAACTACTCATGTACCAATACACTTGCCCAAATTTTCCGGGAATTCATTAATTCCAATGCCCTGGACAAGCTTGTTCTTGCCCCCACTAGAAGTAGCAACATCCTTGACCTGGTCATTACTAACATGAACGACCATTGTCTACACCAATAGTTAACTCCTCGCTGGTTAGATCTGACCACAAACTAATCACCTTGGAAATAGACATCCCTCCCACCCACCCACAAAGGTAACCACCATGAAAAACTTCTCCAAAGCTAACTTTGGACTCCTAAAAATAGAGGTGAATAACTTCACAGTACCCACGCAAATGGAGAATAGTTGCATGACCGCTGAATCATACACCAATGCACTGTATGAACACGTACACAAATGCATGGATCTCACCATAACCAATAGAACCAAGATGCTCTCCTCCAAAAAAGGAAGCCAATCTGGTGGTCCCCTGCCATAAACAAACTGCACAACAGAAGGAGAAAACTGATGTGGAATAAGGTGAAGTCCACACACCCACACACACACACACACACACACACACACACACACACACACACACACACACACACACGCACACACACACACACGCACGCACACACACACACACACACACACACACACACACACACACACACACACACACACACACACATTATACGTATGGATATATATACCCACAGCATTTTACAGTTCTTTGCATGCTTTCATTTTCAATGTCAGTAACAGAATTAGAATATCAGTTGAGAGGCCAAATCCAAAGTTGAAAAGGAATGAAGCCCTGACTATGGTCCAAGAAAAAAGATAGTTAGCAGCTTGGGTGACTGATGGAGCAGGCAATGGTAGATGGCCACGATCATCCTTGTAGGAGGAAGGGGTACAGCTAATCATGTACTCTGGGCAATAGGCTCAGCAAGCCACCAATGGGTGTTAGCCTTCAAAAATTAGGTGTGGGGGAGCATGCATGTATGTGGGGAAGATATTAAAACTGTCTGTTGTAACACAAATCACACATTCCTCCCCAGGGGTGGGGTTGGATCAGTTCAAAAACTCATTTATATCTCTGATGCCATTTAGGGCACAAAATCTTCTCATGGCTACCTGAAAAACAGCCCCCTCCCCCAGTTAGGACAGCTCTTCTATGATACTGGTAAAATTCCTGGGCATAGTGAATTAATAGGCCATATCCAACTGGGATGTGGCTAAACTGCCAGTAGGCATTCAGGCAAAAGCAATTTGGAAAAAAAAGAAGAGAGCATATACAATATTGAAGTTTAGTGATTATTTAAATATACATAGCTGGCAGAATTTATACAATGAAAAAGTAATTAAATTATGTGCTAAATGCCATGTAACAGAAACAATTGGTGTGTGCATGTGAATATTTATTGATAGAGACATGTAGTAACTATGATTCTTTCCATGCTGAACCCGAAATAGGACCATCTATATTTCTAGATTAGCAATGCATTCTGAAAACAAATGAAAGATGAATAAATAATCAGACCAGCAAAATATATGTATGTATATATATATATATATATATATATATATATGTAGATTCACTTTATATCCTCAAAATACTGAAATGTTGAAATTCAGTATTTCGAAGCTATAAATTTATGTATATACAAGTGTGTGTGTGTGTGTGTGTGTGTGTGTGTGTGTGTGTGTGTGTGTGAAAAATAGTCAGTCAATAATAGTAAAGGATATAAATAGTTGTAAAAGTAGTGGTTATATTTAGATCATTATGTTTGTTATTAATTGAATCCACTCTATGCTTTATCGCTATTGTTTATGTACAATTGTTTCTAGCACTACAGAAATTGGAGTCTGGTTTTCAAAATAATTATAAATAAAAGGATACAAATTTGTTTAATAAGTGCTTTTATTAAAAATATGCTGCTGAAATTTATTAAAGAAAATTTATTTATGACTACAAATTGTGTTTTTAATGATAAACATGTATTTTGTTCTACATTAAAGCAATAGTTAGCATACGCTTAAAGCAATGATCTGTTAATCCAGGGTTTAATTCTCTCAGCCTTCATTTGTTTACTTTGTGACTCTGAGAAGTCCTACACTGATCCTCAGAAAGGTCTATGTGGAATAGTACTGTATCCTTGTTAAAAAATATAAATTAAAAACATCTTGTATATTATTACCCATTGGATTCAGAAATGTAGCTTATATGACCGTGCAATAGCTTACTCCTGGAGACAAAGTTGCATGACATGACCCCAAAGCTAATTAATGATGTAATAGGAGCCAATTAACAGGATGATGAAGAATTAGTTTAAAACTAAAATGACAGCAGATAAAAGGGCATACTGCAACTGCAGTCATATAACCCATGAATCCCAGTAACAAGAATGCTGTATGTTCATGACTATATGCATACAAATGTACATAGTCATGCCACTATGAGAACTACTATTCAGTTCACAGTAGTGGTGCCTTGTACTGCAGTTACCAACCTGGCAAGGCAGTGCAAGGCATCAACCTTATAGTGTGGATTCTCATTACACCCCCCCCAGCAGGTACTCCCAGTGGTCTCTGTGCAGTTACTCCTTAGAGAATCACCTGGGAGCCCTGCCATGCACAGTGCCCTTGGAAAACACAGTCACTTCACAGATCACAGTCAGAAGAATTTGGTAGCACATTTATGGTGATGCACATCTCTGCCATTACATGCCACACAAAGGAGACAACTACTCAGTGTGGCAGGTTGCAAAGTAACCATTCAATTGACCATAAATGCATGACATGGCAGCATGGTGTCTGATTGTAAAAGGAATGGTAACATGATTGTCCACAGCATGGAGAACATACATCACATTCCATCATTAAACTTTCCCACCAACATACCTCTCAACTGTCCAGATTTTTGCAGAAGGTCCAGATATTTTACTGATAATTTTGATCTCTTCCTCATAAAATGTGTGGTTTTCTGGCAAATAATTGAGGACTGAAGTGATTAAATAAATAGTGACAGACACTTGAATTTCAGACTTTATATCCTTCAGAAAATGCATACAAATGCAAAATCTGATTACCTTTCAATCTTCTAAGTCTGTAAGAGCAATATTTAAAATCTGTTCCTGATTTTGAGCCTTTGTTGGCTATCTGCCCTGGGGCATTTACAAGCCTAGCCAACAATGATGTGGCTTCACCCACCCCGATATATATATTCGCCTCTCTAGTAGTGACACATGTGACCCATTATTTTGACTCCCAGGGTAAACTTACGATCTCCATCCATGCATCGAGATTTTTCTCCCCATTATATTTGGCTTAGTCCAGATTTTTTTGTTCTAACAGGTTAAGAGGTATGATCATATCTAGGGACCATGAAAAAGCATTAAATATATTGTCATTCCTACGAGCATCAGTGACCTGCAATGCACTTTGTGGCTACTTTTGTGCATGCACAGTCATGTTGAAGCCTTGTACTCAAGCCTTGGTCAGATAAGCAGTATTGAAAAAGTGAAATTCAGAGACATTTACCTAGAATTAGCCTAATTGTCCCATTATTATCCTGGAAAACACAGTGATAAATGCCCCACATCCATTGCAGTGCTCACTTTAATATAGAATTTATAGAACTGTTGCATATGAAGTGGACTAAAGTGAAGTGGGTTCCTGCTGGACATTCATAACCACTGCAATTGGCAGTTTGTACAGAGAATTAACGTGAGTTGTATTACCAGGAGTATATGGTTAGACTTTCTCAGCCTTCATTTGCTCCTAATGTCTGTCCTTGAGAAAGTCTCTTAACCAGAAGTTGCTCCCAGGTTATCCCTGAAAAGGACCAGTGTGACCTGTGAGCCTACCTGGTTAAAAAAACTGGTATTATTATAATAATAATTATTATTATCATTATTATTATTATTATTATTATTATTATTATTAAATGTTTGGGGGATACTGCCTGCATAAGTTGAGGAACTGCTTTGGTACATCTGCTGCTGTTACTCTATTTCTAGTGTGTGCATGGGGGGGTGAACAACTTATTGTTGATGTGGAAATGAGACAGAAGCAGGAGAAGGAATAGATATGCTGTGAAACTGATTACCAGTGTACCTCACTCTTCACAGCATAAGGTTTATGTCTGCAGGAGGTAGGACAGTACACATAGACCTTGTAAGAAGAGCAGGGACTGGAGATTTTACATTGTTGACTACACATTGACTTCTTTTTAGTGTGTGACTGTAATTAACGTGCACATTGTTTTCTTTTTTGTTATATGGTGCATGGTGGATTTTGAATATGACAATGTCTCCTTCTTGTCTGGTGTGTGATTGGGAGGAAATGGTCCATGCATATGTGTATCCCTGATTGTGTTTGTAAAACAATGGGTGGAAAATCACCTTTTTAGCATATATCACTAAGTTATGTGAGTAGGAGTGACCATACATTTCAAAATGTCTTCATCCTGTTATGATGTTGTATGGGGAGTGTGATGAATTTTCATTTAACAATGTTTACCTACTGCACTTATTGTGGAGGATCCAACATATCTTTTAATAATGTTCACTTACTGCACTTATTGGGAAGGAACTAACATGTCCAGTCTCTAGTGCAGCATTTTGGATGAAGATTTGCTCCAAATGTTTATTTTTTTTTTTTTTGGGGGGGGGGGGGGTTACATTTACTTTGGCAGTAATATGGAATACAATGTAACACAGCTGCACTATGTTGTTCTGGGTTAAGGTATGATGGTGCCTTGGCTGACACATTTATGCACCACTCTACCTGGGGGCCATCATATATATTAGAGGCTGTGCATCTGCTGTTGCAGAACAATACCATTAGGAACACATGCCATGCTACAGATACCAGGTTTGACTACAGTGGCACAAGTACATTATGCTCTTTGGTGTGTATTAAAGGTACCCAGTTTGATTGGTTACTGACTGCTGCCAAATGTCAGGCAGCTTTGCACATGGACAGTGTTTCTTTGTTGGTAAGGTGTAATGCAGTCCATGGTAACTGGAGATTTTTCAGCAGGGTATTGTGATATAAAAAAGCAAGGGGTGTAAGTTGCCAGCAACTTAATATATATCTGTCCTCACACTTACAGGATGGCTACGAAGTAGAGGAAGATTAAGGAGAAGTTCTCCAAGGAAGACAATCGTATTATGCTGCAGATCCTCCACAAACACATTTAGTGGATTCTCCTTACAGATAAGACTAACCAGGCCATCTGTTAGCATGTCTGCTGAAACTGTATTGTAGAGGTCTGTGCTTTTGGTGGCCATAACTAGGGCCACCAGGAAGCTCTGTCATGTTTGTAACAAGGCAACACCTTGGAGAGGAGCTGAGGTCAATCTTTGTCTGAAAGATGTGACAGCCCCTCATACCTGATGGAAGTCCTGACATTGGGTGCAGAACTTCACTGAACACTGCAAGTGTGATTCGGCAATGCCCTATACAGGTATTGCCTAATATATATATATATATATATATATATATATATATATATATATATATATATATATATATATATATATATATATATATATATATATATATACACACACACACACACACACACACACACACACATATATATATATATATATATATATATATATATATATATATATATATATATATATATATATTGGTGCACTTTCAAATCTCGAAATACTAAAATACCAAATTTCAGTATATCGAGACGAGAAATTTGAAAACCCACTACAACGAAAAACTAAAAAAGCAAGCGTCAAAATACTGAAACTTCATAATACCAAAGTTTCAGTATCCAATGCTCTGTTTTTCAACACAAACTCCACCACACACACAAAAGCAGACACACAACAATCCACCCTACAACAAAAACAACTTACAGAACAGACACACCACAAAACCCAACACATCAGTGTATAAGCAGGGGGCAAGCCCCCCCCCCTGCACCTCAACTACTTATGTATACCATCTCCAAGGTCACACTACCACAAACAACATAGCAAACCCACTGCTATGCACTCTACAGTCCACTGCACACTTTCACACATACACCCATGAAAAACACACACACTACACATGTACACATACTTACCTATTTCTGGACATAACCACACATTGGCCACCATGTCTAAACCCCAGAATACACAATCCCTTAAAGAGACAGCACACTATTGGCTACACACTACACCACTACTACCGCAAATTAGTAAACAAAACACTTGGAAATATGCAGTTTAGAATAACTCCACATTCATTATTTTCATCTCAAAATACTGAAATTTAATATTTCAGTATTTCGAGATTGCTAAGTTGACCCATAGATAGATAGATGGATAAATAAATATAAAATGGAATGCAACCTGCTGAAGACAGAACTATACCCATTCTGAGGATGGTCAGTTTGTTCTTACAGGTACTTTGCGGCTTCAGCTGCAACATCAGCCTGCATGAGATATGTGGCCTACATTTTTTGGCATGTCATTCTGTTTTGTAACTGTATCCTCAATGGGGTCTAGGACTGTTATGCAGTAGCGTTTATACATTTGGGTCTGTTTTCATAAGTTTTTGGTCACTGTCATGCTTGGTGTCAGTCTGAGCCTGACATTAGTTTGCGACTATGGTGAAACTGTCAGTGTAAAAGGAAAAACTTCAAAGATCAATACACGTTAGGTTCAAGCAAGGCACCCTTTATTACTTGCAGCAAGGAGACAAAGCATGTAGGTACAAGGTTTGCCTGACTTTCTGGTGGTCAGTATGTTATTCTTATATAGTTCTCTTCATGTCACATAGAAAATGTTACAAGTAGTGCTGACTATGGTTTAAGCTTTCAAACATCTATTGTTTTCCTTATCAAGACTTCTAGCAGCTGCACATTTTCTCATGGCTTAAGCAGAAATAGAATGTCTCTTATTAAGTTTCCGGTAGCTGCACATATTTTCATTGCATAAGCAGAATAAAGTGTCTTTTATTAAGTAATAGCTGTGCAGATTCATGCAGTATGAACAGAATAAATGTATTAACCCTTTTAACCCTTTAATGTACTAAGCATGCACATTGCTATTATGCATTTTCCTAACATTTCCCCCTTTTTAATACTTTTATTTTACTTTCAAAACAAGCATAAACAGTTTTTTTCTTCCCTTAACCTCTTTCTACTCAGGATTTGCATTTAAGAGAGTCATTTAGTTTAAATCCATGAAAGCATTTTCAGTTTTTCAGTAACTCTTCAAGTTCAGCATCTTGGTATAAGGTTTCTGAAACTGAAATGTCTACAAAATTTTTGATTAGTCCTTTTATGCAGGGGATGCAGCAGCACCCACACACCATCAGTAGAGCTATCCCTACACAGATGGCAATCAGAATGTTCATCAGGATACTGCCCCACCCCCAAACAATTTTTGGAAAAAGTCCGTCAGTGGATTTGGTCCTGGTTTGGTCATGGCCGACACCTGCTGGATTACCTCAAGATGGTTGTCTATCTCGTGTTTGTGGTCAGGAATATACAAACAGCACTCCTCCTGGATTAAAGCACACGTACCTCCTCTCGCCACTAGGGTGAAGTCAAGAGCCATGCGATTTTGAAATACCACTGTTCTCATGGTAGTCACTTCATCGGTTACCAGTTCTAGGGCAGAAAAGGTTGCATTACTCATTATTTCGAGAAGCTTAGACAATTTTCTCAGTTCCCAGATTGATTTTGTTGCTCCATATGCTGGTAATACGCTTGCACATGATATGACAGTATCATTCAGATTCATGTGTGATAGTCTTTTGTTATTTCCAGGGCCTAAGTCATGATGGTATTTCCAGGGTGCACTGATTTGTCCCACTGGATTGACAGGCTTCTTGATTTCTTGGACATTCCCAATCTTCCCTTGAGGTAAAACTGTCGTGTGTCATATGGCCAGAACCAGGTATCCCAAAAAACAATTGCCGGACCAATTCTTGGGTAGCCATTTATATGCTTTTCTTCCGCATATAAAGTAACAATCTTCCACTTTAGTAGTAACTTTGCTATACCCTTGCTCTGCATGAAACATTTTTCTGTCGATTATAGACAGTTGTTTGTAGAGATCAGCATTAAGTTTTACTTCTTTAATTGTCCTATGCATCAGTTTAACAAATGAATCATAGTTCATGTTGCAATAGAATCTGATGTTATCGGATTTAGTGTGGCATCTATAGGGAACAGTTACATTGCAATAGCTCCAACCCACCTTGACTGTATCATTTTTATAAAAACACACAGTTCCTTTCTGTCAAATAGACAAGTGCAATGCTACCTTATCTTTTGACGTGACATCTGATGTATCATGAATTAGGTTTTCCCAGGTCTTGTTAGCCCCTAGGGGAACTGCAGTTAACAGTAGCCCCCCATATGCTGTTGGTAAAGCCATGCAAATCCAACAATTCGAAGGTTTCAGCATACACATATTTAATTGCCTGGTAAGTATTAAAGTTCAGGTGCCACTCTGCACGCTTATTTAGTTCTACTTGCATGGCTGAGCAAAGAAATGGCCACAATAAAAAGATTATTGTCACCAGTACAGTCAACAGGATGGTCATGTAATATTTTTGTGGAAACAGTTGTTCTGCATTTCCGTTTGCTCCGGTTCTTTCAAGTAGGTGTATTTGGATCTTACTGGATTCCGTCATCTTATTTTGGACACGTGATCTTACTCTCTGCCCTAATAGGACCTTCAGCACTGATGGTTTCTTCGCTGGGTTTGAGACGGATCAGTCCTATTGATCTGACCCCCCCCCCCTTTTGTAGCCAGACTTTGTGCTTAGGGTCCCGATGGAGAGGCAAGATCTTTGTCCAATTCAAAGTTTTTTACCAGCTTGCAGTGTGTCAGGTGTATCCACGAAGCTCATTCTGTTATTTTGACTGCAGTAGGTGTCAAAAGAAGCACCTGGTAGGGACCTTCCCACCTTGGTGATGCCCAGTTCTTTCGCTTTATGATTTTAATCCATACCCAGTCTCCTGACATCACTGCCACTTCTGATGTTTCAGTTTGTTTTTTATCTGAAACATAATTTGACTGCAACAGATGTTTAGAACTCAACAACTTTTTCATATATTCATCTAGTGTAAAATCGGCTTCCTGGTCTGATGACATGAGAAGTTTCCATTGGGGTGTATAATAAGCTCTTCCAAACAGTTTTTCAAAAGGAGTAAATCCTTTTGCTGTAGGGACAGTTTTCATGCTCAACAGTGCCAGGGGTAAACAGTACAACCAAGTTTTTCCTGTCTCAGCTATTAATTTTCTCAATTTGCTTTTTAATATACCATTATGCCTTTCAACCAGCCCTACAGACTGTGGATGGTATGCACAATGATGTTTTAAAGAAATACCAAAATGCTTACTTAACTGCTGTATGGTTTGATTTACAAAATGTGTACCATTGTCACTGTAGATTCTTTCCGGAATGCCAAACCTAGGAATAATTTCCTTGACAAGTACTTTTGCCACTGTAGCTGCATCCGGATTTTTGGTTGGAAAGGCTTCTACCCACCTGGAAAACATATCTATAATGACAAGACAATACTTTTTATTTTCACATTTGTTCAATTCTATGAAATCCATACAGATAGTGTGAAACGAATATGGTGGTGTGGGGAAACCCCCTTGCTTGGGCTTTATTGCCCCCTGTCCATGATGTTTGTTACAAATCGGATACATCAAACAAAATTTTTTAGAGTAGTTTGTAAATCCGTACATTGTGAACACTTGGTTCACCAGCTGTACCATCCCCCCTGTTGAGACATGGCATTGCCCATGGCTCAACAATGCTGCATAGCGAAACAAATTAGAGGATAGTATCGTTTTTCTTTTTTTAGAGATGTACAGCCCCTTTTCGAGGATCGCTCCTCATTTTATCCATCGCTGTTTTTCAGCTTGCGTAGTGAGTGTCTGCATTGTTTTTAACATGTTTAGATCTAAGGTTTCAGAAGATTGCAATTCCTTATTTAAAAGAAATACTTCTGTGGCTGTTTGTTTTGCAGCTGTATCAGCTCTCGCATTACCTTTTGAAATCCTATTCTGTTGCTTGGTGTGAGCTGTACATTTGCAAATGGCCACTTTCTGAGGTAACTGAATAGATTTTAAAAGATCTAAAATAAACTGCATAATTTATAGGTTTGCCAGTAGATGTTACCATTCCCCATTTTTCCACTGTTGTGCAAACACATGTACAGTGGAAAAAGTGTACTGGCTGTCAGTAAAAATGTTTACACATTTACCCTTTGCTAGGGTACATGCCAATGCCAGGGCAATCAATTCTGCTGCTTGTGCAGATAAATAGTGTGGTAAAGATTTTGCTTTTACAATCTCAGTATCAGAGACTACTGCATATCCTACTAGGTTTTTTCCTGCAGGACCCCTTTTGCACGAGCCATTCACGTAATATGTCACCTCGGCATTGTCCAAGGGGTCATCCGTGAAATCTTTTCTAGGTAGGGTCTTTTGCTTAATTACCTGCAGGCAGAAGTGGTGTGTGCCATCTGCAGGGGTTGGGAGCAGTGTAGAAGGGTTCAAAGTTGTACATCGTTCAATTGTCATATGATGTTGGCTCAACAATATAGTCATGCAGGGAAGATGTATAGCAGGGGAGAGATATGCCACTTTTTCTTCCAGTAAAATGATCGCCACTGCATGGGGCACTCTCAAAGTGAGAGGGTGGAACAAGACTACTGAGGCTGAAGCCTGCACTGCCATTGCAGCTGCAACTACTGCTTGTACACAGTGGGGTAAGGATTGTGCCACTGGGTCCAGTTGTGATGAATAGTAAGCGAGGGGCGTTGCTTATCCCCATGCTGTTGTGTTAATACTGATGTCATGTAACCCTGCTTGCAATACAGTCTGGAAAAAACGTTTTTGATAGTTTGGCAATTCCAGAACTAGTGAGGACGCTATTAACTGCTTTAGTTTACAAAAGGCAGACTCTGCCTCTGGTGTCCATTGTAACAATAATGTTTTGATATAGTGTGGTTTATACTAAACGTGTCCATTGTAACAAATCCTGCGCTGCCATAGGCATCTTATATATAAGGTCAGTTAAGGGTGCAGATTCCAAAGCATAGTTTAGAATCCAGCTTTGGCAAAAATTAGTTGTACCCAGGAAGGACATAATTTCCTTCTTGGTAGTGGGTTTTGGTACTTGTAAAATTGCTACTTTTCTGTCCTCATCTAACGTTCTACCTTCCTTGGATATTAAATATCCTAGATATTTAACCTGTTTTTTTCCAGAGCTGCAGTTTGTCTTTGTTTCCCTTATGTCCTTCAGTAGCTAAAAATCATAGAAGTGCTATGGTATCTTTCTTACAATCCTGCTGGATGGGGGCCACCAGCAGAATGTCATCAACATAAAGTAAAACCTGGCTACCTCTTGGTGGGTTGAATCCTGCCAAGTTGCTTGCCATTTCTTGTGAGAATATCATTGGACTTTTACAATATCCTTGTGGTAGGCATGTATATACATATCTTTTTCCCTGAAATGTAAATGCAAACCAATACTGGCTATCAGGGTGTATTGGTTTCGAAAAGAATGCATTGCTAATGTCTACCACAGAAAAATACTTTTGTTGAGGTTTTAAGTTATTCAACAGGGTGTGTGGATCTGGCACTATGGGTAACCTTGGTATTACCGCGTCATTTACAGCTTGCAAATCCTGAACCACACGCCATTCTCCATTGGCTTTTTTAACTGGAAATAAGGGTGTGTTACATGGTGAATCGGGAGATTCTATTAGTATCCCTTCTTTAAGTAAGGATGCTCTAATAGGCTTTATCCTTGCCTCTGCATCTTTTTTAAGGGATACTGTCTTTTTTGTGGTCTGAATGCTGACTTTGGCATGATAGTGACTGGCCCCGCTGTACGAATGAGTCCTACATCTGATTTCCCTGTTGACCAGAGAGTCTCTGGTATACCTCGCAAGGAGTTTTCTTCCTCCTTTAATAGGAGTGTCCATCAGCTGTCTTTGCTAGATTGCAAGTGCACAGCTGGGTTGGTCCGAGTTATCCAATAAAATTTTTGTACTTGTATCCCCTGTTTTGACAGTTCTAGTTTTGTGTATTTCTCCCATCTCGTGGCTTTTTCTTCTAGGTCTGCCCATTTTATATTTTTGTTTTTAGTTAAGTTAACATGTGGTAATCAATTAGATTTATAAAGTGCAAAAAACTCCTGGGGCAGTGAATAGCTGGCTACACTGTTCCCTTCTGTGTCCCAGTACAAGTTACGCAGCATCAATCGATTTGTATGATTTTTAAACAATTCTTTCTCATATTCCTTATCAGGTCCTGGTGTGTTACAAAAATACAGGGTACAGTGCAACAGGTGTTGCTTGTCAATGTTATGGGAGGGAAACTTACTGATGGCTATGCTCATTAGTTCCTCGGTCACGGTCCCTGGACCAGTTGTAACCAAGTCCTGGCTGTACCAGTAAAACATTTCACCCTCCGATTGCACCACACAGGTATTATTTTGTCGCTGTGCTTTCATACCCTGCATGGTTGGGACTACTGCTATACCAAATATCTGCATGAGGTCTCTGCCCAAGAGGTTTACTGGGCATTTTGCAGAAACTACAATTTTGCTTTTTTGTGTTAATCCTGAAACTGGATCAGTTATTGCAATGTTATGGGAGAGAGGCTCCCGATACAGCTGTCCATTAGCTGCTTTGACCAGTATGTAATCAGGTGACTCTATGTTTTCTGGTAGTTTGGAAGGGTGCCGCAGGGTCCGTGATGCCCCTGAATCACACAAAAATTTGACCTCCCTTCCTTCTACCAAGAGTGTAACTTCTGGTTTCGTGTCTGCTAAATAGAGTTCCAGGCTCAACAAAGCTAGATCTAATATTTCGTTTTCTTCATTGTCACTAACTTCCTGCACTTCCTCTACTCCCTCTTTCACATTCTCATTTGTCCTTTCTTTACTAGCCCCTTCTGGTGATTCTTGACTATCATATAGTCAGTCCTCATCCTCCTTGCCTTCCGTTGTTGCCTTCTTATTTTTCCTGCAATCCCTTGCCAAATGTCCCTTTTTACCACATTTAAAACATTCTTCACTTTTCTTACGCCCTTTAAAGTCCTCTGATCACTGATCAGACTGCTTGTTTCCTTCTGCATTTTTCTTGCCCTTTTTCCCAGACTGCACTACATAAACTTCTGCTCCGTATTCTACAGAAAACACTTGAGCTTTCTTTTTCTTTTTGCTATTAAAATGCTTTTTGGCATGTCTAGCATATTCAAGTAATGACTGTAACATGCTGGTACGATGGTCTACCATGTGTTTTGTAATAAAACTGATTATAGGCACACTACTGCCTTTCAAAAATGCATTCTTTAACTGCTGTTCATATGGGGAATCTTGCGTTTGATCTTCAGGAATCTGCATTCCACAGTGGTTATTAAACATTCTAATGATCTGGCATAGTACCGGTCAATTGTTTCACCTTCTTGTTGGATGCATTGATTAATGCAAGTCCAGTCTGCCCTAGGTTTCCATTTTTCAGAGATGCGGTCTGTAAGACCTTTTACTCTTGTGTCTAATTCTGCACTGCTATGTGGGAGGGGTCTTTGTGCAGTGTCACGAGGGTTCCAGTTGCCACAAATCATGTACCAATCTGGCCCTACAATTTGTCTAACTACTTTTTCTACTTCTTCTCTGTTTAAGTTATAACTTAACCTCATTCCTTGTAAATCTTCTGAGACTTTTCTAAAATTAATCTTCGGATGGGGAATTCCCTCAGTGGCTTTCTGGATATCTTCCGGAGTCCAAGGTCTATATACTAAGATAGTTGGGTCCTGATTGTCCTAACCTGCCTGAGGATTAGGTACTTCTATAAGCAGGCATATTCCTTTTTCTTCTCCTATAGATCGTGAATTTTTAACTATTTGCCATAACTCAATACCTTCTTCTGAATTACTTGCTTTTGTTTGGGACCTGGTCCCGATGGGATCTCTGATTTTAGTTAGTATTAGTTTTATAATACCTCTATCTTCAGTGACCACAGGATATAGTGGGGGTGGACTAACCTGTTCACTCGCTTCATATTCTGGTAAGGGCGGTGGAGGTGCTGAATCTATTATCAAGTTATTATCCTCCTTATCTAAAAACATTGCTTTTGAATCTTTGTTCCTGTGGTCCCTACGGTTTACTTCCTCCAGCCACCTGTGTGCTTGAGGAATTTCTAACTGCAGTTGCTTTTTTACCTGACCCTTGGAATCGTTTTTGAGTTGTTTGATAAGTTTGATAAGCGAAGATTTTTCTAATTTTCCGTCAAATTCATAATTATTAACCAATTTTGAAAAATATCTAATATTATTGGCACACTGAGACTGCATATATTTTGTGTCTTCCGTTAACGGCGGGTTCTGGGGTGTTTTTGTGCAATTATTACCCATTTTATTTTACCTTTGATTGTTACGTAACTTTTCTTAATTTTAACGTGTACCACAGATTTTGTTAGAGTCTCTTCAGAATGACTGCCTACTTATTCTGTTTCTCCTGATCTATGACAAGATAGTACTCTTTTTTTTTTTTTTTTTTTTTTTTATCCCTGACTGTAAGAAAAATACAATCTGATAAAAACAATACACATCTAGTCCCTGATCTGAAACAGAAAACAGAAAAAAGTAGATTCACCTTACCTGAGCCGACATGATTGATCACCGATTCACAGAGACTCGTCCTTCAGTCACAGATCAGAAAGTGGCTGGCCTCTTTTGACGACAATTCAGTCGGAGGACTTTCCATATAAGAAGAACCTATTTGGTTTCTTCCCCGTACGGTTTCAGCCACCTGGCCGTCTGATCCGAGGTGAAGAGAGGGTTCCGGTCCGAAGGACCAATCTGTAAAAGGAAAAACTTCAAAGATCAATACATGTTAGGTTCAAGCAAGGCACCCTTTATTACTTGCAGCAAGGAGTCAAAGCATGTAGGTACAAGGTTTGTCTGACTTTCTGGTGGTCAGTATGTTATTCTTATACAGTTCTCTTCATGTCACATAGAAAATGTTACTAATCTACTGCTGACATAGTTGGACACAACTTTCTGTATGTTACACAGAAAATGTTACCAGGCTTATTGCTGACATGGTCAGATTATTGCTGTCTTGCAAAAACATTTGAGAAAAACAACCTGGCCTTGGGCTTATTTTAGCCCACCTTGTCTCTTCAATTCTTCCATTGTACAGTTTTAATACAGGCGATACATTTTGTCTAGATTCAAGGTACATTTCTAGCTTTGGTACAAGTAGTGCTGACTATGGTTTAAGCTTTCAAACATCTATTGTTTTCTTTATCAAGACTTCTAGCAGCTGCACATTTTCTCATGGCATAAGCAGAAATAGAATGTCTCTTATTAAGTTTCCGGTAGCTGCACATATTTTCATTGCATAAGCAGAATAAAGTGTCTTTTATTAAGTTTCTAATAGCTGTGTAGATTCATGCAGTATGAACAGAATAAATGTATTAACCCTTTTAAGCCTTTAATGTACTAAGCATGCACATTGCTATTATGCATTTTCCTAACAGTCAGGTATGTGTAAAAAGGTGGACATATCATCTTCCCTTTCCACAGACATTGTTCCGTTGCCTTTGCAACCTACCACTCATTCTCAGGACAATACAGTAGGACAGGAGTTGGCAGAAATAGCAAGCCACAGTAAATTGTCTACCCCTGTCATCCAAACATTAGTGGGTGGGACAGCTCCCATTTTTATAGGAAGAAAAGTAGGGGTCAGTATACTGTAGGTTGTTAATGCCATGGTTGCATTCTCAGACTTAAGCTAAGTGTTTCCATGACCACCAGACAGTGAATGTGCAGGTTGTCAAGAAATTCACATTAAGATTGTAGGTCAAGAGGCGAATCTTAGCATACATGTCAAGAAAACATAATAGCTCATTGTGATCAGAGATCCAATCATAATTCTTCATAGTACATGGAGTTTTATCTGCTCTATATACTACTAGCTAGTAAAAAGTAATATTTAAAAAAAATGTATTGTGTTGTGATGGTTTTGAAAGCTGGTAAAACAGTGGGGGAGTGGCTGACATACTTACATATTCCCTTTGTAAGGCAAGCAGTTTAATTCGAAATGTGTGTACTTTAGCAGATAGTAGGCAGAAACAGGAGTTGAAACAAAGCTGTTTCATGACCTGCTGCTGCTGTTTACTGGTCAGCACCATCTACTTTAGTGCAGACTTAATGTTAACAGCATGTCGGGGGTGCTATTGTTAAGCACCCCTCTATGCATTGTTAATGTTGGGTCTCATGCTAGAGTAGGACTGAACCAGGATCTACTTTAACTATTATATGAGTGCAATCATGTTACTTCATGCCCTATAAAGATATTACAAAGAACTGCAGCTGTTAAAACAGCAGCAAAAACAACATCTCCAATGTCAATATTGGCAGCTGATACTTGAGCTACAGAAAATCCCAGAATCTTCAAATGTTCACCTCAACAACAGCCCATGATTACAGTTTGAATAAACTGGATACAACTGCTTATAGCACTAACATAAAAATAGCCAAAATAAAACTGTCCATATTTCATTCATAGGCAGTCACAACCATGCATATTTGTTTTTTAATCTTATACTATGTCATTAAATGTTGATTTCTGCAGGCAATTTAAAATGTACTAGCTTCATTTCTCAGTTATGCTTGACACTTTTCCTTTACTTTAAGATTTAATATGGATGTATTTGCTATGGTCAAAAAATAAATCATTTATATATGGGATAAATGCATGT
The DNA here is from genome assembly GCF_019279795.1 of Protopterus annectens. NCBI lineage: Eukaryota > Metazoa > Chordata > Ceratodontiformes > Protopteridae > Protopterus > Protopterus annectens. The sequence goes on along the minus strand of NC_056737.1, from coordinate 1,308,656,624 downwards.
CTGAGTGAATCAGTATTAAATTGTAAAATACTAGAGGAAGGAGCACAAAGAACATTCAATACAATGTACGGCAGTCACTTTTATATTAAAATAAGTGTAAAGGACAAAGTATAAAACACACATGCACATGTCCGCACATGAGTGGACATGTGCACATGCACAAAAGCACTCCAAGAAAGAAACTCTTATGCAGAGACACACACACACATGCACACACACACACACACACACACACACACACACACACACACACACACACACACACACACACACACACACACACACATGCACACACACGCACATGCACACACACACACACACACACACACACACACACACACACACACACACATGCAGGCGCACACACACACTCGCACGCACGCACATGCACACACACGCACACACACTGAACCTTTGGCCCCTCAGTTCAATATCCACCTTACATCAACTTCAGCCGTTGCAGTGAAAGGGAATGTGCTATGGCTTATATTTGTGTTTTAACTACAGTCATGTCCATGGGTGGTTCATAAATCTTAGCCCCTGTTGCTATAATCACAGAGTTGAGTCGGCATATTAAGCTAATGGTGGGAGCATGGCTACACTGCTAAGAGTGAGACAAGTATGCTTGTGGTAGTGCATGTGTTTACACTGCAGTGCAACCCAGAATACATCTTGATCTCCCTTAGTGCTTTTTAATGGAATGATGGTGGTATAAATAATCTAAGTTATAGGTTCATGGGTAGTTACTGGAAAGCAGGAGGTCATTAAGAAGCGTAGCTCAAATTCCCAGTTATCCCAAAGAATTATCTGGTTAATTAACAAGGTCAAGGTCATGCAGTAGGCAAATGAAGGCTAAGATAATAAAACTCTGCACCACAGGAAATAGCTCATTAACAATTCAGACCCCAGGTCCTCTGCATTAAGTGCCAGTGCATTTTATCACCAATTCTTGGAGGTTGTGCACTGCACTGCACTGTAGTCTTATAACTTACCTTACTATACAGTGTAGTCTGCCATTCACTTGATTGTGAAATGGTGGATCCCTGTTTACATTAGAAATGGGTACACTGACTCCACCAGAAATGTAATTGCTCACAACATAAAATACAAAGGAACTTTTCTGAATAGCATACATGTGGTACACGACATTGATTCCATACAAGCATGTACTGTTTTAAAAAGCTTTTATAATGACAGCTGCTGCTTTTCATAATTATTTGAAAATACTGTGTTACTTCACTGTAAAAGTACAGTGCAGAATATTAACAATGCACAGTGCAAGATATTATTGCAAGTATGACAGTTAACTTATTTGTTATATTATATTTATTTTATTTATTTCAATAATTAAATAATTAAATAAGTATAACAGAAACTATTGTTTTTATAATGCAGCTTAGGTGTAGGTCAGATTGTATGTGCTGCAGCTTTAAGAAGCATGCCAAAGGCTGGGTGTGCATATAAACACCAGGCACATGCTATTCCCAGTGCCATTTTGAGACTGCAGCCAGTGAGTGAGCATGTATGATTGCAGTAGTTAATTTGTATATAAGTTACTTAAGTTAAAGTCAGTAAACTTCTATCATGATGTGTTTGTATATAATGCCAGAAACTCAAAGCACTGGAATGGCTAGAGTATCCTACCCTTCTACAGTTCAACCAGTTTATAGTAGCACATAAAATACTCCATCAACCAGATAACATCCCTGCCCTCAAAAATATTCTAACTCCTCATAGTGCCCCCAGGCCATTACGCTCAGCTGATAAACTAATGATACTGACCCAAAAATCCAACAACTCTGCAGGCGTTGCTATATTTGCCAACTCAACCAGTAAAATCTGGAATCTACTCCCTACTACCATTACCAAGGAACCCTCACTACCCCTAATTAAAAGAGAACTCAAAAAATACCTCCCATCTCATTGGCTGTGCTCTTGCTCTAAACCTGAGTAACAACTTCACTAATACATGTCTTGCTACCCAGCCTACTGTTTAGCCAAGTATCTATGTTTCATAGCATTTGAATGTCTACTATGCATGTATTCCATTGTGAATTATGAGATCTGATTGTATTCTATCTTCACATTTTCTGATACAGCTTTGCCAACCAGATGTAAGTCTGCACATCGTGTATATTGATATCTGCCTGTATTCTTTGTCTATATTTTTCTAAACATGTCTGCCTGAGTTTAGCACTCAGTGATGTATGTATTGTCTCTTTGTTGGTATATGGAGCTTTTCTCCCCAGGCCTCCGCTGAAAATGGACATATATCCAGTCGGACCATCCCGGTCAACAAATGTAAAATAAATAAATAAAGCTACTTGAACAGAACCCACAAAGACTCTTCTATTGTGTCCAAAGTAGGAGAGTGACATGGTGTCAGAAGTGGGATCATAGAGAATAATATACAGAGCCATGAGGTGCAGAAATGACAGCGAAGGTAAACTAAGAGAAATGAGTGTGAAAAAGAGCCAGAAAAGAACCAAAGGTAATGAGAAATTGCACAAACTGCTTATTTAAAAAAAAGATAAAATGGAGCATTACAAGGGCACACATGGCATTATTAAACAAGCGGGAGGCACAAAAGATTTATTAACCAAGCAAAATGTTTAAAATTAAAATATTTGATGAAATAATTATCAGAAAGGCAAAACAAGCAGGTTTAAAGCAAAATGAGTATGTCTGAAGCAAAATGGGCATGTTTAGAGTAAAATTAGCACAAGAAAAGTACAAAGGGCATGAAAAGAGATTAAATAAGCTAAACAAATATAATAAGGGCAAAAGGAGCACATTAAGCATATATATAGCAAGGCGACTGCATGTTTTTGGCAAAGTGCTGTGTTTTGGCATGACTACGACTTTGTATTGTATCAAGGGCATAACTAAAGTTATTCAAAGTATCTCAGTGTGTAAAAGGGCTTACAGTGTGTTCTTATTACTATGCATGTATTCCAATGAGTTTATTTCTGTGCAAAGTGCAACTATTTCATGAAGTACAGTCAAAGTATAGCCATTTAGAAAGGTTTCTTGTGCTGGGTGTGTCTATCCACAAAGTGTCACCATTACAGAGTGTTTCTTGCACTCTAAAGAATTGCCTAGCAAGGTACCGCCATTTGGGGGAAATTTTAGTGTGCTGTGTACAGTTTATTCACAATGTGTAATTACTTTGAAATGTTACTGACTCTGAACTTATTTTGCCCAGTTCATTTGCATTGTGCAGTTATTTGAAATGTTTCTTAAACTAAGAGGTGATTTTTTTGCAGTACAGTAATTTCAAGAGTATTACAGTACCCGAGAGACTGTTTTGCAAAGTTCAGTTTGTGACGTCCATGCCCTGGCCCAGCAATCAAGGAGCCTCAATCCTCACCACTAACACCAGAGAGGGGCATCTCATATAGGAAGAAAGGACAACAAATACACACAATAAAGTGCAAGTTCCCTTAAGAGCACATATAGATCGCAGTCAGTCTGGGCCTGAACGCTCCCTTACTCTTCAGCTCCCCAATGAGACTCACCACTGGCACAACTATAGGGTCCAGATCTCAGCCTAGTGGGCACGCTAAAACCTCCAGCACCCTCGCTGTCCAACCAGTGCTTCGTGCCCCTGCCCAAGTAGCTCACACACACACACACACACACACACACACACACACACACACACACACACACACACACACACACACACACTTTGAGAAGAGTTTATACAACCACACAGACACTCCTGTGGAAGGCTGGCGGAGGTTCTCCAGCTGTGCCCCTTTTCCCAGACTATACAGTAGTACCAGCTGCCACCACCCACTAATATTTATCAGCTACAAAAAGGCCCTTAAAATGGTGTCCAATTATTACTGTGCAATATTATTATCCAATTGGTAGTATAGCCCAGGGCTAAAGCTATTAGAGTGGCTTTGTACAATTTTACCAAAGGCATGCAAGTACTCCAAAGAGCTTAAATTATATCTACAAAAACAGCGACAGTTTAAAGGGTTTAAAAATATTTAATAACAAATAGTCAAAACACAAGACAACACTTTCTACTACACAGTGCTAATCAAGATTTCAGAGGTTACAGAGAAATACTTAAAATAATGCAGTAGTACAGTTCTGACATCACAGAAAAACACTTAGTCTAATCTTTCTAGTTTCTAGCTATTTCTAAGAGAAAACACAAATCTAAGATAAACTTACATATAGAACAAGACAGTGCTGGTGAGTTGGATGGTCAAGACAAAAATGCTTTATGCTCTCTGATTCTCTCTGTTTAAATTGATATTACAGCCCTGATTCACATTACATCATTCTTCACACTTTACTGGAGTTCCCAGACTAACAGGCTACATTCTTTAGTAAGCTTACACCTGGTCAGGAAGCAAAGCCATAAAGGACATTTATGCATGCAAATTCTGGCCATTAACTCTGGCCTTAAAACAATATCAAGAATTCTTTCATCTAGACTGGCCAGAGCCGTGTTTAGATCAAAGGGTCACAATATGCTTTACTTGGTCAGCAGAGTGCACTGTTGTTACATTATTTTCCATTTCCACAGATAACACTATTTTACCATTTAAGACAACAAGCCTGTGGTTTACATTAATATTTACAGATGACAGAATCATCTCCAAAATTCTATCTGGCTAGGCTGGCAACCTTCACCTATCTTCACCCAATATCTTCACACAGTTATACAGAGGCTTGTTGTGCTGTTGGGAAAAGTTAGAAATACTGGCATAAACTTCGGGCATATATGTATGTGTTTGTGCTTATTTGCAAAACCCTTCACTGATATGTGTTAATGTGGCGGATGGATTTTGAAAGCCCTTACCACTTGTATTTGATCAGAATATTGCAGAGAATTGGAGAATATTTGAGCAAGAGTACGATATTTTTATACAAGCGGCTTGTTCAGATAAAGATGCAGGCACCAGGGCATTCATTTTGCTAAACCTAGCTGGGTCAGAGGCCATAGAAAGAGAACATTCATTTGTATATGCAGAAGCAGTATATGAAGGAGAAGGTGAAAATCATCATATTGTTCTACAGGCTGAATCAAAGGAAGATCCCAAGTGTATGAAGTTCAAGTTCAGAGAAATGTGTAACCCCCAGACAAATATTACATTAAAGAGGCATTTGTTTTACATGAGAAATCAGAAACCAGGAAAAACTTTTGCAGCTCATATAACTAACATGAGAAACAAAGCTAAAACATGTCAGTTTGGTGACTTAAAAGATGAGTTAATAAAAGACAGGCTCATGTGTGGTATAAATAGTGCTGCTGTGAGAAAAGTTTTGTTTTGTGATAGTGATTTAATGTTGAGTAAAGCCATTGAGATTTGTCAAATCCATAAAGTTACAGAAAATCACACAAGTATGCTTGCAAATGACAAGATCATGGTTTCAGTAGGCTCCAGAGCAAATGTAGAAAGAATGCACATGTGGCAAACAGAAGTAGGCCTAAGCAAGTGGCAGTCACAACCCTTTCTGTCTCACCAGGGAAACCATGTAGTTTTCCAGCAAGTTCTAAGACCAGTTCAGTTAAAGGAGCATGCTCAGTCCGGTACAAACATGAATTAGGAAAACCCCAGTCCAGCTTTATTGTTAAAAGAGAGAAATGCTTCACATTTGGTCAGCAATGTCACAAGTGTAAAACATGGAACCATTTTCAAAAGTTTTGCAAATCAAGTAAACCCCACCCAGTTGTAAAGAAGGGTCACACATAAAAGAAAATTGATCAAGTATAATTGCAGCAGTCCACTTTGTATGTAGATGGTGTATCAGTGATTGGGGAAAGAGTTGATGCAGTGAATTTATTGGCAAAGAGCAAAGTGTTTTGTACAGTCTGGATCAATGGTAAATCCACAGAGCTTAAAGTAGACACTGGTTCAAAGTGTAATGTTACATCAGCAGACACATTTGCTAAAGTGAGAACAAATGAACAACTCAATGTGTCCAGTAAAGTGAAACGTGTTGCTTATGGAGGTGAAGAAATTCAAACCGAAGGCTTAGTGATGCTTTCATGTTATTTGGCCAAGAACTGTTACAGCTTGTTATTCAATGTAGTACAAAGACCGGTGCAGTCTTTATTGGGTCTCAAAGACAGCTTGAGAATGAACCTGCTTTCTTTTTCCAAAGAAGTTCGTCATATAAGTGCATATCCTAGTTCAAAATTTTCTGAAGCCATTTTCTGCTGATGTTTTCGATTACAAGTTGAGCAAACTTCCAGTTGTATAGTCCATGAAGTTAGACCCAGAGGCCACTCCAGTAGTCAGATGAGCAAGAAAAGTTTTGATAGCTATGCAGGATAAAGTCAAGGCTCAGTTTGATAAAATGGTACAGCAAGGTGTAATTTGTCCAGTTACAAAACCAACTGAATGGTTGTCATCTATGGTAGCAACTTACAAAAAAGGCTCAGACGAAATCAGAATATGTATTGACCCAAGAAATTTGAATAAATAATTGAAGAGACTGCATCATCCAATGTGTACAGTTGAAGAGGTTGCAGCCCTAATACCAAATGCCACTGTTTTTTCTGTCTTGGATGCAAAAGGTCAATTTTGCAAGTGATGAATGATCACAAATCCTCATTACTAACCACTTTTTGTACCCCGTTTGGCAGATACAGATTCCTAAGGATGCCACTTGGAATAAATTCTGCAATTGAAGGCTTCCAACATGCAAAGAAACACATTTATTGGGGTTATCCTTGTGCCATAGGTGAAGTAGAGCATGACAGAAACCTAAAAAAGTTCTAGGCAGAGCACATGAATAAACGTGAAGATCAGTCCTCTAAAGTGCAAATTCAGACTTCCAGAAGTTACATATGTAGGTCATTTATTTACCAGTACCAGACTCAACCAAGCAAGCAGCTATTCTTGAGATGTCAGCACCAGACAATGTTCAAGCTCTACATTGTTTCCTAGGCATGGTCAACTATTTAGGCAAGTTTATACCACATTTCAGTGAGTTGACAGCACCTTTAAGAGAGCTAATGTGTAAAAATGTTGCATGGTCATGGTTAGAACAGTACCAGAAGGCATTTGAAGACCTTAAGCAGTCGATTGCCACCCCACCTACATTAAGATACTATGATGTGAATAAACCAGTCACTCTTTCCTGTGATGCTTCAAAATTTTGTCTTGGTGTAGTTATTCTTCATGAGGGCAGACCAGAAGCCTATGCATTTAGAACACTTACCCAAACTGAAATGCAATATGCAGAAATTAAGAAAGAACTTTTGGCAACAGTATTTGCATGTTCCAAGTTTCATAAATATATTTATGGTCGAGCTATTCAGATTGAAACTGGCCACCAACCTATAGTTACTATTCTAAAGAAGCCTATGCATTCAGCTCCAGAGAGATTACAAAGAATGATGCTCAAATTGCAAAAGTACAATTTCAAAATGGTCTGTACAAAAGGCAAACTACTTTATCTGGCTGATACCTTTTCCAGATCATCCAGAAATATGACAGAGCAGCTTGATGCAGAGAATTTTGCTTTGATGTGATGGCAGTGCGTAATTTCTCTACCACTAGACTTGATGAACTGAGAGATCATACAAACACTGATCCAATTTTGCAAAAGCTCAATAACTACATTAATGTTGGTCAGCCATAAAAGCAATCTAGTGCACCACCTGAAGTGCAAACCTTTTTTCCTTACAGAGATGAAATGTTAATGTAAGATCACATTATTTTCAAAGGTCCTACAATTGTTGTTCCTGCTTCCTTACAACAAGAATATATTCAGATTTTACATCATGGTCATCCAGGTTCTACATCCACTATGAGAAGAGTGAGAGAATTAGTATTTTGGCCTTCATTACTGAAAGACATTGATACAGTACTTTCTTCTTGTTCAGTATGTAATACTACTAGATCACATTTGCAAAGAGAACCACTTCAGCTAAGTCAAGTTCCTGAACTATATTGGTCAACAGTAGCCACTGATATCTTCGAGTGGGGCAGTCAACACTACTTAGTATTGGTAGACTCTTATTCAAATTGGTTTGAGATTGACTTACTACAAAACCTACAATCCACTACTGTTATTACTATGTTAAAATGTCATTTCTCAGTCCACGGTAGTCCACACAAAGTTGTTTCTGACAATGGTACTCAAGAGAATGGGACTGTACATGTTATTAGCAGTCCTGAATATCCACAGTCAAATGGGCTAGCTGAATGTGCAGTGCAGAGTGCAATTACTTGAAAGGTCGAAGTGTGACAATACTGATGTCTTTTTGAATTTACTTAATCTCAGAAATATACCCCGTGACAATATTCTTGGCTCACCTGCTCAAAGACTTCTATCCAGGCAAACCAGAATGACATTACCTATCAGTTCCAGTTTAGTGAGGCCTAAAGCTAAGAACAACAAAACCATCAATGCTCAATTATTCAAGAAGCATTCTATCCAGAAGTCCAGTTATGATAAATCAAGCAGATTTCTTCATCTGTTGAGGGAAGGAGAGACAGTGAGAATACAAATGGTGAAAGGTTTCGACCGGATTGGTCAAGTTACAGTTATATGTACCGAGCCGAGATCCTACCTTGTGGAAACTGAGGGTATGAAGTACAGGAGAAATCACAGACATCTTCTCCCTGTACCAGAATCATCATCGCAGCATTGTTTCGGTGATACAGATTCTAGATATCAGAGTGAACCAAACGTTGTTTCCATCCCAGAGTGTGTTTCGATCTCTAACTCCATTCCTGAAGGTGTTCCAAATACTCCCAAGTTTGAACATTCTGCAGAGACAGCTCCAGTTGCTAAACTAAATTCCCAGTTTTATGTCACACAATATGTTCGAATATCCAGGCCCAGTGTGAAATACGCAGCATCATGGACTTAACTGTATATATGTACCTAGTCTTGCATAATTGCATGGCAAAGAACAACTTGTATTATCTGCATGCCAAATAGACTCATAACATTGCACAAGCTATTTCTCAAAGAGAGGATGTAGATCAGAGTGTATGTGATGTGTTTTTAAGAAGCATATTAAGGACTGAATGTACATATATGAAAACTTGGTATGTGCTATTCCCAGTGCCATTTTGAGAGTGCAGCCAGGGAGTGAGTATCTATGATTGCAGTAGTTAGTTTGTATATAAGTTACTCAAGTTAAAGTCAGTAAACATCTATCGTGATGTGTTTGTATATAATAAAGCTGCTTGAACAGAACCCACAAAGACACTTCTATTGCATCCAGTGTAGGTGAGCAACACTAAGGTTCTGTTCTCATATATTATTGTGTATGTAATTTGATGTAGATAGAATTTTTCTCTCTGGGTCTGCACTGAAAATGGGTACTTTTGGCCCAATCAGATTTTCCTGGTAAACAAATGTCAATAAATCAGTCAATCAATCAACCAATAAATAAATTATGCCTTCCCTAATTGTACAGCAGTGTACTTTCCACATAAAGTAATAATCAGTGTATCCCCAAAATTTTTGTATGATTATTTTCTAATGCAAAATTGTTAATGCCATGCAACCAAAATTGCTGTCCTACCTCTGGACAAGGAAGAGTTGAACTAGTCATGGGGATATGCCATTTGGCTGTGGCCTACAGGAAGGCAACTCATCAGCAGAAGAGTTAAGGACAAAATCAGTGTACACTCCATTGTCAGGTCACCATTCAAGAGCTTGTGTCCTTAAAATAAATCTGACCATATCTGCAGGGCAACAATCACTTGGTTCTCCTCCAACACAGACATATAAGATAGGGAACTGGTAACACAATTATCCTCAGTTCATTTTGATACTGTGGCATGGTCAATATGTTTTGCAGTGTGAGATTTAAAAGCAATATAAAATATATGGGAAAGACTGGCAGATTTAAAACAGCTATTATTTTCAATTCATTTTGAAAAAAAGAAGAGAAAATCATCATATAGTTATCATGGTGAATATCTAGTGAAGGTTTACATGTTGATGGATTTAGCAGGACGAAGCAGAGTTTCAGTTGCTAAGAAACAACTTTGACAACCTGTTATGAAAGAATTAGGACTGTAAGGCAGAGGGCCTGCCAGAGCAAAACAAGTGAATATTTGTCCTTTGAAATGGTGATAAGAGCAGTAAAGCCAGTACAGGAACTTTTGAAAAAGGGCTAACAAATCTGGCTGTTCTGAATACAAAAAAAGCTTGAATCATAAAACCCATAGTTATCGTGTGGATGAATTCAGGAGTATAAGGACACCATCTTTATGCAAAATGAAATGTTAGGCAGAATCAAATGCAATTGTTATTGACAGGGCAGGATGAAGAAGCAGTTGAATTGTTGATTACTTTAAGAGGACATGTTTATGGTGTTATAATCCCAGGAACAGAATAAGAAAAGATACGTGACCAATGTAACATCCTGAAATCATTTTAGTATAACATGCTGATGGATACTTTTGAAAAGACATTCGATTCTAAGCCATAGTAAATGGAATTAAAAGGAGATTTGCAAAGTATAGTTCAAGCAATAGGTGAACATTCCCACAATCCTATGCTGTTGAACTCATTACCCTGCAAATCCTTTCTTAAAGCAATCTTAGCAGAAGCCTTTCACAGTTCAGGATTAAGGGTGTCCATTGCCACTTCAGACAAGCTGAACTCAGAGAAGTACGTTTCTCACAAGCAGCTAGTACAAATTAATATATATCGCTCATGAAACACATTCCAGTCTGCGATGACACACTAGTTTAGAAGTAGGTGGATATTTGGTTATCCTGATGCACAGGAAGCAGTAGCAGTGCCAAATGTAAAGTAACCATCATGTAAATTTGTGGTGAGCTTAGTAAGTATCATGACTCTACAAAAGCAATGCACTGCTTTGGTGGTTAAAGAAGTGTATGCTGTAAGGGTGAATATATGCTGTAACGGTGAATATATGCTGTATGGGTGAATATAAGGCTAATGGAATATATGCTGCAAGGGTGAATATAAGGCTAAATAAATATATGCTGTAAGGGTGAATATATGCTGTAAGGGTGAATATCAAGCTAAAGGAATATATGCTGTAAGGGTGAATATAAGGCTAAAGGAATATATGCTGTAAGGGTGAATATATGCTGCAAGGGTGAATATAAGGTTAATGGAATATATGCTAAAAGGGCGAATATAAGGCTAAATAAATATATGCTGTAAGGGTGAATATAAAGCTAAAGGAATATATGCTGTAAGGGTGAATATATGCTGTAAGGGTGAATATAAGGCTAAATTAATATATGCTGTAAGGGTGAATATAAGGCTAAATGAATATATGCTGTAAGGGTGAATATATGCTGTAAGGGTGAATATAAGGCTAATGGAATATATGCTGCAAGGGCGAATATAAGGCTAAATAAATATATGCTGTAAGGGTGAATATATGCTGTAAGGGCAAATATAAGGCTAAATAAATATATGCTGTAAGGGTAAATATATGCTGCAAGGGTGAATATAAGGCTAACAGAATATATGCTGTAAGGGCGAATACAAGGCTAAATAAATATATGCTGTAAGGGTGAACATATGCTGTAAGGGTGAATATAAAGCTAAAGGAATATATGCTGTAAGGGTGAATATATGCTATAAGGGTGAATATAAGGCTAAATGAATATATGCTGTAAGGGTGAATATATGCTGTAAGGTTGAATATAAGGCTAAAGGAATATATGCTGTAAGGGTGAATATATGCAGTAAGGGTGAATATAAGGCTAAAGGAATACATGCTGTAAGGTTGAATATAAGGCTAAAGGAATATATGCTGTAAGGGAGAATATATGCTATAAGGGTCAATATAAGGCTAAAGGAATATATGCTGTAAGGGTGAATATAAGATGTAAGGTTGAATATAAGGCTAAAGAAATATATGCTGTAAAGGTGAATATAAGGCTAAAGGAATATGTGCTGTAAGGGTGAATACAAGGTACTGCTGATCCTTTGCATTGTTTTAGCAGCCAGATATTTAGGAAGCTGGCATCAGAGGTAATCCAACTGCAGATAATGTTAATATGACAACATTATTGCTTGGCAGAAACAGGCAATACATTTATTGGAAACATTTTGTGCATTGATTGTAAATACAGATTTCTGGAAATAAGTGAGGGTTTTCAGTGATTCATGACTAAACAGAGATAAAGAAAAGACGGGACAAGTAATAACGTATTACGGAGGGTAGAACAGCCAATTTAGAAAGTCGCATAAACTACTTGGGTTCTGTGTTGGGCATATTTAACAAGGAGTTTGGGTCACAAAAAATGGAAATGGAGAAAGAAACAGCAAGGCAAGAACTAGAGTCAAAGAAAATGACTAAGCAACATTTCCCATGTCTATCTATAATAGTCTGGGGACGGGTGGACAATGGGAAAGCAAAGACAATACTGGTATGGGTGAAGCAGATGTTCAGATAACTCAGGATTCAATATGTGACTCTAGTTTCAATAGTTTAAAAAAATCTGCAATGGGGCAAAATGCCAATCAAAATGCAGACTCCAATGTAAATGTTTAATCCTTAGTATCAACCCAATTATCAGTATATTTTTAAATAAATATAATTATTTAGAGTCCCTATTATTTCATCAAAACTTCACATTATCAAACAGCATTTCAGACAGCATTTTGTTGAACATGCTCTGGCTCAAACTTCTCAACATCTTAACTACCTCCAACTAACAATTGCCCACAAAATTATCTATAAACCTGGTCTGCCTTGCCTCAAATTCAATTCTTCAAATCTACACACCTAGCTGGAATCTCTGCTCTGAAGACAAATAGCTTTTAACTGCATGCAAACCAAACAAAACTGCTGGACAATATCTAAACTCCTACTCAGTGACCAAATTATGGAACACTCTACCCTTAGGTATCAGAATTATCTCAAACTTCAAGAACTTCAAGCTTAAACTCAAAGACTTCCTACTGAAATCACATATCTGTCCCTGTTCCAAGCCAAACTGACTCCTGCCCCCTTTGTTTACCCTAGTTCAACTACCCCACTTTTACTTCTTCCCCTCTTGCCTCCTTTCTTCCACCTTCATCTATATTGCATCCTCCATCATATACCCCCACCACAACTTTTACACACTGCTCTACACTAATTCTCACCTTCCTTCCCCCATATTTTAACCCCTTAATATACTCTACCTAATTGCCAACTTTTGACCCCTTGCTATACTCTACCTTATCACCATCTTCCTCTGCTGATGAATCAACCTGATAGAGTCTTATTGAATCTGTAATGTAATTCTTCCTTTCCTCCCTTTACTGTCAACCTTCACCACCCTTATCTCCAATTCCAACTGTGCTTCTCTGCTAGCATTATTAGTAAGTTAGGATCTCTGTATTAGACTCAAATGATCTGACCAATCACTCAGTCTCTTTCCAGTCCTAATATTTTTATTTATGCAATTTCCTTCATAATGCAGCTGTACGTCCTATGAATAATATCCTATCTGCCATGTTCTGTTAAACCTCCAATGCAAAATGTATGTATACAAATATGATTGTCAATCTTATATAAAAATGTATGTATGTTAGGTATTCTTGATAACCTTTTTATATAAAAATTTATGTATATGGCTGTTCTTGGATCATATGTAAATTGGCTTTTCTTTTCTGTTTTTGTTTCTATTGTTAAAAATCTAAATATATATATATATATATATATATATATATATATATATATATATATATATATATATATATATATATTTATTCCTTTTTTTGTATTGGAGCTTTTCTCCCGGACTTGCACTAAAAATGTGTTTCTTACCCAGTCGGACTTTTTTGGTAAACAAATGTAAACAAATAACTAAATAAAATAAATGACATTAATAAAACTCTTGTGATTGAGATCAAAATTTGCCCTTTCCCCATTGCACTGCAATGTTGGAGTTGGTATATATAATTAGCGGGGATGTGGGGGCACAGCCCCCCACATGAGGGTGTTTTGCTGAATGGCATTTCCAATGAAATGCTGTTTGATTATGTGTATGCTCGATCAAATAATGTAGACTCAGTTATTCATACTGTCTAATTAATAAAGGGAGTTTACTCCACATACATACCATAGCATGTGATAGAGACTTTCTTCTAGTAACAGTTCTACATCTTCCAGTTTTAAATGAATAGTTTCACCCCTAGTAATTTAAATACTATTTGTAAGCACAATGTTTAGTAATAATTGGAGCTTCTCATTCCTTAATTGCCGATAAGCTAGACACAACTTTCCTTGCATAAACCTATAACTTTAGAAAAAAAGACCTAAAACTTCCAATCTAGCTTGATATGGAAGATTTTTCAACCCAGACATTCTCTTTGTAAATTTCCTCTATATTCTTTCCAAAATTAATAAATCCCCTTTGGTATATATCTAAAATATCACATAATATTCAATAATAGGTAGAGCATATGCAATAAATATTTTTTTAAATAATTCTGTATGCCTTGAAACAAAGTTCTTAACAATTTATGCTACTTATTTGAGCATTTTGATTTTAATTACTTGGACATGTGATCTAAATTTTAAATTATTTACAAATTTTAATGCCCACGTCCTTATATTCTGTCAAATTCTAAACAATTGTGGCTCCTAATTTTTACCTTGACATCCAAATTAGGTTATGCAAAGTAAAGGAGCTATATTTATCTTTATTAATTTTAGCCCATTATAATTTAAACAAAAAACTACTTTACTCAAGTACTGATTGAATTATTTTGCATCCCTTGATAATGTTATAAGTTGTCCAAATTTGATATCATCTGCATATTTTGCCACCCGGATAGAGGAATGCATTGGTATCTGAGCAAAATATATTAAATAACATTGCACCCAGCAATGAACCTTGAAGGACCCCTTTAAGCATTTCAGTACAGTTAGACAAACAGAGAAAAGGTTGGGGTAACCCAGAGATTGTGTGTGTGTGTGTGTGTGTGTGTGTGTGTGTGTGTGTGTGTGTGTGTGTGTGTGTGTGTGTGTGTGTGTGTGTGTGTGCAAAAGGCAATTGGAGGTATACCTTAAAATAAGCTTTCATGAGAAAACAGGAAATAAGTGTCAGTGTTCACATGCACAAATCATCTAATCTAGGAATTTAGGGATTGTATTCAACAGACAAAACAGCTATGTCAAAATGGTGCTGCAACAAGGACAAATAAGATAAACTGGTGAAATTAAAGTCAAGGAATAGGACAGCATTGGCTGTCTGGTCTTATTAGATACAAATGTGAGACTGTTGTGCTGCTTTTTGAGACAAAACAATTTCCTTTACTAAGTCGTAACCTGTGTCAAATCATGAGAGTCTTCCAGTGGGTGCTAGTTTGATGCAGAAAGAGAACTAGCAAGCTCTTCTAAATTGTGAACTATCAATTGACATTTGATAATGATAATAAAATTAATTAGTCATTGGCAAGTTCTGCATGGTACTGAAGCCAGGTAGAAAAAAATCAAATATAATTAATTACCACAATAAAAAGTAAGACGTGCAAAAAATCTATAATGGGATGCATAGAAAATCAAGAAGAAGGTGCTAAAAGAGCAACATTCTACATTTTTGATGAACCAAAAATGTTGCACTTTGTTATTAATGCAGACATATTAAACCTAGTGTGATCTACTCATGTGTAAAATAACAGATGCCCACTGTCATATGCAACACAATCACTGTTTATCAGATTAAAACTCGCTTATGATAAATGTGTAGTTTACACCTCTGTTCAGTATGCTTTAATCTGTACAGAGTCTGGCATTGATCTTAACAGCTTAGTGCAAGTGTGCTCCATGGCTACCCTGAAAAAAGAGCCACTTGTTCTTAGAGTGCTTACTAAGTTAACAAATGAAAAGGAAAAAACAGTCCCTAACCAAGTGGCTGACGTTATTTGTTACAAAAGACTTAATGTCAATGCTGGATACTGAGAGTCATTGTATATTGGCAATGTTGTAAATCTCTACACATATCTTTGAACAAAACTGGAGGATAATTATTATAACATGATATGCCAAAGAAAATGTGATCATTTGTCACAAATCTGACACTGGAAAATTACATGTGATACACTGATTTCACAGCATGACAACAAAAAGGAAGTTCTGAGAATAGTATTTTATTTCCTAACATATATTTGATTATATGTTAATCATGTGGAATTTACTGACAACAAAGAATTATTTATCACCAACAAAGGGCTGTTTCAAAAACATGCATCAGCAATGGGGTTTCAGGCCTATTTGCAAACACAATGCATTTCCTGCATAGTTCAAAAACACAGCCCTCATACATAAATGTTCTTTCACTTCCTCTAGCATAAGGGATCAAGCTAAGTGAGTCACTGTTTTTCACATGAGCATGAGGAAGATGTTACTTTTGCAATTACAATTTAAATCAGTGTCTGCTAGCTGTGTAGTCAGAAGCAATTTAATCAGCTATAGCCTTCCTGACCTGAATAAAAACACAATTTCATTATAATTTTTTTTTCAGTTTAACAGCTCTTGTCACTTCAGGCACACTGCTGGGGTTATTGAACATTAGATCAAAGCTATTATATTTACCATGGAACATCCTGGCCCTAAACAGAGAGGTGGGGCAGTGTGCTTGGAATATTACAAGATATGTTAGCATTGTCGATTACAATCACACCCAAGGTCTGGTCATCTTGAAGTTAGGTTTAATATCTTTCTTCTCACAAGAAAGCTCTAACAATCAAACAGCTCACCCACTCTGCATACAGGTGCACATGTGAGAAACATAACAGGTAATCATCTTTCTAAAACACAGGAAAAGAAAAAGAAAGTGCTCCAACATTTTTTTCTCATTTCTTCTGTTTTTCTCTATTTCCCATTTATGTGTGCCTATATCTATACCAATATTTATAGTTATTTATCTATATACATCAATTTATACATGCACATATTTATATATATATATATATATATATATATATATATATATATATATATATATATATATATATATATATACATGGGTCCCCTACAGATGTTCGAAATTCCAAAAAGCCGAAGCCTATATGGCCGAGATGATATGTTCAACTTTTGAAATTTGGAACATTCTGAATTGACAGCTCCTCATTGCACGGAATGGGAGAATTTCCATTTACTGCACTGTAGTGCGATCTTGAAGTTGGTATATTAAATTTAAGGGGGGTATGGGGGCATAGCCCCCCATAGAGGGTGCAGGGGGGTGTAGACCCCTGCTAGCAGCTTTAAAATAATATAGTGTTTTGTTTTTATTTCTTTTTTGCATGTTTGAAATTTTAGGAGTCGAACATATGGTCTCAGCCATATGGGTTTTGGCTTTCTGAAATTTCGACCATTTATAGTAGACTCATATATATATATATATATATATATATATATATATATATATATATATATGGGTCCACTTTGTACTTTTGAAATACAGAAATCTCGAATTTCAGTATTTCGAAATCACAAAGCTGAAAACCCAACCACAACTCACAAATTCGAGAACACACAACCGCGAAATTCAAAATCCTGTATTTACGCTACATATACAGTAAACACATAAACATACACAAAACTCCCTCCACAATCAAACAAATTCATCTAAACTACATATAAGAGGGGGCAACCCCCTTTCACCACCCATGTGGCGGGCTGCATCCCCCACACACATATATATCTGTCTACTTTTAAATTTGGAAGGTTCAAAACTTTGAATTTCCTGGTCGCACCCATAAGAACAAAGTATTGAAACTTTAAACCATTTAAATGGAGATCACCATACAACACAGAATAGTATATTTACTGTTTTCCTCGCTGTAGAGAGATCTCAGAGTTGGTATATTTAATTACCAGGGGGGCATGGGGGATGCAGGGGGGTTGCCCCCTGCAAAAATGTAAAAACAAGATGTTTTTCTTTTTTTTTTATTTACATTTCAAAGTTTCAAAGTTTTGAAACATCAAAATGTAGAAGTACACCCATATATATCTATATCTATATATATCTATCTATATATATCTATCTATCTATATATATATATATATATATATATATATATATATATATATATATATATATATATATAAATATATATATATTTATATATATATATTTATATATATATATATATATATATATATATATATATATATGGGTCTACTGTAAAAGACTGAAAATCCACTTGTTCAAAAACAAAGAGTGTACCCTCGGTTACGCAAAAGTGCACTTAAGCGAAAGTGCACTTTGGCGAAGTATGGTTCACCGAACCGTTCAAAAATGAAGCGCAGAGGCACACTACAGTGGAGAATAGGGAATTTACCTGTTCCCCACTGTAGTGCGATCTTGGAGTTGGTATATTTAAGTAGGGAGGGTGAGGGGGGCACAGCCTCCCACATTGGGTTGTGGGAGGGTGAAGCCCCCCACTCAGTGTAATGTTAGTGAGTATTTTTTTGTTTTGTTTTTTTTTTTTTTTTTTTTTATCTTTTTTGAATAAGTGCACTTTTGCGTAACAGAGCAGTCTACTGCTCTTATTTGAATAAGTGGTATTCGATTAAAAGCAGTAAACCAATATTGGTAGCACAGCACAAAGCATCAGAGACTATCCATGTGCAACTAACAGTGGGTAAAACTGCCTTCCAGTTTATAGCCTGCTACAGACCACCCTCCCAAACCCAGGAACCCCACTCGGCCTTCCTGAGAACACTGGAAAATATGAAGGTCTCTCCAAACACCATTATATTGGGTGACTTCAACTACCCAACCATAGACTGGGAGCATTACTCTAGCTCCAACACCCTAGCCCAAAGGTTCCTAGAATTTATAAACTCAGATGCTATGGAACAACTTGTTAACACTCCCACAAGAGGGGAAAACATACTGGACCTGATCATTACCAACATGGGGACTCTATGCTCCAGACCAGAAGTGTATCCCTCACTGGTAAGATCAGACCATAAACTAATCTCACTGGATATTCACATCCCAACCCCACCCCATGCCCAGAAAACCACAGTGAAAAACTTCTCTAAAGCAAATTTCACACTCCTCAAAACCGAGGTGGAATCCTTCAAAGCCCCCGGGCCTCTGGATAATGCGGCCCAGACCACAAAATCCTTTATAAATGCATTCTATGAACACCTTCAGGAATGCATGGATCATGCAATCCCAAATAAAACCAAGACCCAATCCTCCAAAGGCAGACATTCTGTCTGGTGGACCCCAGCCATAAACAAACTATACAATAGAAGGAGGAAGCTACTACATGACAGAGCAAAATCCCAAAAAGGGAAGGCATCTCTGATCAGTATTAGCAAAAAACTACGGGCACTCATAAAATCGTCTAAGGCCAGCTTCGAGAGAAAAATTGCACAGGACACTAAGGATAATCACAAGGCTTTCTTTAGTTATGTTAGGAACCTGGGTGGGAATTCCCAGATATGCTCAGAATTAGACCAAAATGACAAAAAATACACCGAACCCACAGACATTGCCAACATCCTAGCTGACAGGTTCAGCGCAAACTTCTCCCTCCCACCAAAAGGGCTAATATCTATCCCAGCAGAGTTCTCACTCTCTGACATCCCAGATGTCCAAGTAAGAGCCGCCCTCTCCAAAGCAAGAAACACAGCATCAATGGGACCAGACGGTGCCCCGGGTTGCGCCCTACATGAACTCCAAGAAGAGCTAAACCCAAACCTAAAACTACTGTTCAATCTCAGCCTTACTACAGGATATGTACCCAAATAGTGGCGACAGCAACAGTGGTCCCTCTCCACAAAGGTGGTGCCTCAACGATCCTGGAAACTATCGCCCATAAGTCTCACTAGCTTGGTCTGCAAAGCTATGGAAAGGATCATCATGGACCTTATAAATAAAGATATTGGGACCTACAGACACTGGATCCTACCCAGTTCGGCTTTGTTAAGGGCAGATCCTGCCTCTTAAACCTGGTCAATTTCTTTGAAACAGTCACCAAGGCCAATGACAAGGGAAGGTGGTCCACACAGCCTACCTGGACCTCAAAGCCTTCGATACATACCCCACTGGCATTATAGATAAGCTCACCAGCTTAAATATAAACCCTATGTCACTAGATGGGTTGCAAACTGGCTCAAGGACAGAACCCACATGGTTAGAATAGCTGGAGCCATGTCAGACTCCAAACCAGTTACAAGTGGCATCCCACAAGGCTCAGTCTTGGGACCTCTCTTGTTCGGTATATATTTCTGGAGGTACAGGCCAACATGGAAGGACTGTGGCTGACCAAGTTCGAGATGACTGCAAACTGGGCACCATAATAGACTCTCCAGCTGACACAAGCATCCTCCAAAAGGGCCTCATAGAAACAGACAACTGGTGCCAGAGCCATGGCCTCAAGCTAAATGCCAAAAGTGTATAGTCATCCCTTTGGCAAAACAAAGTGCCCACAAATTACCACATAGGTGGTAATCCATTAAGTACAGAAGAAGTAATTAGGGACCTGGGGACCCAAGTTGATAGCAATCTCTCATTTGACAAACCACGTGGCCAAAGTGGTTAGAAAAACATTTTATATAGCCCACCTAATCATGAAGGGATTCACATCTAGATCAGGGAGGGTCACTGTAGTGCGATCTTGGAGTTTCTATATTTAAGTAGGGGGGTGAGGGGGGCACAGCCTCCCACATTGGGTTGTGGGGGGGTGAAGCCCCCCACTCAGTGTAATGTTAGTGAGTGTTTTTTTGTTTTGTTTTTTTTTTTTTTTATCTTTTTTGAATAAGTGCACTTTTGCGTAACTGAGCGGTCTACTGCTCTTATTTGAATAAGTGGTATTCGATTAAAAGCAGTAAACCAATATATATATATATATATATATATATATATATATATATATATGTATATATATATATATATATATATATATATATATATATATATATATATATATATATATATCAAAACAAATTTCATATAGACACGAGACAGCTGGTTATTACTTCCAGTACATACTCTGTTTCTCCGTTTTCAAAATATAGCTGATATTCCAAAGCAAACCACGAACAAGTTCAATAACCCCAATCTGTTTAAAGAATTCGTAAAAACAGGTTTATTTCCGGAACCAGTGAGCGCCCAATATATAGAATCATGCTTTTTAGCATAGGGATTCTTTACAACTTAATTAGTTAAGTTATATTATATATAAGATAGTTTTTAAAAAGTTTTTTATATTAATGGTGAACATGAATTAATGTGTTATTTATGTGATGTTTCCAAGTCAATGTGTTTTTTGGATCGCTGTTTAGTGAGATTACTACAGCTTATAGTGTACTTGGATGATGGTTTTTTAAACATATAGTGATGTGTAAAGCTCACGTGTTGATACGTGAACCTATCAAATGTTTTTAACCAATATTTAAACTTGCAATGAATGTTAGTGAACGCAGAAGTTTGATAAAGCCTTCGGGTGAAAGCGCTCACTGGTTCCGGAAATAAACCTGTTTTTACGAATTCTTTAAACAGATTGGGGTTATTGAACTTATTCGTGGTTTGCTTTGGAATATCAGCTATATTTTGAAAACGGAGAAACAGAGTATGTACTGGAAGTAACAACCAGCTGTCTCGTGCCTATATGAAACTAGTTTTGACTCATTATTTGAATTTTATCATAACAGGCACGTTTATCCTAAGAGTGGTTTTGCTTATCTTTATATATATATATATATATATATATATATATATATATATATATATATACACACACACACACACACACACACACACACACACACACACACACACACACACATATGCATAAATATATATATATATATATATATATATATATATATATATATATATATATATATATATATATGGGTCTACTTTGTTTCGTTGAAACTCATTTCACTGAATTTCATTTCATCTCAACCACATCACTGAAAACAGAAATTACTGACAACTCATTTCACTGAACTTGCACAGTTCGAAGGTCAGCATCCAGATGGGAATTTTTTAAAAAGAAAAATAAAACGGACAGCCACAGTGGTCTACCCTCAATAACAAACTTAACTAAGGTTACTACTTTTTCTAAAGTCTTTCTGCTTAAACTGTTTAGTTCAGTCATACTGGGTCAACAGCACCAAACTTCCCAGCCCTTAAATAAGGCTCCTAATGCTAAAAAGTTCCACCAAATTGTATTGTTAAAGTTGATGTCTGTGTTTAAAAACAGAACATAGATTAGAATTTAAAGCAAGTACAAAAGCAAGAAAAAAGCCTCTTACTTTAATCACAGGCTCTGAGGATTCCTCTGGTGTGGTTAAGCCCCGCTCTGCTTGCCCTCTGTGCTCGCTTCACACCACTCCCTGCCTCCTATTCCCACCCGCCCCAGTACTTCTAAATTTATAATCCCTCAGACACACCCCACCTCCTCCTTTGCCAACCATTAACAGGAATTCATTTATAACTCATTCCTACCACTATCTCCCCACCTACTATTACACCTAGGTTGCCTACCTATCAGGAGTATATTCCTCCCATTATGTCTCTAATATTTACCAAGTCTTTTAAAATACCACCTCTACTCTACACCCAACCTTTACTAGTTACTCTTGATTCTCTCACCATCTATGAAAACCAATCCCTTATAGGATTCAACCATCCCAATCTTCTCAAACCATTCTGCCCATTCAGTCATGTCAATCAACACCAACTCCTTTACCCTTGCTAACACCCACTCTGTTATACCCAGACATGTTAACACCAAAACTAAATACTACCAAACACTGATAAATACATTTCTAAAGCTCATAGCTAGCTTGCCCCACACATTTACTATTGATGGGGAAATTCACCCCAACCCTGGGCAACCATCCCTAGACAACACTAACTCTAATCATAACAGCTCAAACATAAGACAAAGCCTAAATAGACCCCCAAACTCACTATTGACCTGCCACTTAAACATTAGAAGCATCAACAATAAGGTCCACAACCTCCATGACCTCCTGACAACCTACTCCCCTGACATACTTTGTCTCAACAAAACATGGTTAAAACAAACAATGCTAGAAAATGAAATTCTACCTTCAGGGTATAATATACTCAGGCTAGATCATACTACCAGGAAAGGGGGAGGGGTTGCTGCTCTCTATAAAACTACCCTAAATGTTACTCTAGACAACCTTCAACCACCTATATTTAACAAAGCATAAATTATGATTTCCAAACTACAAATAAATAAAAACAAATGTATAAACATAGAGTGTGTCTATATTCCCCCAGGTAATAACTCAAGTACCCTAGCAAGACATCCTCTACTGGCTATCCAGTGCCTACCTCCAAGAGACCATTGTTCTAGGGGATCTCAATATAGATTGGAATACCTGCACTGCAGACACCCCAACCACCCACATAAACCTACATGGTTTTACACAAACTATAACCTCCAGTACTAGGATCAGCAAGTCTAACAATAAAGAAAGTATCCTGGACTGGATACTAATTAATAGCCCCCACCACATGTACAAATCAGGTACGCTCCCTGAAGATCTAAGTGACCATTTCTTAACGTATACTATTAGGCATAAATTTGAATGTCCACATCTACCCACATATAAAACAATAAGAAATAACAAAAACTTCAACCTTAATAAATTCCTAGAAGAACTTAAATTATGCAATTGGTCAATTCTAAAACAACTACCACTAGATGAGGCAGTAACGCACTTTAATAGCACATTCCTGGCCATCCTTGACAACCATGCACCTGCACGCTCTATTAGAATTAAAACAAAAGTTGCCCCCTGGCTCATTAAGAAACCAAACTAAAGATTTTCCAAAGAAATAATGCCTGGAACACTTGGTGCACCTGTAAAGCCCCACAAGATCAACTCAAATTTCAACAATATAGGAATGATACAAAAAATCCATATTACTAGACAAAAAAAAACTATTTCTGTCATCTACATCAGAAACACCACAACAAGCTACAGAAGTTCTGGGCAGGTATTAACAAACTCCTAAGAAAATTGTCGCACAAGCCATATGCAAACAATGAGAGCCAGTGAGCCCTGAAATATTCCAATGTGTGCTTTAAATCAAGCCAACATGTCCAGTTCAGTACAAGAATGCTTTCTTTATTCAGACAAACAAGAAGGTATAAGCACTTTCATTCCAAAAATAAAAGCAGGAACTTCATCAGATACAAAGAAATTAAGGAAGTAAACTGTTTTAAATAGGAAATCTTACATGACATCACTTCCTGGATTAGTGAAAACCACTCCCAAGTCTGAAACAGTCTTCTGGAACAGAAGTCTGAAACACTGCACATAAATGTTTCAGCACAAAACAGTATAAATATCAAAATATAAAAATATATAAAAATACATATAAAAACTGATTGTGCAAATGTCATCACCCTAAACTATGTATTATAAACACAAGAATAAATATGTAAATATGTGCATATATAAAAATGCTTTTAAGATGCTTTTGAAAAAATATATATGTATATAAAAATATATATGTAAAATATGCATACAGTTAAAAATCCATTAGGAACAAATGAATAAATTTCATGTACATATACATATAACTGGTATGAAGGCCATAAAAAAAAAAAACATTTTTGTACCATATCCATATCTAAAGGGAATGTTTCACCTCTCAAGAACCCTTAATTTAAGCAGACTGCTTATGGAAAGGCTGTCTGGATGTGTTGGCTTGATTTACAGCACAGAGTGGAATATTTCAGGGCTCACTGGCTCTCATTGTTTGCATACTGCTTGTGCGACAATTTTCTTGGTGGTTTGTGCATTTTTTCATCTTTTATTAACAAACTCCACCACCCAGGGCAATCCACTACTCCAACCCCCTCAGCCCCTACCCAAAAATCACCAGAGTCCATTGCCAACACCTTCAACAGTTTCTTCACAGAAACCATCCAGGCCCTTGCTAGCAAACTTAAAACCACTTTTCCTAATGCTGAAACCCTTAAACCCAGGACAATCTTTCCTTTAGCTTCCAGAAAGTTCCAACTTCACTCATTAGAGCCCTAATTAAAAAAATCAAACCAACCACCCTTTCAGCTGACCTCCTCCCTTCAGACTACCTGCAAAAAGTTGTTGATGTCATAGCATACCCATCCAATATTTTGATAAACAGAGCCATAACTGAAGCCTCTGTCCCCTCTATCTGGAAAATATCCCATGGCATACCACTCCATAAAGGTGGCAACTCCATTGAACTGTCAAAACTATAGACCAATAGCTATCCTTTCCCCTCTGGCTAAAATTATGAAAAAGTGTATCCATAAACAACTCTTAAACTACCTTATTC
The DNA here is from genome assembly GCF_019279795.1 of Protopterus annectens. Lineage (NCBI taxonomy): Eukaryota > Metazoa > Chordata > Ceratodontiformes > Protopteridae > Protopterus > Protopterus annectens. Next base: position 1,308,631,359 of record NC_056737.1, on the reverse strand, counting down.
AAAATAATCTTCTGGCCAACTCCCAACATGGATTTAGACCACAGCACAGTACCACCTCAGCCCTCCTCTCCTTTTCTAATGTCATAAATTCCAACTGTAACAACAATTATCGTCTGCCCTGTTTCTTGATCTTTCCAAGCCTTTGACATGGTTAACCACCAGCTGCTCTTACTTACCCGAAATAAAATATCCCTAAACAACCATGGTATACAATGGTTTCAATCTTATCTAATTGGAAGACAGCAGGCTGTCCTTTGGCAGGACAAACTCTCCACCCTTTTCCCCATTACCCTTGGTGTCCCTCAAGGCTCCATATTAGGTTCCTTTCTTTTCTCCCTCTTTATCAGTGACCTCCACACTGTAATCCCAGATGCAACCTGTATACAATATGCCGATGACTCCACCCTGATCTGCTCAGCCTCTACTCCTACAGATCTTCTTAGTTTAACCCAGAAAACCTTTAATCCATGCTGGAAAACTGGATCTCTAATCAACAGCTGATATTAAACCCTAATAAAACAAAGCTATTGCTCTTCTCCCCTACTCGCAAATTCTCTCAACCTTCATTTACTATAACATCTAACAATAGGACCATAATCTCACCAGATATGTATACCAAACTCCTGGGTGTTATAATAGACAACAACCTCAAATATGATATGCATGTAAACCAAACTATTAAAACCATTAATAAAAAACTTGGCTCCCTATACAAAAACAAACCTTTTCTCACTCTTCTAGGTAGGACTGCCATTGCCCGTACCCATCTGCTTTCAATTCTACTCAATGCCTCACCAATACTCAGTAACTTGAACAAAACTGATCTCAGCAAACTCTCTAGCTGCTACAATCAAATTGCCGGGTTTGCCACCAGAACTCCCTACAGAACACACAATTGTCAAAACCTACACCTCTTAGGTTGGCTAGAACTTCCTAGGCTAATTCAATTTAATCAACTTACTATAGCATTCAAGGTTAACCATCCAGAAACAATGCCCTCCCTTAAAAACATTATCCATCCTTACAAAACTTTTGGTTCAATCTGTTAAAGCTAACAACCTATCTGGAGAATCTTTGTTTGCAAATTCAGTAGGCAAAACCTGGAATTTGCTCCCATCTGACCTTACTCTGAACCCTCCCTTAATCAGTTAAAAAAAAAATCTAATCCAGTATTTTAAAACTCAATGGTTATGTCCTTGCTCTAACCCTGACTAAAGTCTCATCTACTTCCATATCCCTGCAATTTCTTATTCATAGCAACTAACCTCTTACACTAAAAGGTTTGAAAAGAGAAACTGTAATATCTTTGCAGATACTCAATATATAAGTTACACCTATAGGTTTGATAAGACAAACTGTAACATATTTGTATATATTTCTGTATATAAACTGTATTCTTCATAAGCTTGAAATGTGAGACTGTAACTTGTATGTTAATAGAATATGTTTGTGCATATACTGTAACTTGCTTGTCTTTATCTGTTTAGAAGTTTGCAACTTTTCTCCCCGGGCCTCCACTGAAAATGGACATGTATCCAGTTGGACTATCACGGTCAACAAATGTAAAATAAAATAAATAAATAAATAGTATATATGGCACTGTGCAGAGTACTGTAAGGCAAGTAAAAGGTATATGCCCTTTTCCCCACTGTAGTGTGATCCTGGAGTTATATCAATCTATCTATCTATCTATATATATATATATATATATATATATATATATATATATATATATATAGTTAGGGGGTTGTAGGGGGTGCACGACAGCCTCCTCCTCGAACATGGTAGGAGCGACAGTCGGAATGTCAATGTTCATGTGTATGTCCACTTAGAATGACATACACAGGGCAGGGACCTGTCAGTGGGAGATTTACACATTAAAATCAACAGAAATTGTCGACTTTGTTGCGTCGACCATACAACCTAATTAATATGTATGAGTCGACATTATTTGTCATGGAAATCACCGTTTGTGTAAGTGATTTTTGTGTTTTTGATAGTAAACCTATAGATATATAGTATGCAGTTCACTATGGCAAACTTTTGCTATACTAATCAATTCAACACTAGCGGGGGTAACTTTACTTTTCCAATTTTTAGTAATTACTTTTCTGTCTATAGCAAGAATAGACCAATGAAGAGACACTTGGATTTTTGGAATTGTCTAAGGGATCGGAACATTAAATAAAACTAAAGCTTTAGAAATATTGTATCTATCTGACATAACAGCTTGAATGAAGTTATTAATTTCTTTTGAAAAAGAGGAGATGACTTCACATTCATATGCCATATGCTTCTAATCAGCTATTATTTCAGAATCACATCTCCAGCATTTAATTCTGTTTGATATTGTTAGGAGGGACAAAAGCTTTGTGTAAGAATTTTCAAGTGACAATTTTCCATTATACTGAAGATGTGGTTTTATCTGTAGATTTTAATATTATTTTCTTATGTTCTTTAGAGAAGTCTTCATTACTAATTTTTGAGGAATAATTCCAATAGGAATTGTCTAATCTCTGAAATGTAACTTAAGAATTTTATAAATTTATGACAAATATGATTTATTTTTCATTGCTTTATTATTGATATTTATTAAGAATTCCAATAATTTGAGCAACAATTTCTTATCAAGGTTAAATATCTTATTTATCTCAGTGTTCACAAAGTCTCTAAATATTTGTAAAATTAACCATTTATCAGAATCTTTTTTTTACTTTAATGATTTTTATTTTGATGAAATACAATAATTTAATACAGTCATAATATTCAATAACTATTTACAGTATTTACATTCAGCCTGACAAAAGGTATTCAGATAAAAACATTTGCAGTTAAATAATAAGTTAATATATAAACTATGATAGTTAGGAAGAGTTTGGCTCCATCTGCAGGGTATCAAATTCAAAACTTTACTCCACAGACTATTAACTAATGGCTTAGGAAAAGTTCTTAACTATTTAGTTCTTTTCTCCATTAGTATGCATTTCTTCAGTGATGATAGGAATTCCTCCATTGTGGGTGCTACATTAGAGTTCCATCTTCTAGTTATACATTTTCTGGCTATTGCTAACATTGTCCACAATAAATACAGGTCATCTTTCTTCATATTATTACTGACTTTGTCAAAATAAATATATCAGTATAGATAGCTTGAAGAAATTTGTTAATCTCATTCCAATATGGTTTAATATTAGTACAGTCATAAAAAATATGAGACCAGTCAGCATCAGTGGACAGATGACATCTCCAACGTAATTGCTGTTCAAAGGGCTAATTTTTGAGAGTTTCTCAGGTGTCAAAAAGGATCTGTGTGGAAATTTCAATTGAAAAATCCTTCATAATTGTGAGTAAGAACTTAGTTTAACTAAAAATAAAATGTTTGCTTTATCTTCCATTGATAATGATACTTGAAACCCTTTAGTTAGGTATTGCCAGGAAGAATGTTTAGGAGCTGTCTTGTAGACAATTAAAGTGTTATATAGATATGATAATTCATTCTTAACATTGATATTATTATAATATAGAATTCCAAAAATCCAGTTTATAATTTTTGGTACGGTTTTGAAGGATGAGTTATGTATTATTCTACACAGATCCTTATGTGTATGCTGTGACACTCTGAAGAACCAACCAGTCATTAGATGATAGGCCATAGTTGACAATATACTTTGTGTGTTCAAAGTTTGTTGGTTTTCAATACATTGAAACCAACAAAATAGGTTACTATTTTCCCATAAACCAAAAATCTCTCTATGTGTTTTATCAGGGAAATCCCTTGTAATAGTAAATGGTATTAAAAATCTATGCCACAGTTTTCTAAACACATCAAAATATTGTTTATTAGTGTTAGTTTAGTTAATTTTGTTGTACTATACTGTACATTTAAACTTAAATAGTGCCATATCTTGTTATCTTTGTCAGTTACCAAAGCATTCTTTGATAAACAATTTTCATTCATTAGTATAATGGAGTGTAACTGTTTCCAGTTGGAAGAGTATCTAGGATGTATCCAATTCATCACTATTCTAATTATAGATGCCTTTATATAAGTTTCAATCTCTGGGAATTTTAACCCCTCTTGTTCCCATTTTATGATATGATGAGAATATGCCACTTTATTTATTTTGGGGTACCACAGGAATTCCATCAGAGTTGAAGTGATTTCTTTAAGAATTTTCTTTCCTGGTGAAAGTATAAGGGCTTGTGCTATATATAACATTTTTGGTAACAAAACCATTTTTATCAGTTGTAACTTATGATCAAATGTTATAAACAAATGATTCCAGTTGCTTATTAATGTTTTGATTAAGTCTATGGCTTTAGCATAGTTAAGCTATAAGGTTTCCTCTATATTCTTGCCTAGGACTATTCTTAATAGTCTAGAGTTGAAACTTGGTTTCCAATAATATGATTAACTGGAACCTGTATGTTCTTTTTTTATTTAATAATAAATATTTTGATTTAGATTTGTTGAAGGAGAGTCCTGAGATTTTTTGGAAATGTGTTGTTACTATATCCACTTCACCTAACACTTCCTTAGAGTTGGGTAAGGTAAGTAAGACATCATCAGCAAACATCATTATTTTAGAAATATATTGATCTTATATATTTATATCTCTTATCTTTTGGTTATCACATATTAAAATGGCAAGTATTTCTATGGCCAGAGCAAATAGAATAGGGGACATGGAACATCCTTGTCTAGTACCTCTAGTGAGTTGGATTGCTTTGGAAGTAAAGAGACCTAATATGACATATGCTAGAGTATTTTCATAGATTTTCTTTATCATTGTTATAAACAGGGTGGAAAATCAAATAACTGTAAGACTTTAAATAAATAACCCCAATTTAAGGAGTCAAAGACCTTTTGAATATCTAGACCTACTATCAATGCTTCATGGTTTCCTCTATTGAGGTAATCTATCAGAGTTAATACTCTTTTAATATTATCCTGTGTATGCCTGTTATGTATGAAACCAGTTTGGTCTTCATTAATTATTTTAGATATAGATATTTTCAATCTATTGACCATAATTGACATAAATAGTTTATAATCATTATTCAACAAAGAAATTGGTCTATATGAGTTGCAATGATTATGGTCCTTATTCTCTTTTAATATAGAGGAAATTAGAGAATATCTCCAAGAAGGAGGAATATTTGCTAATGTTTGAACTTCAAGAAATGTTTTATGTAGGAGAGAGATTATAGAAGAAGGGAACAATCTATACATTTTGATAATTAAAACATCTATTCTAAGTGCTTTATTAGAATTACTTCCTTTAATCCCATCTATAATTTCCTTTTGAGAAATAGTTTTTTGTAGCTCTAACTTAAGTACCTCAGGAATTCTTATGTTGGGAACTATATTCTCTAACTTATCACATTCATTTGTAATTATTTTATCTTTATGATGCTCTGCATAATGATAATTAAAAGCCTCCAGAATGTCCCCTATGTCCAATACTTTTTTTCTTTTCCCATCATGAAAGATACCATTAATGTTATTAATTTTTGATTGCTTCTTAACATTCATAGATAGGTTATGAAGATGCTTATGAGAGGTAGCATAAGAATTTAATTTCAGTTTTTCCATAGCTAAGTTAGTTTTATGGGGTAATATTTCATTGTATTTCATATTTGCTTATTCTATTTTCCTCTTATTATCTGTAGCAAATAAGTTTTTATTAGATTTAAGAGATACTATTTGATTTTGGAGTTGCTGTAACTCTGAGTCCCATTCTTTAATTTTATTTTTGTACCAGCTAATTGTTTTTACAATATAGATAGGCCTTAAGAGAATCCTAAACCATAATTGTGTTTGCTTCAGGTTTATAATTAATCTCTAAGAAAAGCTGAAGTTCAGATGTTATCCAAGATTTGAAGTCTTTACTTTTTGTGATATATGAAGGAATCCTTGAAGTAATAACTAGTTGATTAAATTTCAAGTCTATTGTTAACAACAGGGAATTATGATCTGAAAAGGGACAATATTGTATTTTAAAATTCAAGATTTTAGAATAAAGATCTTGTGAGAAATAAATTTTATCTATTCTAGTTTGGGTGCCATGTCTATAGTCCTGGTTTGAGAATAGTAAAGAATTTGGTCCAAAAGCATTAAAGGTATCTTTTAATTTAAACATTTCTGACTGTTTTTTAACTGTTTGGTTGAGGACAATAGTCTAGGAGATTTCCTATTGGTAGATTCTGTAATATCTGTAATACAATTGAAATCACCTCCTAGTGTAATATTACCTTTAGAAGTAGTTGTAATAAAGTCTAAGTGTTTCTTAGCTAGTCCAACCCCCATACCTGGGAACCAGTATAAATTAACCAGGGTCCAAATTCTATTATTAAACTTAAGTATAACTAAGGCCATGACTCCATCATTATCTACATGTTTGTAAATGATTTGGGGATTTAAGAAAGTCTTTTTCTATAGAATTATTACTCCTCTGGTCTTATTTTTATAAGAAGATTGAACAAGTATTGTGTATTCCTTAGGGTCCCACATAAATGTGTCATTTATTTTAAAGTGTGTTTCTTGGAGAAATACTTGAGCCTTGTTTAGTTTAAGATACCTTAGTAGGTTGGCTCTATTATATGGGTTGTTTAAGCCATTAACACTTAAGGATATCAAAGTTAAATCCATATCAGAATTCTTTAAAGATAACAAATAATAAAGGAACTTATATTAATAGAATCCTGTATACATAATACCCTTCCTGAATACACAATAGAATTTCAGTTGATGTATTTCTATTTATCTCAATCCAAATAACTTTTCCTATGAAAGATAAAAGTAAAACAATTATGTCAGGCATTTCAAAACTAGAAAAACAGTTAAATAATTACAAATTAGAATATTTCACTCTGATATAAACTTTAATACACCATATACATGGAATGAGATACATTCCTAGTCTAGCAAACAAGACTAAATCTGCTAGACTACCTATCCCAACCATCAGCCTTTGTTGGTTCGAGCCCATGAAAACAAAGTAAAAAATGGAGAATATATTATAAATTAAGAGAAAAATAGTAGTGATAAACAACTAATCAGATATTAATTCCAGTTAGGTTTTAGAGATGAGTTACACACACTATTATTAGAAACATTAAACATTTATACAGTAATTATTCACTAAGGAAGCAAGAGACATATTAGGAAATATATAATCTGAATTTATTGCTTAATAGACTAAGGAAACATTAGCTTTATTAACAATCTAAATGATTACCCAAAATTCCTATGCATGTTATCTGTATTAGTTCTAATAAAAACTTCAAAATGGCAGAACAAATCAATGAATCATTTAGCATTTGTATTTACTTGCCCTCTGAATAAATCTTATCATGACAAACTCCCACTAAATAAAAACTTCACGAGAATTGGGTGTTAGCACATAGTGAGTGTGTGTCATTCCCAAAAGATGTTAACATAGATTTTTAGAAATATTCCATAAGACATATTTGTCCTTAATTAACTCCTAAACTTGTGAAATAGCAGATGTTTAAATAACTGACTAAAATCAATAATAATTAACTGGCATCAGTTAAAATGACAAAAATTAGTAAAAAACATTATTTACATAAAACTTACTATGGATAACAGGTCTTAAAAGTGAATGACTCAAAGACAAAATTAAGATAAAGGTAGCTGTAAATATCTACTCATAACTTGTTTGTTTTGTTATCACAAGTCATAGATATTATTGAGCTCTTTCCCCATCATAAAGTGCTAATATACGAAAATACCATGAAAACATGACATTTGAAATATAAATAATATCTAGGATACAATAAGTAAATCAACATATGAAATGCAAAGTAATTATAGTTCAATCAACATTATTCACACATATATTTGCTAGGATTTAGTATGGTGTATGTATCCTTACAGTTATTGCCATTAGTCATAAGCATTTCCTGTAAATGTATAAGCCTATACTAAACACTTGCTAACTGCATAGGAAAGTTATTTATAAAGATCTGTTAATAAATACTCTAGTATATTCACTAGAAATAGTGACTAAATTAACTGTTTACAAGAAAAAATAAAATTTCTTTAATTATTTGATCACAAAATATAGTCACTATTATAAAAGGGAACCATGAATATGTTTGCAGACAGTGTATCTCATAATTCTTGTAAAAGAAGCCTACTATGCTATATTAACCAGTCAGAGTCTTGACATTCGCAGTTAGGCTTGCATATACACATTAGATGTAATGTAATCAGATCTGCATGCATAGAATGCATGATGTCATGAGCTAAGTAAGAAAGCTTCACTTCTTAGATTTCAAACTCACATTTTCCTGTCCAGCACACTACACAGTACAGTTTCCTGACCTCACTTTAACTGTGTCACAAAGTCTGCTTATTTACAGTAACAAATGCAAAGTTTAACTGTCAGATACTTCCAAACAGTAAAATAATATTCAATGCCAATGAGAGAGAAAACAGTAATTTAACATTAAACTCTACTGGAAACATAACTTGTAACCATTTAAAAACCTTGTGCCATAAAACATACAAACATATAACTGTCAGAGGGACCCAATTTATGTCAAAAGCTGGAAAACAGCTTTTTGTTCACACATGTACCAATATATATTCTGAAACAATCAGAAGTTATAAATATTAAAAAAACTAGTTAATATATACTAAATCATGGATATGCCCTGTTATCCTATGTATCCAAACAGTTAACAATAATCTAAGCAGTGACTATGCCTGTGTAATAACTCAGCATTTCTCAGAATCTTGATTGTATTTGAACCTTTAATTTTCAACAGTATATATATATATATATATATATATATATATATATATATATATATATATATATATATATATATCAATACCATTTAAGAATTGATGCCAATAAATTATGGTACTTTGTTTATTTATTTATTTATTGTATTTGTTGACTGGGAAAGTCCACTGGGCCTAGGATGAGCACATTTTCAGTGTTTGCCCGGGGAGAAAAGCTCCACAATATTACATAAAAAACAAATTAAAAACAATGCTGATACATAGAAACATTAGATATAAAGTTGCAAATATAAAAAAATATATAACAATGATTTCATTACATTAATTAGAAACGAATGTCTTAATCTGTTAGAGAGAAAAAGGTTAATATATAGGATAAAATAATGTGGGAAGTTAATATCACATGGAAGAATGTGATAGTAGAAATGGCAAAGTGTGTAGAAGTCAGGAAGGAAGGAATGTAGAGTAAGTGAGTTAAGAGCTTGAGTAAAGGTATATTACAATGTAGGGTTAGTAGTTGAGAAGTGTAAATATTACGGCACAATGCAATTGAAAAGAATGAGTTAGAAGTATGAAGCAGGTGACAGAAAGAGACAGAGACAGGAAGGTATAGACAACAATGGTGGAGAGTTTATAAAGACTGATAGTGATTGGGGATCTAGAGTGGGAAATCAAGTGTTTGGATTTAATGGTGGGGAACAGGAGCATAGCCAGTGAGAGAGAAAAAGTACTTTTAGGGATTGTTTTAAAGGATGCAGGATTACAGATAGTTTTGAGAGATGGAGGAAGATTATTCCATAGCTTGGAGACAGCATAGGAATAAAGCATGTGGCCAGCAGAGAGTTTGGGTTTATCTATAGACAACTGTATTTTGGTTTCTGACCTGAGGTGACGATTGGGGTGGTATATGGTCAGTATGGAAGAGATGGAAAGGCAGCTTTCAGTTTGGAAGATTAACTTGTGGGCTGTGGTTAATTGTAGGTAAGATGGTGGTGAGATTCTAGCCAATTTAGTTGATGCGATGAGGAGCAGTGGTGGGTAGAGTATTTTGCGTTTGTAGCAAATTTGGCAATTTTATTGTAGCAGGAGTCAAGCTTACTTTTTAGGGAAGATTTTAGGTTGCTGAGGATGGGGGCACCATATAGCAGAGTTGGAGGTAGGAATGATGAGGCTAGGGCCTTTTTAGCAGAGAGAATGAGATAGTAATTGTGTCTGTAGAGGGCACCAAGCTTTTGATGCATCTTTTTGATGTTGCTGTAGATGTGAAGGTTGAAAGTTAAATTATCATCAATGATGACACCTAGCAACTTTGTACTAGGGAAAACCTGTATGACAGTGTTGTTTTTGGGAAATAACAGTAAACAGAGATTTTTCAATGGGGCTGGATTTTGTGGGGTAAATAATAGGAGTTTCAATACTAGCATTTTGTTGAAGTTATGAGTTTCTAAGCAGTCATTTGTGTATGCAATTGGAATCATATAAAATATTAAGTCTTTAATACAATGGTTATAATACATGAACTTTTGGAAATAGGAAATTATGTTATTTAAATAGGGAATTTGAGAGGATGGTGTAACTTCATTTACTCAAAAATCTTTTAATAACCAGATAAAACTATTAGGGTCTATTTGTTTATGACTGGTTGTGATATATTTATTATTTACTAATAATATTTCTTGAAGTACCTGTTTCCATTTTGAATCACAACATGAATTTATTATTCACAATGCTATAACTTTTGCAATTATTGAAGCAGCATACAAGTGAATATCAGGGAATCCTATTCCACCATTATCCTAACATTTTCTGGGTCAAGCAAAGGAAACTCTTGGTTTATTAGGATGCCAAAAATTTTTGAGTAGAATATTATTTATCTTCTTCATCAATTTATTTGGTAGAAATAGTACTAAAGATTGTAAGACAAGCAATATTTTAGGGAGATTACCATCTTAATAAGCATTAAACATTCTTCCTTGAAGAAGAATTTGTTCCAATTTGTGACTAGGATTAAAATGTTATCAACAACCTGTTGAAAGTTTGTTTGCATCGTTTCTGTACTATTAGACATAAAGGCTATGCCAAGGTATTTCATTTGATTGCTAGTCCAATTAAAGTTAGAATATTTTTGTATTTTTTTATTTTTATTAATTAATAATGTACTTGTCTTATTATGATTAAATCTTAAGTTTGAAATTTCTTCAAACTGACTCATAGAACTAATTATATGTTCTAATACATTTTCTATATTTCCTACTGTTAGTGAAATATCATCAGCAAAGAGTTGAATCTTTAGTTTGAAATCTTCTTTTATTTTGATACCATTAGTGTTCTTATTGTAATTCATACTACTTGCAAGAGATTCTGTATCTAATTCAAAAAGTAAGGTGATTATGGACAGCCTTGTTTTGTGCCTTTTTGAAATTTAAAGGAATTAAAAAGAAAAGAACTGTTTAACATATGCACAAGGGTAGAAATTAATGCAATAAGATCAAATGAGAAATCATGCACGTTAGGTGTTTTAAACAGGTACAACTGATTAACTGAGTCAAAAGCCTTATCTAAATCAAGACTAATGATAGAACTTTTTTGTTTTTATTGTCATTGTCTATTAATGTATGTATTCTTATTATGTTGTCCTGTACTTGTTTATTTAAAGTAAACCTAGTTTGATCATTGTTAATTAGTTTAGGTATAAGTAGATTAATTCCATTTGCTAAAATGTGCATGAACATCTGATAGCCCACATTTAAAAGTGAAATGGGTCTATATGATGAACACCTTTCAGATCCTTATCTTGTTTTTAAATAGGTGATATAAAGGAATAGTCCCATGATGGGGGGACTTCAGCAGATGTTTTTATTTCTCTATAGACCTTGTCTAATATTTTATCTGTATCATCCCATAGTATGTTATATAATTCTGGTATAAGAATATCTAAGCCTGGCATCTTATTATTTTTTATATATAATTCTGGTATAAGAATATCTAACCCTGGCATCTTATTATTTTTTTAACTTTTTTAGTTGATCTTTTATGCCTGTTAAAGTGAATGGTCTATCATTTTTTTCTTTGTTCACTTGTTATTTTATTATTTATATTTCCTATAGAAATGTTTCAGGTATATCATCATTATCTAGGTTATTTGTATTATTATTTATATTTTCATAAACTATGTTAAAGCCATCAAGAATACTTTTAATATCTATTTTTTTTCTTTTTTATTACTGATATGTATTATAATTTCTTTGATATGATTTAGTTTATTCATTTTCTTTGATCTAAGAGTAAGTTTATGCAAGATTAAAGAGATTTCTGAATATGCCTGTAGTTTAAGTTTTTCCACTTTTATTGAATCTTTATGATTTAGAATCTCAACATATTTTGTATTTAAGTTTTTAAGTTCAGATTGACGGATAGTGTCATTTGGTTTTAGATTTAACTTCAGTGTGTCTATTGTGGCCTATAGTGTATTCAATTCTTTGTCCCATTCTCTTGTTTTACTAATATACCAGTTTGTAACTCTTCCATTTAAGTAAGCCTTTAGTGAATCCCACAGGACAATGTCAGATACTTCACCATTCATGTTTATTTCTAGGAAATGATTGAACTCTTTAACATGCCAATCCTTGAATTCTTTTATTTTAATAATGTAAGCTGGTAATCTCCTTTGATGTATTAAACTGTCAGTATTTTAAATAATATTAACAATTATAGTATTATGATCTGTTAATGGACATGAAATTATTGAAACTTCTCTGGTATGTGATAACAGATTGTTTGAGACAAATTTTTTATCAATATTTGTGTTCCATATCTATATGAATAATGGGTACATTGAAATGAGTTTTACTTAGCTCATATATACCTTTTAACTTCATTAGATTTACAGAATTTGTTAAGTGTTTGGCCATTATGACTTCATCTTTTGGATAATAGGCTATAGTGTCTATAATATGTTTGCATCATTTGCTCCAACTCCTGGAATCCGATAAGAATTGACCAATGTATATAGTTTTCTATTCTATTCAGTTATAACAATGCTTAACATACCATTTTTATCAATATAGGTATATTTTACTTTATGCAATACTGGGGAATTCTTCCATAAAATGAGGATGCCTCTTCTTTTAGCTCAAAAGCAAGAATCTGCTAAAACCAAAATAATTATTTAATGAAAGTTTATTTATATCTTTATTAAATACATCTGTTTCCTGTAGAAATATTATTTGAGCTTTATGTAATTGCAAGTACTTGAGCAGACTTATTATTATTCAATCCATTGATATTAAAAGATATGCATTTAAAATCAGACATTTATATAAGAGAAAAAAACATGTATAATTAAATCACATTTATGTACAGAACATATTATATAATTTATATATAACAATATGAAATATTCAGCTATGGATAAAACTTTTGAAACAAATAAAAAAATACCTAATGAAATAACCCTAAAGCATTCTACCATGGAATACTGTATTCATAGTATGATGAAAAAGATGAACAAACTACTTCTCAAATTCCCCATTAGACTAATAATGCTTAGTTCATGCTTCTGATTCATATTTATGTCTCATATGTTTAGTATGCATCATCTTAAAAAAGTCCATCAGTGAGTTATTATGAATATGAAAAGATAAACAGGTGTTCATAATCTTTATTATAAGTTGACCAGACTGAATATCTTTACAGTCATCATTATCTGTACTTCACATTTTTTTCCCTGATCTTCTATAGGGAGGAAGTCAGTTGTTATTTTCATATTTATTAATTTATAGCTCAGATGATTTTATATTTGCTCTATTTTATCTACTATGTATAAAGTTGTTTAAAGGATTAAAAGTTCATAAATTAGTACCAACCTAATTGTCCTCATGGGCCATTCCAAACCCAGCCAGTTACCCTATGTGACAGTCAAACTCTGCACCTATTGCCTATAAGATAAACACCTTAACCACTATGCCATCCTCCCACCCTTGACATATTTATATTCTTTAACTATATACCTACTTATTCTGATCTCTTTCTAATTCTGTTTGGATGCTATGTCTTATACTATTACTATATTCCTAGCTTTTATAGGTTAACTATAATCTTAGTTCAGAGTATCATAATAGAATATTTATATTTACCCTTTTATATTTGATACTGTTTAATCTAGTACTGCTGTTAGAATCAGTCTTATTTTCTCCTTGAATGTTATGTCTAATGGTCACTGAACAAACAACTGAAAAATGTCCTCTTTTAAGATTCAAACTGTCCATAATTAATTGTTCTGCTATATAATGTTTTGTTATCATTAAAAAGAGACAATACCAGAGAAACACAATCCTATTTTTTTTTATCATCAGTATCATTCTATAGGCTGCTATATAAACTATATTTTTGGTATACTGCAAACATTCAAAACTATTTAATAACAGACAGTGGTTTAGAATGCACTTCACTCTCTTTTGCTTATTATCTAATTTGTATTCATTGACATCTTAGCATATGATTCAAACTATTATTATTATTAACTTTTAGACAGGAAGAAGTAACCTGGACATTTCATAGAATTTTTAGAACTCCCACAGCATCAGAACAGTGCTCATGACACTAATTAAGCTGCTTCAAGCTGGTCCTCATAGCAAGAGCTTGTAAATAAACAGTTTATCAGCTACAATTCACATAAAAACATTCACAAGTGAATCCAAGCCACCTCTACATTATACACCAATCCCTCAAACCCTTCTAAACAATTAAGAAAACAATAAAGAACAGTTCAAAGTATGTTAATTACTAAAAAGCTATTATATTTGAAGAAATAACATTTAATGATTCAGAATCAGCATTATTTCTATGAGATATTTAATATAAAGCAGACTATCATTTTTTAAAGGAGACATAGAATATTAACTTGAATTAAAAGAATGACAGTTATGTGTGATCCATGTTAAACTTGTAAAAGTGTGAATATTATGGTAATTATTTGCTATCATTCCAATAGTACCTTTTATCTATGTAAGACATTATATTTTTATATTTTGTTTTTAACGTAGCATAACTTTTCTTGATGCTACTATCAGTAAGAAGCATTCAGAACTATTTAATAATGGACAGTGTTTTAGAATGCAATTCACTGTCCTTTGCTTATTATCTAACTTATATTCATTGACATCTTAGCATATGATTCAAAATATTATGATTATTTACTTTTAGACAGGAAGAAGTAACCTGGACAGTTCTTAGAAATTTCAGAACTCCCTCAGCATCACAAAAGTGTTTATGACTCTAAGTTGCTTCAAGCTGGTTTTTATGATAAGGGCTTGAAAATGAATAGTCCATCAGTAATAATTCACACAAAAAATGCATGCAAGTGAATCCAACCCACCTCCACACCACACATCAATCCCTGTAACCCCTCCAAGCCATGAAAAAAAAACACAACAACAAATACCATCTGAAAGTATCCCAACCACTAAAAAGCCATTGCACTCAAACAAATAACATTTAATAATTCAGCACGCACAATTTATATGAGATGTTTAATCTAAAGCAGATTGTCATTTTTTAAAGGTGGTTTAACATATAAACTTGCATTAACAGATTGACAGTTATGTGTGGTCCAGGTTTAACTTGTAAAAGTATGAGTGTTACTCTACTTATTTGAAATCATTCCAATAGTAACTTTTATATATATATATATATATATATATATATATATATATAAAAGCTATATGTTTATACTTTGATTATAAAATAGCATGTCCTTCATGGGTGCTATTGCAACAGAGAAAAAAAAACATGTATACCTTACTGGACTAATTTAAGAACAAAGAATCCTTATCTTCACTTGGGAAAAATGTTATAGTCACTGACTCTGATGAATGTGCTTTTTTTAAAGATGAGTTAGAAAGTGATCTATGTGCCCCTTTGATGGCAAAAGAAGAAGCTTCAGGGAGGTACAAAGTTTTAGGCAACCAGGTATTAAATAACTGAATCACACTGTCTCCCTCTTCTTTTCAGGAATCCCATAAATCCAGATGGTATTCCTTCTAGATATATTCTGTAGTCTTCTATTTTTTCCTGGAATGAGTTGTTTTGTTTCAGAAGAAATTCAGTGTTATTCTCATTTTCAAGTAATCTTCCATCAATATTAGAAATTGCCTCTTCTATACTCAAGATTTGCGATGACTGATGTTTAACAGATTCACTCAGCACTTCATCTTGTTTTTTTTTTTACTTTCCCCTTCAGAATTGTCCATTTTGCTTTCTAATTTATCTCTATTTAAAGATAACTGACTGGTGTTACCTAGTATAACCTGTACACTGGGCTTACAGTGGCTCATTCTGAGACAATTACTTCTTTCTAGTTTTCTTGACAGGAAAAAGCAGTTAGAAGAGTTTTAAACTTGTTATTTTTTGTAGCAAATCTTTTAGCAGATGTTCAACTATAAATCCATCAAGTTTTGAAACATTCTATTTAATATTTATTTTAGTAAAAATCCTGTCAGAGATGTTAAAATGAAGCAGAGCTAAAAACAGTGCTGTTAAATGCTCACCATCTTGGTCATGCCCCTAAGAAGTAACTTCAATGGTTGTTATTAAGAAATTTTGTTTTTTCATAAGAGAGGGGTTTGGGGAAAACATGGGGGGAGGGTTGAGCATGAGTTGTGAGATACAGTGCCATGTTTCAGTGTCTGTTAAAGCATCCTGAGTATTTTTTGGAGATGTGTCAAATTGTCTGATGTGCATATTACTGTGGAGTCATCTGCAGGGTGTATTAGCGTGGCCTGAAGATTAGATGGTATTGCTGAAAATCTTAAGGAGGAGAAAACCAAATGTAGAGCCTTGTGGTACACTGATGGTGACTGGGAGATATGGAGAGAGGGTAACTTGCCATTTTAGTGACTGTTACCAATTGAACAAGCAGCTTTAAACCATAGAGGGGGGTGAGGTAAACATAGTGAGGGCATTTGATGCAGATGTTTGATGTGACAAACTGTCAAAGGCTTTGGACAAGTCTAGAAATAAGGATGAAACCAATTTGCCATTATCTCTAGCTTTATTGACAGTATCTATAAGGTCAGAACTGCAGTGTTAGTATAATAGGAAGGACAGAAGCGGTGTTATGTAGGGTACAGGAGTTTTCCTACAGGAGATAGTTTAGCAATTACTTTTAAGTACAATTTCAAGTATTTTGGAGGTGGGTGGGTAAGATTGCTGTAAGTCTAACATTAGTGATGTCTACTGAATTTTCTCCTTGGTGTAGAGGGATAATATGTGTTTTTTTTTTTTCTAGAGAGAGGGAACATGAGATTCCTGGATTGACATATTTATAAGGATTGAGACAGGACAGGCAATGCTACTGGCTGCTATTTTAAGGTACTCACTTAGAAGGTCAGCAGCTGAAGTAGAGCCTGGTTTGAGCTTGTTTAACTCATTCTCTCCAGTACAGCTCTTTTAAGTCTGTACGTTTAACTCCCAGTGGGAATGGCTTGAGTCTTTAAAAAAGTGAAGTTATCACATTACAGTTCATATCTCTGGAACCATAAGTATTACTTGAAAACTGTAAATGGCAAACTATTCATGATAAATGAATCTTTACATTAGTGGCATTCATTCAGTTTAATGCTTTAAATACATTTTATAAGCCAAAATAAAGGCAATGAATATTAATTTTGTAATTTTGCATAAACAGCTTTTGATCTCTCGGGAACTATTCAAGTAAGACACATACTATAAGTAGAATTTTCTTCATACAGCTGTGAGCTTTTATATGAGGCTATACAATTCTGCTGTTACTTGAATGTTGACATACTTAGAGAAATATGAACATTATTACAATATAAATACACAGTATAAAATAAAATTATTTATTATTATTTATTTATTTTTTTGACATTTGTTAATAGGGTTAGTCCAACTGAGCCAGAAATCCATCTTCAGTGGAGAAAAGCTCCAATAAAATACAATTTAAAAAGTAAAACAAAACAATATAAAACAAGTAAATACAGAAATGCACATTTCAGTTTAGCAATCAAAAAAAGAACATAGTCTGTCTCATAGTGCAGAACAGAATTCGTTTAACAGAAGGCACATAAAAAATACTACAGCAATAACCCACGCCTGGGTGTGGGTAATGCTGGATTTACCCATGGTTGGTGTGGTTTGGTCAAGAGGGTGAAGCCCAAGTGGCCAAACAAAGACAACCGTGGGTAAATCCAGCATTACCTACACCCAGAAGTGGGTTATTGCTATTATACAATGACATTTAAGAAAAAAAATAATTACTTTTCTTAAATAACGGTATTGTATAATGCTTCCTTGCTGCCCTTCCACAGCTGTCTGGTATTCTGTGGCAGTTCTGATGTACTGCGCATGCATATGCTTACGCAGTACATCAGAGCTGTTGGTGAAAGCAACAGAGAAAGCAAGACCTCCGTTGCTTTTTACAAACTGTCTTGCTATGTTAAAGGAGTTTAACATAGCAAGACAGCTTTAAAAAAAAGCAACGGAGAAAGGAAGATCTCCATTACTTTTTTTAAAGCTGTCTCGCTATGTTAAACTCCTTTAACATAGTGAGACAGTGTGCAATGGAGATCTTGCATTCTCCGTTGCTGTAAAAAAAGACTTATACTAATGGAAAAAGTCTGGGCGACCGGACCTTTTTTCCATTAGTATAAGTCTGATTTACAACGTGCATGCTGACCAATCAGCGTGCACGTTTTAGAATATTAATGGAGGGGTCGTTGTATAATGGTAGTTTAAAGCAAGAGTGTTGTACAAAGATTATTGCTTTGAAACAGTTACAAACATTAACTACAGAAGTTGATACATGTTATGTAAAATAGGAGTTTGTTTATTTACACAAATTCAGATTGAAGTGAACTAAAGATGTCGTACAGATTATTATGTCTTCAATAAGGGTCCATATGAGTCATGCAGGGATTTGAGTTTTTGTACTAAGGAGGAAAGAGAAAGGAGGAAAGGTAGATTTATGTAGGTTCCTGGCAGGGACAGGACCATGAGCTGGATAGGAAGTTTTTTTAGCTCTTTTTTGAAGCTATTAATGTGTTTGATGTTTCTAATATTAAAGGGGAATTTGATCCAGGCAATGGAAACTGTATTTGCTTAAGAGTTTGCCAATGTTTTTATTGGGCTTATAGATACAAAGGAGTTGTTGGAGCTGCAGAGTGAGTGACTAGGGGTATAGATGGATACAAGAGAGGAGAGGGAGGGGTAGGCAGTGGGTTTATTAAGTATGGAGTGTGTGATGTGTAACTGTGACAGAAGCAGTTGTTGGGGAAATTCTAACCACTGAAGTTACTTTAGAGCAAGGCAGTGGTGAGAGTTGTAGGGTTGGTTGCTGGCAAATCTAACTATTTTGTTATAAGTTTGTTCAAGCTTGGTGATTAAAGTAAGTACTTGTGTGGTGGAGAGTAGGCAGGGAAGGAGAAATTTCTGTGCCAGAGAAAGTTTGGAGTCGGATGTAAGGAATTTTTTGTTCCTGTAAAGTAGTCCCAGTTTTTGCTGTATCTTTTTAATACACTGTCGAATGTGAACATCATATTTTAATTGATCATCGATTATGGTACCAAAGAGATTAGTATGAGATTTTACTTTGATAATGGTGTTGTCAAGAGATGAGATGGTGAAGGTGGTTTTATAATGGGAAAGTGACTTAGGAAGGAAGAGAAGGACTTTAGTTTTTTTTTTTTTTGGATTTAAGATAAGTTGGTTTTCTTTAAGCCATCTTTCAATAGAAAGGAATGAGTTTTGGGTAAGTGAGTGAAGGTGAGTGATGTTATCAAAGGAGGAGATGACCATAAAGTCATCAGCATATTGTATAAGAGAGGGGTTGTAGCAGGATGAGTGGAAGTTGTTAGCCAATATGTTGAAAAGGAGGAGACCTAGAATAGAGCCTTGGGTGTCACCTGTCTGGATCTGTAAGAAGGGGAAGCATGAGGTGTTCCATCTGACAAACTGCAACCTGTTGGTAAGGTAGCTGGTAATTGAGTGAACAGTGGAAATGGAGAGATTAAGATCCAGTAGTTTAGTTAGTGTGAGGTACTGTGTCGAAGGCTTTTGGAAGGTCAAGGAATAGGCAGGATACCAATAGGATTTAGTCTCTGGACTCTGCAACAGTATGTGTGAAAGATAGAAGGGCAGTGGTAGTGCTATGGTTTGGCTGAAATTGATGTTGGGTAGAGGTCAGGAGGTTTTTCTGGATGAGATATTTCAGAAGTTGTGAATGTATACACTTTTTGAGGATTTTAGAGAGTAGAGAAGAATGGCTATGGGTTGAAAGTTGGAAGGATCAGTAGAATTACCTCTTTTATGTAAAGGTATGGTATAGAATGATTTCCGGATGTTGGGGACAGTAGATTCTTGGATGGATCTGATGGATTACTAGAATACAAATAGGGTAGGCTCTAGAGTCTGCGGCAAGCTTAAGAAAGAAGGGAGGTAGTTTGTCAAGAGATGGTGAGCAAGGTTTAAGTTTAAGCATTAGGGATTTGATGTAGACTCTGGGGACAGGTTGAAGTGAATAGGGGGTTATATTGGTGACATTAGAAGAAGTGGTGGGGAGAGTTTCATTGTGGTCAGTATGCGTTAGTTTGTAGATGGAGTCAATAAAATAACTGCTGAGAAGAGTGGCAGTTTCTTGTGGAGTGTTGTTTGGGAAGGGGTTAGTGGTTGTACAGCTTCCAGAGGGAAGGATTTTGTTGATGGTGCTCAAGAATATTTTTGGATTAGAGTGGTGGTTGATTTGGGCTTTATTATAGAATTTTTCCGTGTCTTTGTTGATTCCCTTTTTGTTGAGGTTTCTAAGTTCTTTGTACTTCTGGAGGTGTGCAGGGGATTTGGTTTTCAGCCAGGTTTTCCAAGCACTGTCTCTATTATGCATAAGGGAGTGGGTGTCTTTTGTAAGCCATGGGCCATAGTTAGTCCTTATCCTAATTTTCCTTAGGGGTTCAAGGTTAAGTAGTTCAAGGAAAATATGGTTAAATTCTTATACTGCTTCATTGAGGGGAAGGTGATGGAGGCAGGATATGTTAATGGATGATAGACTAATGTCAAATGTTTCAGCATTAAAGCAAGAAAGTTTGCAGCAGTCTCTTGTATAAGTGAGACTTAAAAAGTTGGATAGAGTGTGTTTGGATATGGGTGGGGAGGTGGTCACTTAAGGAGTCTGCTAGAGTGCTGGGGTTATGGTAGAGGTTTGGATCAGACATTATGATCCAGTCTAGGATAGAGTTGGTATTAGTATTTTTATTCAGGTGTATGGGTGAAGTGATAAGTTGATTAAAACCGTAGAAATTTATGCTGAGATCTGGGGAGTCAGTTGATAGTTTTTTTTTTCCCCAGTCTATGTTTATGTCACCAAAGATGACTGTTTTATAAGGAATGTTGTGAGAGATCCATGATAGTATATGTTCTAAGATGGGGATGTTATTACCAGGTGAGATGTAAATGGATGCTATAGCAATTTTTTTGTGGGTGTTTATATGACAGTTGAGAATTAAAAGTTCAGCTGGATGGAAATTAGGGAGAGGAGTAGCTAAGGGGGAGACGTTAACTTGCTCATAGTAGAGAATGGCAACTCTACCCCTTTTTTAAGATTCAATCTTGCCAGTAGATGTTATATCCAGGAGGTAAGATTTCATTGTTTGATATGTGGGGCTTTAGCCATTTTTCAGATAATAACAACAAAACAAGCAAAATGAGGGCAAATGCTCTGAAAGCTAAGCACAATAAATGTAAAATATAAAAATAGCATCAGAGCACTCCACAGCGACTGGAACACATACAGAATCCAGCTGCAATATTAAATCAAAGTTCCAGCTGCAATATTAAATCGAAGTTCCAGCTGCAATATTAAATCGAAATGTTTCAGATAATGTTAGGATATGTGATGAATAGTGGGTTATCCATGAATGGAGTTTGGTGGTTTTATTGAGTAGACTTTGTAGTTTTTAAGAGGGGAGTGGGTAGGGGGAGAGGGATGGTGAAGGGTAGAAGAAGGTGTGGGTTGGGGTGGAGAAGAGGTAGAGGAAAGTGGAATGGTGGCAGGGCCAGAATTTGGATGAATGTCTCCACTAATCAGAATAGTTCTTGCTAATAGTATGAGGTGTGGATAATAGGAATAATGGGTGTAAAATTTTTTCTTAAGCTTTGGGGGGGGTGTGAGGTAATATTCTGAGTTTTGTGAACTGTATGTAGGAAAAGTTATACAGTGATTGAGAGATAGAGAAAGATTGGGTAGAGTCCTGATTTTTAATTGACTGGATAAGAGTAGGTGATGGGTTTAGGTAAGTGAGTTTAGGATGATATGATGTTAGGAATGCAAGGGGAAAGAGAAGGGGAGTCATAAAGCAGATGTGGGGCATGATGTGCAGAGTATGTGTGGTACAGAGAATGAGCTATAGGGTAATAGTGGTGATTCTGTAAGAGTGAGAGAAGGATTGAGTATTAAATAGGCAGTAAGCAAATTAAAGTAATAGGGGTTATGTGGTAGGAGTTGAAATGAAGGTAGCTAAGGTGTGTGGGGTAGGAAAAGTGTATGAATGGCCTGAAGGAAAGGTAGAAATATTCAATATTTCTTTAGTTGCATTAGACAGAAATCAAATATCGCTACAACTGCATTTGCCATCATGTATGTTTTAAGATGAAATCTTCTGATAACGTTGTATGTTGGATGGTTTGGGAATTATGAATGCAAATATAAGCAAGCAATATGTAATACCTAAAGGCATCCATAGCAGGTAACTGCAGAAATGCCTGCAGGCATACTGGGCTGTAATGAGTTTTATATAGGATGTGGACACTGGTTTGAAGTTGAAAGTGGATGTGGTGATGGTGTTGATATGTAGTTATTGGGCAGGGTAGGGATTAGATGTTGAGGAATCCTTAGTTAGGGATGCTATACTATTTATGAAATAAGAGTTAAATTCTACTGAAACTTCAAGGAGAGAGATTTGGGTTGAATTTTTGGCCTGGATGTAAGCTATCTTTAATGATTGACGTTTTAGGGCTGTGTTTACCATTTTTCTGAATATTGTTATAGTATAGTTTATTGTCTTGAGTTATTTGCTTTTTAGTACAGCTGTGGATCATTCTGATGTTTTTAATTAATTAATTGCATTGTTTGTTTTAGTCTCTTCCTTCTAGGAGGTGCAAGGCTCTTTAGGGTATTTACTAAAGTTGTACTGAACCCGCGGTGGTGGTGCTGGGTAGCGTTGTCACCTCACAGTAAGACGCTGTCTGGTTCGATTCTCAGATAGAGCGTCTTCTGCGTGGAGACATGCATGAATGGGCGTACCTTCATTGAAGGTTGTGCGTCAGGCCTGGCAAGCCGGTATGTAAAAATCAACTGCCAATCATTAGCGGACTGGAGTTCCGCTGTGGCGAACCCTAACCAGGAAAAGCTGAAAGACACAAACAGACACAAACAAGTAAAGTTGTACTGAGTTCATTTACACCATCATCTAAGGGAGAATTTGTAAAACATTCCAGTTAATAGATGGCAGGGTAATAATGAATATTTATAGGTTAAATTTGGACAGGTTGCATGTTATTTTATAAGCATGCAGTTTAAGTGGATGTATGAGATATCTGGTTGTAGAGATTGGGCGATGGTGACTAAGAGAGTCTGACATTGTACCTGTGATGGCGAATAAGGAGTTTGATGTCTTGCTATTACGTTAGGGGCTATTAATTACTTGTCTGAAACTGTAGAAGTGCATGCTGGATGTAGGGGAGTTGGAGGATGTCCAATGAATCGATATTGACATCATCTAGTAGTATTTTTTCTTGCAGAACTGTTATGGATATCTAATGCAGGATATCTTCCATTGTAGCTGAATTGTCACCAAGAGGGATATAAAGGATAGAAATACATACCTGTTTATTTTCAGAAAAGTAATTAGATCCTTTGCTGAACTGAATTTTTGTATGGGTTTGTTTCATGAGGAAATGTGATAATTTAAAAACTAAAAACTTGAATAAACAAAACAAAAAAAGAATTTGACCGGCATACACGAGCTTTGTGCTAAAAACGCTGGTTTATTAAATATTAATAAACATGAAGTAAAAATAAAAATAATGAAAAATGAAGAATAAAACTCCACAAAACTCTAATAATAACAGACTTAAACATCAAGTATGTGTACTGTTGTGGCTCAGTCTTACAGAACTAGCAAGGTCACAATAAACTATTTCTAAAAACAGTGTTTTCATAATGCTTGCATGCATGTCCATAACCTAACACAGTTTCCTCTTTCATTTTATCACACTTGCTATAGAAATATATTAATTAATTCCAGGTTATTTTTATTTTTACTTAATGCATTTTTTTATGTTTGTATTTTTTGAGCTAAGTGGAATTATCAACAGAACTGAAAATGTGTTGGTATGGCAAGGGTTAAATTTCTAAAGGCACTGGAAAAGATGAAGTGATGCACAGTATTTAAGGTGTGTTTGAATGAAAGCACATGACCCTGATGATGCCTGTTGAGGTGAAAGTGCTTAGTCATAGTATTTTGCTGTGCCTTGTGTATTAATATTTAATAAACCAGCATTTTTAGCACAAAGCTCGTGTATGCCGGTCAATTTATTTTTTGTTTTGTTTTGTTTATTCAAATGTGATAATTGTTGGGAAATATTAAAGCAATATCACCATATTTTCTCTTTATACTGTCATATGGATGATATTACTGGCAGTGGGTGTAATTTTTGAGTCATTTATGCTGGGTTTAACCCAAGTTTCAGTTATAGCTAGAATACCAAGATAATTCAAGCACATGGTTCAGTAGGTTTATTCCTTACACTTCTAATATTTATGGTGGTAAGAGTTAGATTACCTATTGGGTGTGCTGAATGTTGTGGGTTTAGAGTAGTTTGTGAAAGTGAATTGTCTTGATGTTGGTTATGATAGGTGAAGGCAGAATTTGGGTGACTGTCTACTCCGAGGAAGATTTTATTATATTGGTGCATTTTCTCACTTAATTTTATTTGGATTGGAGTTGAATTAGAGCTAATCTATATTTGAGGTAAAGGTGAGAAATATCATTAAATAGGTTTGGTGTGATGTGTGGAGAGTTTAGAAAGAAAGTAGGGATAGCTAGTTGGAAAAGAGGTGGAGAGATGCTGAGAGCTATTATTGAGTTATGGTAGGATGAGAGACAACTTAGTGGGAGAAGAAGAAGAGTAGAGGATAAGCTGAAAAGGAGCACAACTAATTAAAGGAGTCTGTATTGTACTGATGGCAAGTAGTAAAGAAGTAGGAATCAAGAAGGAAGCATGAAGTTGAAGGGCTGTAGGGTATTTATTAGTAGTGGAGTCTGAGAGCTGGTAGAAGGTAGACAGGAAGGAAGTATTTTCTTTAAAGGAAGGGAGTTAGGTGTCCAGCTATCTTTTCTTATGCTTCTGAATGTAAGAATTAAAGGGGTTTGAAAGTATAGAAGTAGTGAGGGTTTATTTGGGGAAGGTAGAAGCTGAAATGTGGAATAATAGACAGGTATAGTTGGGAAGTGGTCATACTATGAACAGATATAGTGCAAAGCAATATTTGAGAGAGAAAAGTTGTTAGGAATATTGCTAAAAGTAGAAGGAAGCTGGAAAATAGAAACAGGAGTTTTTGTATGATAGTAGTAATGTATTTTTTTTGGGGGGAGAGGGTTAGGGAATAGGTGACACAGGTGAAAGGTGTATGTGGAAATTATAATAATGGGGGGGTAGCAAGACTGAATGTAGTGAGCTACCCACCATAACTTCAATTATTAAAGAGAACAATCTTTACAGAGGCCAATTAACAAGGAGGCAAAAAGAAGAAAAGGTTTTCTTCTATTTACTGAATGCAGACACCAAGATGCTGCTAGAGAGACTAAGTAACTGACATATACAGTGTAATCTACTGGTCAAGAGAAAGGACAGTGGCCATATACTAAGTGGTCCATAGAGCGCAAGCACTCCTCCTTTGGGAAGAATGTCACAGCCACTTTCTAGCACAGGGCAGGCACTCATTTGATTAGTTAAAGTTAATACTCAGCAAGGCTTTTAATGTTGAACCTGCTCACACTGCACAATGGCAATATTGTCAGTGAATGTATTGACTTAGGTGGGTATTCTGGCAGAGCTCCTGCAATTTTAGGGTCAGGGATAGATGCAATGACCACAGGCTATTGAACAATGACAATATTCTCAGCGAAAAGTTTTGCATAGGTGGGCCTGCAGCAAAGCTCCTGCTCCTGCACTTTTGAGGGCAGAGATGAATGTATTGACCACAGGCTATTGCACAATGACAATATTATCAGTAAAAACATTCACAGAAGTGGGCATTGTCCTGCAGTTTTGGGGTCAGGGAAGGATGTAGGGACCACAAGCTATTGCACAATGACAACATTCACAGTAAAACTCTTTTGCAAGAGGCGAGCTTTGTCGAAGAGCTCCTGCAGTTTCAGGGCCAGTAATGGATGTAGTGACCACAAGCTGTTGCACAATATCAATATTCTGAGTGAAAACATTCACAGAGGTGGGTGTCGTGACAGAGTTCCTGCAGTTTTTAGGTTCAGGGATGGATGTAGTGACCACAGGGTATCTCACAATGACAATATTTTCATAAAAACTTTTGCAGGGTGGGTCCTGTGGCAGAGTTCCTGCAATGTTTGAGTTAGGAATGGATATAGTGACCTCAGGTTATCACACAATGTCAATCCTTGTAGCAGACGCCCTGTGGTTTTAGGATCAGGGATGGATGTAGTGGCCACAGACTATTGCACAATAATAATATAATCAGTGAAAACTTTCACACAAGTGGGTCTTGCAGCAGAGGTCCTGCAGTTTCAGGGTCTGGGATGGACGTAGTGACCACAGGCTATTGTACAATGACAATATGCTCTGTGAAAATTTTCACAGAGATGGGCCTTGTGATAGAGCTACTGCAGTTTCAGGGTTAGGAATGGATGTAGTGAACACAGGCTATTGCACAATGGCAATATTCTCTGTGAAAATGTACAAAGCTCTGGACCTTGGGTCAGAGTTCCTGCAGTTTGGGGGTCAGGGGTGTACATAGTGACCACAGGTTATTATACACTGATGATATCTTAAGTGAAAACATTCACAGAGATGAGTCTTTATGGAAGAGCTCCTGCAGATCCAGTGTCAGGAATGGATGTAGTGGCCACAAGCTATTACACAATGACAATATCCTTAATGACAACTTTTACAAATGTAGTCCTTCTTGCAGACCTCCTGCAGTTTTTGGGCCAGAGAAGGATGTTTTGACAACAAGCTAATGCACAATGATAATAATAATAATAATAATAATAATAATAATAATAATAATAATAATAATAATAGTAATAATAATAATAATAATAATAATGATAAAACTTTCAAAGAGGAGGGCCTCGGGGAAATACTCCAGCAGTTTTGGGATCAGGGGGTGGATGTAATGACCTCATGCTATTGCTCACTGCTAATATACTTAGTGAAAAGTCTTGCAGATGTGGGCCTTTTAGCAGAGCTTCTGCAGTTTTGGAGTCAAGGATTGATTTAGCAACCATAGGCTAATGCACAACAGCAGTATTCTCAGCAAAAACTTTTGCAGTGGTGGGCCTTGTGACAGAGCTCCTGCAGGTTTAGCATCAGGGATGGATGTAGCGACCACAGGCTATTGTACAATAACAATATTCTCAGTGAAAACTTCCACACGGGTGGGTCTTGCAGCAGTGGTCCTGCAGTTTCAGAGTCAGGGATGAATGTAGTGGCCACAGGTAATTTCATAATGATAATATTCTCAGTGAAAACTTTCACAGAGTTGTGTCTTGTGGCAGAACTCTTGTAGTTTAAGGATCAAGGATGTAAGAAGTGACCAGAGGCTATTGCACAATGATAACATTCTCAGTGAAAACTGTCACAGAGCTGAAACTTACTGCAGAGAACCACCAGTTTCAGGGTCAATAATAGATGAATTGATGAGAAGCTATTGTACAATGACAATGTTCTCAGTTAAAACATTCACAGAGGTGGACCTTATGACAGAGCTCCAGCAGATTCAGGGACAGGAAATGATGCAGTGACTACAGTCTATTATTATATAATGGCAATATTTTCATTGAAACCATTTGCAAAGGTGGGCCTTGGGGCAGAGATCCTGCAGTTGCTAGATCAGAGATAAATGTAATGACCACAGGCTGCTGCACAATGACAATATTCTCCGTTAAAGCGTTGGTAGAGTTTGGCCTTGAGACAGAGCTCCTGCTGTTTTGAGTTCAGGGATGGATGTAGTGACCACAGGCTATTGCACAATGATGAAATCCTCAGTGATGGATGTACACCAAAGTCTTTGACCTGAGTGTTGGGAGAGTGGCCTAATGTTTCAGGTGTTTGCCTTACAAACACAAGGTGAAGGGTTTGAGTCTCACAAGGGATAACTGGCTGGGCTTCAAATGTCTCGCAAGGGTAGTTAGCCTAATACTAATCTATAAACCTAAACCTGTGAAGGAAGATGGTGACTGAGTGGATATGGTGACCAATGTCCAAGACCAAAGTAGAAATGTGTACTATAAGAAAGTCATAAGATTTCATTTTTGAATGATAAATGGGACACAAAAGAAACAAATCAAATGTGTATTCCAGGTAAAATGAAAATATTCAGTGTTTATGCAAGATTTTATGTGGCGATTAGTGTTCAAGAGGATACAAGTCAAGGGGCATGCATTTCACAAATGCTTAGCTGAAATGAAACTTTCTATGTGGAGACAGAAACATGGAAACACTTCTCTGTATTGTGAGACAACGTTTGTGAAACAATTTCTAAATCATGTTCAATAAAGCTAACACAAATGTTATACATATTTTTGATGACTGTTTTGTTTTATGGATATTTTGTATCTCATAAGTTATATATAAAATGAGATGTATTATCCTACTTTCTGTAGAAAACATGTTCAAGGATGTGTGGAACTGCCTTGTACAAAACCCTGTGTAATAAGCCTTTCTAATGTTGAAATTGTTGATAAAAATGTAATTTTCTAATGAGATGCTTGCATTAATAGACTTCATAAGTAATGTGCCTGCTGTTTTCGATAAATACAATTGGATCTTTCATATTCATTTGAAATGCCACCTACAGAAGCAGATAATACTTCATTTTCATGTCCCACCCTGATTCTACAAAAACAAACCATTGACCTTCAACCTTTGACATATATGTTTGATTTTCTCTTCTGACAGATAAGTGCCAGTTTTAGTATTTGAGGTCATGTAAATATTTTATTATAACTTAACTGCCATTCTCCCCACTCCATTTACATATTTATACTCTAGTCATCTTGCTTTTGAAACTGATCTTATTCACGTTCATCCATTCTTCACATCACATTGTACAATTTCTACAGCATCAATCACTACATGGTTCTTGCAATAGCTTCCTTTGAAATGCATAATCCTTTTCAGCAAAGACTTTAAAATCCAGCCTCTCTGATTTCTCAGAGGTATTTCTCTTCAGCTTGTGGGTATCTGTATGTTTACTTTTTTGACAAGCATCCCTAATAATTGGTCTCATATCATATCACATCATATCACATCGCATCATATCATATCATTTGAAAATGAAATTATTAAAACTATGACATTGTCTGACAATTTGTGCAGAGCACTAATGTTTTTTTTTTATTAATGAGCCGCTTAATGTTCCCAAGGTACATGGTTTGATTATGTCCGCCTCCATTTACCTGCTGTGTGACTCTGAGCAAGTCCTGTAAACAGACAGTGCTTCTGAATCATGCTTTAAAGGAGACAATTTATCCAGTGAGTTCACCTGGTCAACAAATAAGTAAAAATAAAATAAAAATAAAATTAACAAACTCCATAGGCCATTCATCCTACCGCTCAGACATTTCCTCTATGCAGAAAAGATAATGTTCAGCACTCATGGAATGGAATCAGTTTAAAAGGTTAAATACAGACAAAATGCATGGTCTTGAAAGCAGTAATATGTCAGGCTGTGACCCAATCATAATACAACTAAAACATCAATAGAAATCTAATGAATCACTCTGACAATAATCTATATGGATATATATATATAGGTAACTTCTATGGCTAAAGATACCTAACACCCAGCTGTCAACTGGCTATCTAGACAGCAACAGTGAGTTGTGAATGATAATCCCACCAAGCCATGAAACATTATAGCAATAATCCATGCCTGGGTGTGGGTAATGCTGGATTTACCCACGGTTGGTGTGGTTTGGTCACGAAGCCCAAGTGGCCAAACAAAGACAACCGTGAAGGTAAATCCAGCATTACCTACACCCAGGCATTGTTATTGCCATTATACATTGACATTATTTAGAAAAATAATTACATTTCTGAAATAATGGCATTGTATAATCCCTTTTTTACTGCCCTTCTGCAGCTGTCTGGTTATTCTATACAGTTCTGATGTACTACACATGCGTATGCTTATGCGGTACATCAGAGCTAAAAAAAAACAATTGTAAAGAGTTATACTAATGGAAAAAGTCTGGGCAACCGGACCAATTTCCATTACTATAACTCTGATTTATAATGTGCATGGTGACCAATCAGCATGAAAAGTATGTTTTTATGGTAAATTATTAGCAAGTCATTAAAGATTGATTTCAGAAACTAATGACAGAAAATAATGGCACATTATTTATGGCTTTGTCAAGGTTTTATGCTCTAAGAGATTGAGAGGTACGTCCTGAATCAATATGGTGTAGGGTTGCCTGAGTTCCGCTAAATAAAGATTGTTGAAAGAAACTGCTTCAGACCATAGAAAACCAAGCACATATACTAAAGGTAGGAAAAAGAATATCATGAATAAGACATTATTCCAAAACTAATGCACAGTGTCTACCAGTGACACAAGCAAATGATCCCCCAGTAAATCGATCCAAACCCATATATAAATATATACTTGAAAGAAGCATAACGCCATAAAATGAATCAGCAGCTATAAAATCTATACACAACTGTAAACTGTATTCAAATAAGCAGGACTGCACTACTAAGCTTATAGAATTTTACAGTAAATCTCTATTGAGATGAAATCAATACCAAGTGTTAGAATGTACGTGGGAAACTACAGAAGTGGAACAGAATAACAAAAAGGACCAGTTACCATGGAAAATACAAATCTGAAAAAAATATACATGAATAACCAATATCATCATTTTAATGGTAATAGTGACCTATCTAATAATGTTCTCATGATGCACATAGGATTGATATCATCAAGCCTATCTGCTGGATACTAAGGAACTTATCACGTTAATTTAACGGTGACATTTGTTAAGCTAGCATTATAGGAATAAAATAAACCACCTATAAGGCCTCTGCTAATACATAGGTCTGGTTAGTCACTGAAAGTTGCTTAACACATGAAAAAGTTTGAATACAGCGCCAGCCCTCACATCTTTCTATGTTTGTGAATCCAGACTAATGACTGTTTTATAATGAGGAATAAGTATACATGTTCAGGTTCTAACTGATTACTCTCTCCCATCAACATATGTTAGATTAAATGTTAACTCTTCCAGCTGCCTATCTTAAAATGAAAGGGTTGCCTCGCTGTATGGTACTTCACTTAGAATGCACAGAAACACCATTTCCAAATTTCTATTGTATTTTACAATGATCTAACACAATCCAGTACTGAACAAAATGCAGATACTTTGCACAAGCATGTTTATTAATCCCTCTCCATCTGCCAGGAATAAACAGATAAAAGCAGCTTGACACATTCGCTTCATACCTGAAAACTGTTGTGCTAGACAAGTGCAGCATACTGTAGCCTGCAACATTTAGTAAGGCTTCATACCTACTACTCAAAATACAAGTTAATAATAGTCATTCACCAGTCATGGCTTAGCTGCCCTCTTTGAAAAGTTTGATCACACAAAAAGAGATCCAGTAAAGGTACCCTGAATAAAAATGAGCTTAAGCTTACATGTGCGTCCCTATACATATAGCAATCAGGCACAACCCAAAGGGATAAAAACATGAATGACAAATGCAATTAAATATTATTCATCCTAAGGGTAGGCATACTGAATGCAAGGATGTGCTCATATGTGTATTAGGTGAACATGTGGAAAGGTGAAGTAATTTGACCACATGAAAGAGGGCCAGCTAACAAGGTCACATGCAAGGTAACATTTCAATGGGTTTGACCGTTCACATATACCTGCAAATCACATTTAGCTCAATCCAGCTGCAGTCACCCTGGGATTTGTTCCTTTTTAGTAACCAAATGATAAGGTTCCTTAATTAATAGTCTCTTAATGTCCCGAATCCCTTCACAAGAAATACACCACCACAGGTGATTGTGGTATTGACAATAGCTTTATTAGGCAGGACAGTTTATACTCAAGACATTCATTAATCATCAGTCATCTTGTTTTTGATATACCCTTGTGAATTATTTCATAATCTGTAATCAGTCAAATTTCATATTGAGCAACCTGTGTTATTCACAAGTGTGTTAATATGTCACATTCGTACATGTTCTATGCAATACCTATCAGTGATTGCCAGTTCAGGTTAAACAAAGGCATAAATCTTCCAGCTGTATTTTCAGCTACCTGCACCCTCGACCAGTCTGACTTCAGACAAATATTTCAAAATATAGATATGCTAGATGTTAACTAAGGCTGTACAGATAAGGGGCTCTACTCAGCAACCTACCTACTAGACGAGTATAGCTTTCTGTCAACCCTAATTATGCTGTCTTCCGAGCAGAGTGAATTCTTACTGGTTAGGGAGAATAGCTTTCCCTTGAAGTACAAATTCCAACAGAGTATTTTTAATGTTTTTCTCAAAAGAGAAATGCTTCTACACCCCTGACTGTACTGTAATGACTCTACAGTATACCAGTTACCCGTTATGTCCAACATGACCGCCATCATCTGGGAAGGCCTTAACTCATGCCAACAAGGAAGTTCAACTATCCAATGAAAATCCATATTAGCATCAGCCATATTAGGTATCATTAGCTATCCCATAAGCTCATTGAGGTATTTGGCATTGCTCATCGGAAGGCTTTTATTTATTCTCTTTACACTTTGTTGACTGGGTCAGTGGTCTGTTTTCAGGGCAGATCTGAGGTGGCATTCATACTAATTGGGAAAATGTTTCCAGGGCACCAGGGAACTGCCCCTACACTTTTTGTACTGGACGCACTTCATGATCATACCTCTTGCTTTCATTCTGAGTGCGAAGGCAGCTTAGAGAAGCAGGAAGGCATTTGGGAAACAGTACAAAGGGAATTACTAGCAACTCATGAAGCTAGCGATTGTGGAATCAACAACATGGTTGTTGAAATGCTTAAGGAGACCATGGTAAAAGAAGTGTGCAAAGATGTTGAACCAGGTACAAAGTGAGATTGTTGCTGCTGGATTAGAAAAGGCAGTCAAGCCTTTCAACTGCAAGAAGTGGATGTGCGAAGACCTGTTGGGTATTTCACCTAAAGAAGTAAGAGCCTTTATTCATATTAACAAATAAATGTACTGTGACATTCTGTTTGAGACTGGACAGTATATGGAGAAATTCTTAGAACAGTAAGAATTAAAAAAGAATAGTAATCCATGGAACTCTTATTTGATGCAAGTGTTTCATAAAGAAACTAAAAAGAAAATTTTAATAAAATTTAGAAGAGAAGTTAAAAAAGATATTTTAAAGGACTATTTAAGGACATTACATAAAGAAGTTATGCACAAGACAAAGATATATGATGATAGAGGCTTATGGACTGGGTGCTGGGAAGGTGGGGTAATTTTGAAAATTTTATTCACATTCCAAGTATGATAAATATAGATGGCAACATAGGTTTTGTTAAATATAGTGGACAACCAAGGAAAAGATAATCATCTAATCAGTAATTGTGATAAATGAAAATGTTTTATTTGTGGCAAGACAGGGCATGAAGCTAGGAAATGTGATATGAGATGTAAATATGTGGGAAAATGGGACACATATGGGTGGACTGTGAAGAAAATGTAAAAGTTATAGAACAAAAACACATAAGTCTGTATGTAATATAGAAAGAACTATATCAAAGGAATATGAAGGACAGATTACTAGATAAGAAAGCAGTAAAGAAATAATAATGGAGGAAAAATGGAGAGGAAGTAGTGCATGATATGAATGAAGACAAATATGTAAACTGGCAAGTAGCGAAAGGGAAAAAGAAATTCCATAGGTAAAGGGGTAAACGAGAGAAAGGGGAGTTTAAAAGTGTAATCGTGACAGAAAATAAAAAGACAAAGAATAGCTGTGGATGGGGACAATAATTTTATTTTGAAGAAGGTTGAAGATCTTAGCAATAAATGTTAACAGTATAAAGAATATTAAAAAAGAATATGCATATTAGAACAGTGTGCCTCACTTGATATGCATATAGTTGTATTAGAAGATATGAGAATAGTAACAGAAAAATAAATATTACAAACCAAAATGTTATTGGGTAGAAATATTATATGGAATGTGGGGAAAGATACATGCTCAGGAATAGGTGTGTTATGTCAGGAAACTATAAAAGTTTTAGATTGTATGATAATAGAATTCCAATAAAAGAAAAAGACCAAAAGCCATTAAAGGTGCAAACAGCAACAATAACCAATGTAGAAGACGATAATAGAATTGGGAAGAATAACTGTGATAGATTAAAGGTGGAAATCAGATGTGTATAGAATTTTTGCAATATATATATGCATCTGTTACAAAGAAGGAAAGAGAAATAATGTTTAGAAATATACTAAATTACTTAGGAGTTAAAATGGATATAATATTAGTGGGGGACTTTAACTGTAATCTAAGAATAAGAAAGAAAGAAAGAAAAAGAAAGAAGGAAGTGATGTTAAGATTTTATATGAGACAGTGAAAAATAGAAGTTTATATATTTGGGTTAAACATTGAACTCATAAAAGAAATGAGATAAAAATGGAAATTAATTATTTTCTAGTATCACAGGGCTAGAAAAGTATGCAAAAAGGTATAAAAGTAACAATTTTCTCGGATCATTTAGCCATATGGATAGAAGTAAAGGAGAAAGAATGATATATAAGAATAAGTAAAGGCATTAAGAGGTTTAATGAAAAAATTCTATGAAAAAGATACGAAAGAGATTAATAAATCATGGAAAGATCATATAAATATGAGATTTTTTATAAAAATTGAACAAGTTAGTGGCTAAGCATTAAGGAAAAATATAAAAAGTGTTTTCTGGAATGTTAAGCTGGGAAGAAAAGGATAAAGAAACTAAAATATAGACAACTGAGCCAAGAAATATTTAGAGAAATATTAAGAATTAAGACATTTTTTTATGAAAAGGAGAGGAAAATATAGGAAATAAATCAAGGGGAGATTACAAAAATGTTATATAAGCAGAGATATTTCTTATAAGGGAAAAAGGAAGAGATAGCTCCATATTTGAATAAATTAATAAAATATAAGAGAATAATGAGGGAATTAAACAACAATAACAACAATGAAGGATAAAGAATGACTATACAAGATGGAATACTTGAGGTTATTAAGAAGCACATAGAGAATACTTTTGTTAAAAAAGAGACAAAAGAGAGACAAAAGTGGAAAGCTAAAAAAATAAGTAAATTTGGAACAAAATATAAGTACAGGAAAATGAAATGGAACTTTAAAATAATTAAACTTGGAAAAGCTACAGGAATGGATGGCATTAAATATAATATGCATAATAATATAGAAGAATAGCAAGAAGCATATTTGTGAAGGTGTTCAATCAATGGTTAAAGATAGGGGTGGTAGATAAAGAATTATGAACTGGGATTATGAAATTGATATGGAATAAAGGAGAAAAAGATGTTAAAAGAAACTGGAGACCAATAAAATTTAATAATATAGATTATAAGATATTTATGAGAATAACAGGTAAAATATTAGCAAGTATAGTGGATAAATAACTTAAATATACAATATCTGGTAAAAAGGGAAAGGAAGTCAGGATTTATTATGGATAGTAAAATAAGTGATAGATGACATTATATTATATTATAGGGTGGCACAGTGGTGCAGCGGTTAATGCTGTTGCCTCACAGCAAGAGTTCTCTCTCTCTGGATTCCGGGGGGGTGCCTTCTGTGTGGAGTTTGCATGTTCTCCCTCCATGGCGCGTGGGTACTCTGGTCTGGTTTCTCATTCTAAAAACAAAAATCTAAAAATTTCATTTCTCCCCGGCCTCTGCTGAAAACAGGATGGAACCAAGTCGGACTTAGACGGATCGGTCAACAAATCAAAAAAAAAATAAAATAAATAAATAAAAAGGTGGAAACTAAAGTTAGGATAGGAGATTTGAGCAAAGTGTTTGATAGAATACATATTCATGTTTATGGAATGTATTAAGGGATTATAAATATAAGTGAAAAGATAATACAAATAATTATTTTTGTTATATGAGAAAATAATGTGAGAATAATAATAAATGGATGGTTAAGTCAAGAAAAAAAAAGGATGTGGGATAAGGTAAGGATGTCCTGCAGGTAGCATCTTATTTTCTTTAGTTATGAATATGGTTGCCAATAAAACGAAAAGAGTGTTAAACATGGTAGGTTATAAGATAACTGAAGAAATATGGATGACAATCATTTTTAAATATGCAGATGATATAGATTAGTTATTAAAAATAAGGAAGAGGTGTAAGAAGGTATTAGAAAGTTAAATAGTTATTTAAAGATGACTGGTTTATAAATAAATAAAGACAAATGTTATGTGTTTGGATTTGCAGGAAATATAAAATGTATTCAAGTTTACAATAAGATTACAGATATATTTGGAACAGTATTTGGCTCAGGTGAGCACAGAGAAAAACAGTGAGGGAAATTATTCAGAAATTAAGAGATATGTGTATGTTCTGGAAATCCTATAAATTGTTGTGTTAGAAAAAAAGTATATTTAATAAATTCAATTATTTTGGGTAAAATGGCTTATTTAGCAAGTGTATACATGATCCTGTCTAGGTATGAAAAAGAGATAATGTCCACTGTATTTTCTTTCAGTCAAGGTTAAATGCAGTTAGAAGAGGAATTCTGTATGTTATGGAAGAGGAAGGGGGAATTGGGTAATTAATCTAATTGGTCATGCAGCCTTTTTAAACATTTATAGAGTGTTGATAGGTTTAAAAATAGACTAGAAATTTAATACAAGATATTTCATATCTTAAATACTAGGTTTGTTGGCAAAAGATAAATTTAGGGAAAAGTGATGTGAAAGAAAGTATAAGAGTATTAAATTTTTTTATAGAAATTGGGTATAAACAATGTTGAAAAATAGGAAAGAATGATATTTGAATATTATGAAAGAACATTATTATATTTTTTCATGAAAGTATATAGATAAAATAAAAATAAATATTAGTTTAAGATTTGCACTGTGTAAGGAAATATATGAATGTAACAATTTTTTGTGGAGACTCACGATAGGTAAATTGTCTGTTAAAGCTAATATGCCTTTCAAAAGAATACAAGAAAGAGTGTGTAATCATTGTGGGGAGGTTAAAACAATGAAACGTGTTTTTGAAATATTCTAGAGTAAGGAAGTTATGGGAAGAAATATGAAAAGCAAGAGGTTTTAAAAAAAACTGAAGATTTAAATATGAATATAATTGAATATAGGTATTATGGTAATAAACAAAACTGCATACACTTGAAGGAAATAAGGCTCGGCTCCTGGATATACCCAAAACTTTTAATAGTCCACAAAGAGGTCACACTTTAATGCAGATACACAAAAAGTACGTTTTCGCTTCACACGACTTCTTCAGAAAGCAGGAATCAGTATACAACTACAATAGATACCTCCTCCTTTTATACTCCTTGTATGCTAAATTAATTCTACTATAATTCACTTAAACAATTAATTATGATCTAAAAGTGATACAAACCATTAACATTACTAAAAAGACAAACAACCAAAGGAGACTTGAGGCAGTAACATCCATTCATATAAAAACAACTATTAAATTACCTTAGATCAACTTTCTTAGAATCAATTTTTTAAAAAACTTTTCATTAAAAAATACATATATATATATATATATATATATATATATATATATATATAAAACACTCAGAAATATTATAACAAGAAAATCATCTGCT
The DNA here is from genome assembly GCF_019279795.1 of Protopterus annectens. NCBI lineage: Eukaryota > Metazoa > Chordata > Ceratodontiformes > Protopteridae > Protopterus > Protopterus annectens. The sequence goes on along the minus strand of NC_056737.1, from coordinate 1,308,593,432 downwards.
ACTTAATGTTATTATATGGGAATATCAGGGTTGATATAGACACAGATTTTCTACAAAGTTAGGATTAGAAATGATGAAGAAGGTGAGTTTTACATTTTTTCTACATTTTCCTTTTCCTCTGAGTTAAGGTAAACTCATTGTTGATATATATATATATATATATATATATATATATATATATATATATATATATATATATATATATATATAGACAGAGATGGATGTGGAAGTGTGGGGGTTACCCCATAATGGGAATATTGGGGTTTGCCACTTTTAAAGGAAAGAAGAGTTTTGTGTGTTTTCTGACTGTTGGACTGACACTCATATTGTTCCAGAAAGTTTTGGTAGATTTGATGTAGAAGATGATTAGTTACATGCTAGCATTTCTGGATGTAAAGTTTCATAGCAAACCATATACTTCAGTATTCTGTAAACAGAAAATTATTTTTTATTATATAGCTGCTAGTAATGAGGATATTTGTAAAGCCTTATAAATTGTAAATAAAATTAAATCAACTTGATATTGTCATAAGCCTCTAGAAATCTAAAATCTATTCAGCATTACAAATGAGTTAAATACAATGTCACTGTTAATTGTGTTGCAAACCCACATCTTCTTACTCTGCTAGGGACTGTGCTCTGAAATCTTAAGCACATTGTGAAAGCTGAGATGACACCTTGACATTTGTAAACTAGACATCGGATATAAACTTCTGTGATATTTCCTTGCCAATTTACCCAATGGGCTCTCTTACAACGGTCATCTCTCATGGACTAGGATCCTTGAAAAATGTACTTGACACCATTAGATTTCTTGGTGACATAGGAGAGTTGTGCCTTCCCAAACAACATGACCTTTCATAAGTCTGTACTCTCACTGAAAATGAATACTCATCCTCTGTTGCTGTGCTATAACACAGTATATACAGAGTCCAGTACTGTGATATAGTATACCAATTCACTGGCATACTACTGCAGACTATGTTATTATCATACTGACTTTAATGTATAGGGAAGGAGATAACTCAAATGAAAAACTAAAAAAATACATAACGAAGGAAGAAAAGTACATCACAATGGTGCTGCAACACCTAAAAAAGTTGGTGTCAATGTACACACACCTTTAGCGACTGTGGTGTAATTAGTATTTATAACCATCGTGACACCCCACTGCATCATATAAGGAATATTATTAAGTTAAAAAATGGGTAGTGCTCAATCCAAAACTGGTAAACCAAAAAGAAGCACCACGAGTCCACAGGCAGCAATGTTTTAATGATAAAAGCAGGAACCAGTACAAAGCTAAAAACACGCACTAATTACAGTGCCAAGCAGAAAATGTGTATTAACATTCTCTGTAGTCTTGTTTTCTGCCTGTGGATTAATGGTGCTTCTTTTTGGTTTACCAATATTATTAAGTTGCTTAAAAACTGCAGGTATTAAGGATGTCACACCTATCACATTCCTCAATTGCTGTGCAACATGAGAACACTATCATAGCTATTTTGTATAAATACTGGAATTGTAAGAGTGTTTCTTGTCTCGTGTTGCCTATTTGTAACCTTGCACAAATGAATTGTGTCTTCATATTTGCAATTCCAAGGCAATTACTATGAATAACCTGGCAAACTACTTAGATACTGTCTTCAGCATTGTAGCCTATACATAAAGATATGATACTAATCTGAAACTAATGTAGCAAAAGAACGTAGATCTATATTATATTGTAGCAACTAAGTTACAACACCATAATAACAGCATTGTAATATAACTAGCTTACCTCATATGCCTACTAGTTGTTAACCCTCAGGAATGATTGACAACCAAGCATTGATTTAATGCTCTTCTGTCACTAGCCAAGGATCCTCCACCATCTATTTATCCAAATAACAGTCAGCAAGCCTTCAAACTATCATATTGTAGTCTATCTATCTGTCCTGGTGTGCTGACACCCATTTCATTAATGAATATAATGTGAATCAAGTGTGTTTATCATACGCATTTATGGGACCAACCTATCAAGAATTATGAAATTGCTTAAAAAGGCCGGGTGTTGTCCCACAGTCTGCCCCACCTTGCATTATGTCCTAGCCATAAGCACCTATGTAACTACTATTTTTACCTCTAACAACCAGCAATCCTTGCAATCCACCCCTGCACAAAGGGGAACCTTCATGCCAGCAGGTGCTCCTAATTTGCTAGGAGAGAATTATCCTGAAAACAAAAAACGTTACTCCTAACCCGGGCATCCCCTGAAAAATCTGGATGTAACCCTCTATCAGGGAGGACATATGCAGTGGCTAGCATTAGTCTTTGGTGATTAAATCATCTTGCATTCAGCATTGCTGCAGACTGACCCCTTACTTTCTTCCTACCTTCCATATTTAAATGCTACTTATCATTCACCTCTTTAGCCAAATGCTGTGTTAACTAAATCCCACCTAGGAGTTTTCTCATACAGTTGTCCAGTTTTGTAAGCTTTGTGTTTGCGAAGATAAATATCCCCCGCTTGATAACCAGGAATCTGTTACCACATGAGTGCCATCATCCCCAGTGATTGTGGATGTTGCAACCAGTAACCCACCAGGCCTTACCTGTCCCAGCTCCTCTGCTGTACACGCCACTCTAAACCATCATCTGCCTTCCCCCCTTCTACCTTAAGACTCAAAGCATCCATCTATGACTAGGAATAAAATATTATTAACTTACAAAGTGAAATATTACCTGAACCTGATGGCACCTGTTGAAAAGCACATTTATCTTACAACCCAGTGTCTTTTGTAGAAACCACCAACTTATCCTCATCTGTTGCTGAATCTAATAGCTTGTGATGCAAGAAAAAAGTCCCTTTCTCTTATAAGTTCCATATTTACAGATCCACTGCATGTTTTGATAATACCAGTCCCACCCCCATCCTCCTTTCTCCTTTTGTTATATATCTTTCTAGATTTCTATTTTAGCCATGCTATTTATGTAGTACTCCTGCCTATCATATCCCTTCCTACATGTTTCTATATTTTCTGTTAGTATGTGAATGGACCACATTCCTAAGTCAAGTAAGAATTAGACTTTATGAAACAGCATTTTTTTTTGGTCTTTGGTGTTAGCTAAGAATGTTCTTCACAGCACCCAGAATGTGCCCAGAATTACCTTCTTCTGCAGTTCATATGGGGTCACACATATCTATAACATATTTAAGTATGATCCTAAATTCTTTTTTATTAGACCATTTGCTCCAATTTCTGTTGGAATTGCCTGGACATCATTCTTCCACATTGCTCTCCTTTCTGGTATTTTATCATTTTGTGTCTCTCTGTATGTAAGACAGTGTGATCGTTGTGCAGCATCTTCAATGATGAATGGTGTTTTTGTGTTTTTTACTTGGTCTACTATATACGTGTTCTTGCATCTATTTTTTTGACCCATTGGTAATGGGTGATCCCATATAATATAAATGTCACCATTACCGAGAATGCTTTGCGGTTTATGTTTCCAATACTTCTCATCTATTTGTATATTGTAGTGTTTGCACAATCCCCAGTGTAACAGTCTTGCCACATTATTATACCTTTCAGTGTACACAGCCCAGCCATGAGTGTATCATACTCAGCAATGAGGTCTGCAATGGTTTACAGTTCTGCATTACATAACCTCCATTTGTCTGTTTCTCCCACTTTTTCTATAGCTTTTTGTAAACCAGCAAGTATATTGCCCGCTATCCTGGGTCGCCATTATTAGCCTTTCATCATTTGGTTTCACTTCACCTCTCTTTATCCATTTCTGTGTTAAATCTTGCTCAACACAAATTGGTTTCAGAAGATCTCTATACTTCCCACTATATTTGTGGACTTTCCAATTTTCTTTCCTTTTCATTATAATCTTTTTTTTTTTTTTTTTTTTGGCACTTTCAGTTGCTCTCCAATTTTTGTCAATGTCTTGTTTGACTTCTATTCCCACTTTGTTCCAAAACACTGCTGCTAAACTGAGCAAAGATGTAATTTTAGACTTGATTTCTTCATGATACCTACCTGATAAGCAAACAATAATGCCCAAAGGGTATCTGTTACTTAGTAAATAATGCCTGCCTGCCTGGGAAGTTATTTACACAGTAACACATACATCCTGGAGGGGATCCCTATTGAATAATTGAAATTTCAAAACTTTGAATCTCATATGGCCGGGACCATATGATCGAAGTTTTGAAACTTCGAACATTCAAAAAAAAAACCAAACAAAAAGAAATTACTACACGTTTATGCAGGGGGGCATGCCCCCTGCACCCCCCCACACCCCCTGCTATTTAAATATACCAACTCCAAGATCACACTACAGTGAGGAAAATGGAAAATTCCTGTTCCGTGCTGTATGGAGGTCTCCATTTAGGTGTTCAAAGTTTTAAAACTTCAATCATATGGTGTCAGCCATATGAAATTCAAAGTTCTGAAACTTAAATCAACTAAATGTGATTACCTGGAAGTCACTATTGTGCTTTGAGAATGGGCTGTCTGTAAAATTGTTGTGTTTTACTTACTGATTCATTTCTTTATTATTACTACATTTTTATATGTATTTTTGATGTAAAATAGTTCCTACACCTAATGTTTCAAACTTGCTGTATCATATGCAAATGGTGTTGGAGGAAGCATTTTAAATCCAAAATATATAGTTTTAAAAATATCCAGATTTTTACTTTATTTTTGGTCCCTTACTCCTAAAATGTTTGGTTTGTTGCCAGTCATTGGGGATTGAAGTCACTAAAGAATGATATACATTTCAGTTTCAAACTTTATTTCCTTCAGAAAATTCATGCTAACACAAATCCCGTTATTTAGACAAGTTTGCCGTTTTACAAGAGCAATAAATAAAATCTGTTCCTATTTTTGAGGCTTTGCTCCCCTTTATTTTAGGCTTTATCCAAATTTCCTCAGCTAAGAGGTCGAGAGGTATGCAAACTTCTTTACTGCTGGTGCAGTGATTGATCTCACTCTGTCTCTTACACATGCATACACACACACACACAGACACACATACACACATACATTTGCACTTCAGAAAATTCATGATAACACAAATCCTATTATTCAAGTAACTCTGTGATTTTATAACAGCAATATTTAAAATATGTTCCTATTTTGAGCCTTTGTTCCCCTTTTATTTTAGGTTTTATAAAGGAGTCTGCTTCTCTTTGTCAAAATGTCATCGTTTCAAAAAAGAAAAGTAGAGGACCACTTACGTGAAAGTGCACTTAAATGAAAGTGCACTTTTGCAAATATCACTTCAACGAACCGATAAGAAAGGAAACAAGAAACACTGCGGCGCCGAAGCACACTACAGTGGGGAAAAGGGAATTTACCTGTTTCCCCACTGTAGTGTGATCTCGGAGTTAATATATTTAAGTAGTGGGGTTGTGGGGGGCACAGCCCCCCACATGGGGGGGGTACAGGAGGACTTACCCCTCCCACAAAACATTTTTTGTTGTGTTTCCTGTTTGTGTTTTTTATCAGTTCATTGAACCAATATTCACAAAAATGCACTTTTGTTTAAGTGCACTTTCGCGTAAGTGGTCCTCTACTTTTCTTCTTTGAAATAATGCAATTTTGACAAAGAAAAGTAGATCCTTATAAAGACATCTTCAGCTAAGAGGTTGACAGGTACACAAACCACCTTTACTGCTGTTACACTGGTCAATCACTTTCCCTCTTCACAATCTTTCTCTCTCTCTCACACACACACACACACACACACACACACACACACACACACACACATATACATACATTATATTCATATACATATATTCATTATATACATATATTATGGAACTCCCTCCCACCCACAATTACCTCCGTACCATCATGCACCCACTTCAAAACTTTACTAAAAGCACACCTAAAAACATGCTGGCTATGCCCTTGCAACTCCCACTCTAATATCACCCCCCCCCCCATTCAACCACCTTTCTTTCCACTCCACTAACTTCTCCTGAGCTATAAGCTCTCTCAATGCAGCAAGCCTAGTACACAGAGCAGCAGGACTTTTATTTTTTATTTCTCTGTATGTCTTATCACAGATAAAGATTCTAGTTGTCTACTGATGTACTATGTTTGTTCATCTGTCAATATGTTGTATGTTGTAAGTAATAAATTGTTAATTGTTATGTAATCCAATGTCCAATGTACTACTGTGTCTGTTTATTTTAACTGTTTTCTTTTTCTCCCAGGCCTCCGAAAAAAATGGACCTCCATCAGACACACTCCACAATCAATAAAAATAATATAATATATATATATTTATACACACACACACACACACACACACACACACACACACACACACACACACACACACACACACACACACGCACACACACTCTTCTGCTTTCATGCACACAAGTACGTATTCACTCACACATGTAGACAGAAACATAAACACACATACACTCTCTCTCTCACGCACACACACACACACACAGACATATTATTATTTTAATTTTCATTTCTTTTTTTGGTTTTATTTTACACTCACTAAACAACAAAAGTGCTGCTTAGCGAGCATAAAATAATTTACCATACTGTCTAAATGAATCCTTTGGTTTTATTGTAACATAGTGCATTATAATGCCCTATTTTTCTCATCCTTTTTTTCTTTTTTTTAACTGTATTATCATGCCTTTATTATACATACTCAGTAATAGTGTGAAATATGCAATTAGATAACTAAATTTGCTAAAAAAATAAATAAAATCTCCTATAGCAAACCTAATGTCAGCCCTCTGTCCTCCCAGAATCTCTGTCACATCATTCTTATTCTTATTGCCTGTGTTACTTTCTGGGTATCTATAAGGGGAGGCATGTTACTAGGGAGGTAACCAAGGATTTGTAGGGGGAGTGTTACTTAGGGTAATCCTTTCCTTATTGACAGCCTCTGTCCATAAGGTACATGGGGGCCAGACCAGGAGTAAATTTATGGTTTCCCACAGTTGTCAAGGTTTCATTTGAATAGGGTCAGGGAACAACTCTGTTTTACATGGATGGGAGCCTATACCATAGTGTAACGATCTTTTGAGATGCATATCTGTCTCTTCAGCATGTTCCATTTATGACATAAGCAAAGTTCTGATGCCTGGATCTAGTGTTTCTGTTGCTGATTGTTTTGAACTAAAGCAACAGATCCATCAGGGATGGGTCTGAGGAAGCCCTGTAAAACAGACAAAGATGTCCTCTCAGCAGCCTGTAGGAGACTGAATACTGAGACAAAGCCTTTAGACAATCAGTGTAGGACAGGGATATTCATGCCCTGAATTCTCCCAGTGAGATATTTTTGTGGGTGTTTTAACTGTTGCAAGTGTCTGGGTAGATACATGCTAAAGGTGGCATTGTATTCAATGATAGGTCTGATGATGACTGAGTAGAATGTTACTATAACTTCCTTGGACCTGTGTTCCATACACATGCATATATGTTGGGCAACATAAAATGATTTTCTTACTATCATGGCTACATGTTGGTTGAAAGCCAGATTATTGTTTACATAATTTCCTAGATCCCTTACTTCTGGGCTGAGTCCTAGGGTAATTTTATTGATGGAATAATTATCCTGGAGTGACAGTTTCTCAATGGACATTATAATGCATTTTTGGCATTGAGTTTTAGGCCATGGCTTTGGCAGCAGTCATTTGTCTGTGTTAAACCCACTTGCAAGATGTTGGTGTCTTGGGGTGAATCAAAAATAGCTCCCAACTTACAGTCATCTGCAAACTTGATAGGCCATAGGCATTGACTGTTGGGCTTGACTTCTGAGAAGTACATGCCAAACAGGAGCAGGCCCTGCACTTAACCCTGGGGTTCTCCTATGGTGATGTGATTGGTCTCTTAGTAGTCGTGGTCTCACTGATCCTGACTTCTTGGGTCCTGTCTGTGAGCCATGTGGCAATCCAGCGAGTTATGTAAGGATTTACACCTAGCTCAGAGAGCTTGTCAAAAATGCCTAAATGGGGTATTGTACTGAATGCTTTCATCAGATCAAAATAGGTAGAATACACTTCTTTATCCTGTCTATTGCCATTGTGGCCCTCAAAAAGAAGGACCTTGCCTTACCAAATACAAGTTGGGATGGGTCCAGTGCTTGTAGGTTGACAATGTCCTTGTTTATCATTTCAATGATAATTCATTTCATGGCTTTGCATATTAGGCTTGTTAGAACGATGAGTCTGTAGCTCCCTGGGTCAGGTGATTGTCTGCCCTTGTGGAGGGAAATGAGTGCTGTGGTCCTCCATTCACTTGGAATGTAGCCTGTTTCAAGGCTGTATTTGAAGAGTGCCTCAAGAGGTCCTGATAGGGCATGTTTTAGACTATTCAGGAGGCAACAGTGGAAGTTGTTGGGACCCTTGGAGGTGGTGTTCTTGGCTTTAGCAAGTGCTGCCAGCACCTGGTCCCTGCTGATGGCTGGGGGAAGTATGTTGACGGAGTTCTCACCTGGTGTAGCTGGGGGGAGTTAGGATGAAGTCTGAGCTGAATTTATCAACCAGTAGATTTGCTATGTCACTATGGATGGTGAAGGTGATACCATTCACCACTAGTTCAGTACACTGCTGTGCATTACTCTAAGGTTCTGGACATAGCTGAAGAAGGCCTTCTGATTGTCCTTAGCCTGTGAGGTTATCCTATTCTCATCGTTGGGTTTGTTGGACTTAATTCAACCTCTTTGTTTCCTGTTTAGTTGTAGAAGAGAGCACTTGCCTGTAAGGGAAATGCTCTTCCTGATTTTGGCCATGAGTCTTCTTCTTTTATTATATATTTTTGTTTTGGTTTTACTTTTGGTTGGTAACACAGCCTCCATGTGACAGGACTAACCACTCGATGGTGTAAAATATGGCTCTGGGTGATTTGGTCATGTTGACTAATGTTGCCAAAATGGGCATGAGTATTTGCTGGTAATAAGTGGGTTGAGGATCCGGCCTACTTCAACCTACATCAAGGACCCATGCTAATGGTGGGAGGGGTGTATGTGCACCTATTGGCTAGTGTATGCCTGCTATAAAGCCGAGCAGTCCTGGTTCAATAAGCTACTGGCCGACCGATGTCTAGTTGCTCAGCCTGGGTTAACTGGGATAGCTCTGCTGAGCGAAAATTGGATTTAAAACTAATTGACCTGCCAAACATGAACTGAGAATTGCTACACTTAATTTAGGTTCACTGACAGGATGCAGCTTGGAAGTGGATGACATGGTGATACGGAGGTGACTGGACATCCTATATATCCAAGAGACAAGATGGAAGGGCATTGTAGTGAAGCCACTTGGCTTGGTATCTATTGTCTGATATTCAGGAGGAGGACAGGCTAGAAATGGTGTGGGAATTGTGGTGAGAGAGATGTTTCAGAAGGCAGTGAGGAATATCATCAGAATTAGTGACAAACTCATGGCAATCAGACTCCAGTGTAATGATAGGGCAATATTCATAATCTCAGCCTATGCCCCACAACAGGGTTGTGATAGTCATAAAAATAGTGCATTCACACAGCAGCTGCAGGACCTAGTAGTTAAAGCAGGACAGCATGAATTGGTGTTGATAATTGGTGACGTGAATACACATACTGGGACAGACAGAACAGGATATGAGGACTGTGTGGGTACACATGGGTGGGGCAACAGGAATAAGGAAGAGGCCATTCTAGACTTCTGTCTGGCAAATGGATTGATAGTAACTGTGATGATGTGAGGTATTGCCAGCTATGGCAGGAGAAGTAGGGCAGTGGATGTGCAACATATGCCAGCATAGCTAGCAGGAGTTTTGTAAAGAATTATATGTCATTTGCATATCAAACTGATTTGTACAGGTGCTTGTGTTGAAAATGTATTTGTGAAGCTGCTTGTGTTAATGTACCAACAGTGGGCCCAGCTGGACAGAAAATAAATACATCTGTATGTTAGACTGTATTTTAACTGCTAAAATGAATATATTGTAACATGGAATACTAGAAGAGAATAGGTTAATCTCAGTCCTGCTAACTTTGAAAAATAGTCTGAAATTAATTTGCCTAGTTTAGGCCATAAAGATTGTATCTTATAGTTCTGATTGCAGCCAGAGACAAAATATCTGTGAAAACCAGGACTAGGAATCCTACTGTATTGTCCTTAGGGGTGAACTAATTGCTACCCTAGAAGGGTGGAAGCTTTTGAAAGGGTTTTATAGCTTTCAGATGCTGTAACACATCTTAGCAATGATCTACTGTATGTGTGTATGGTAACACATACGTGCTAGATTCTGCTTCATTTGCTAGGAAAGGGGGTAGTGTGGGAACCTGAAGTCAGATGATCAGATGTGTGTGATGTTATTCTGTACTCCTGCACTGAAATGATGTTTTAATACTAGATGAGACAGAAGTCTGAGAGCATTCTGTTTTTGAAACCTGACAAAGTAGGACCTCCTCACCTATATCATCTTGCCTTGCTCTAGTAAGTGAATTCGGGGACAGTAATTCTTTAGCTCAGTCATGAAAATACAGTGAGATCAGTTAAGCACTGTTTTTCTGTATCTGTGTGAATCTATGCATCTGTGTTATTTTTAATATTTCCTGTGATTGAAACTCTGTTTTTTATTGTAGATAGATATTTAGTATTTTCATGTTCATTTATTATTTATCATTAAGTATATTTAAACTTTTCATTGTGGATGGTCTTTTAAAATATATTTTAACCTTTGAGAGTAGTTATATTTATTTAGTGATACTGTGGCCACTCCTGAAAGCCTTGCTGCATTGTCAAACACTACCATTTGTATTAGCATTAATTTTAATCTGTATAATTGGGTACCCTTGTAAGATCCTTAGAGTAGCTGGCTCTGGAGTTTTCTGATGGCAGTACCTATTGTATACTCTGGGCATAACTGTTAAATCTGTACCAGACTTTCCCAGGGATATGTGTGTGTGTGTGTGTGTGTGTGTGTGTGTGTGTGTGTGTGTGTGTGTGTGTGTGTGTGTGTGTGTGTGTGTGTGTGTGTGTGTGTGTGTAAAAATCAAATCTAAAAGAGTGTGTATCAGCTACTTCGAGCAGGGGCACAGAGCACTGGTTTCACAGAGAGGGTGGTGGAGGACTTGTCTTGAAACACTCGGCTGAGGACTCAACTCTACAATTGTGCCAGTGGGGAGTCTTATTGGGGGTCTGGGTAGAGAAAGGGTGGGAAACTCAGCCCTCAGACTGAGTGTGATCCTTGTGTGCTCTTAAGGGAAATTCTGCTTGGTGCAGAGAGCTGCATCTGAAAATACTGTGTTTATCTATTTTTTTTCCAGGTGAATGTCCCTCACTGGTGTCAGTGTAAGTACTGAGACTCCTTGATCACTGGCCCAGAGGAGTGGTGTCACAGTAGCCAGCACATGGTTCAGGTAAAGAGAGACAGTCACAAGAGTGGCCAACACGCAACTCAGGTAGGCACCCTCTTAGTAAGAAAATGACACTGGGATAGAGTCAATGATTGCAAAGTCATCCCTAGTGAAGCAGTTAGCCACGGTCAGCTGCAAGCAGTGGGGAGAGAATGCTCTAAAGTCAGTAGAGGCCAGGCTGAAGATCTGGAAGTTGACTGGAGAGAAAGTACAACAGTTCAGGGAATTACTTAGGGCTATAGCACACCAAGAAGAGGATGAAATAGGTGGAGTTGAAGAAGAATGTCAGTGCTTCAAAACAGCATGTGTGAGGGATACAGAACTGATATGTGGATAAGCCTGGTATGGAAATGAGGTACATAAGGAAAGCCGCTGGTGAAATGCAGAAGTACAGGAAGTCATAAAAAAAATAAGGAGTGCAGGAAAAGGTGGGAGATAGAAAAGACTGACCAGGCTAGGAAGGAATACTGGTTGGCTAGCAAAGAAGCTAAGGTTGGTTGGAAGCTATAGCTAGTGTTGGACGGGTGGCCTAATGGTGAAGGTGTTTGCCTTGCAAGTACAAGGTGCAGGGTTTGAGTCTCACAAGGGATAATTGGCTAGGCTTAAAATGGCTCACAAGGGCAGTTAGCTTAGTACTAATCTATGAACCTATGAACCTATAAGAAAGAAGATGCAATAGCAAAGAACAGGGCATTGCAGACACTCTACCAGCTTCTGGAAAGTGACTCAGTAGGTGGCACAAAGAAACTATATCAGGTTACAAGGCAAAGGCACTATGATAAAGAAGATAGTCAGACACCCTTCATAAGGGATGCCAGCTGCAACCACCTCACCAGTCCAGAGGACATCAAAAGCAGATGGAAGGAGTATTTCCAGCAGCTTTTGAATGAAGAAAATCACAAAGAAGCTGTACTGCCCCAGAAACAGCCTGCAATGAGAGAAGAAGGGGACCCCACCCTAAAAGAAGTAAGAACAGCACTAAGGAAAATGAAGCCAAGGAAAGCAGCAGACTTAGATGAAGTCACAGGAGATATGATAAAATGGTGGATGAAATGGGGGAGAAATGGCTCCTGAGGATACTCTTAGCAGTGTGGAGAGAAAGGTGTATCCCATATGACTGGAGCATAAGCATACTCTTGCCAGTGTACATGAACAAAGGGGACACACATAATTGTAGGCAGTACAGAGGCATCAAATTCCTGTCAAAGTTCATGACATTTCTGGAGTGGGTGATTAATAAATGGATACACAGAGTAGTAGATGCAAGATGTGAGATGAGCCCTTCAGATTCATATCAGGATGCAAGCATATGACAAGGTCCCAAGAAAGCTGACTTGGGCAGTACTGCAATGGTTTGACGTCCAAGAAACACTGGTAGAATAATTGCAGGCTATATACAAGGACCCAATGACTCAAGTACAAACTGTGTTTGGTCTCACAGAGGGGTTCCCAGTGGGAGTGGGTATGCACCAGAGTTCAGTTTTGAGCCCACTGCTGTTCATACTAATGATGGACTACATTAGCAAACAGGTCAGAGGGGACAGATCAACAAAGCTGCTGTATGCAGACGATGTAGCATTACAGGCAAACTATGAGCAAGAACTGCAACAAATATATAGGAATGAAATGCAAAAACTGAAGGCCATGGGATGAAACTAAGCACAGATAAGACAATGGCAATGGCAGCAAACTGGGGAAATCAGAGGAAGCTAAGAATTGATATAGAAGGGAAGATAATGGAACAGGTAAATAGCTTCAAGTATTTGGGAAGGGTGGTTGAGGAGAAGGGAAGTCTGAACGAAGAGGTCAAAGCTAGAATCAGAGGGGCTGCAGCCAACTGGCATAGAGTGTCAGGTGTAGTGCATGACAGAAGAATGTCAAAGAAGCTGAAAGGTAACGTGTACAAGACAGTGGTGCAACCAGTACTACTGTATGGTACAGAAACCTGGGCAATAAAGGCAGTGCAGATGAGGAAGCTAGAGATGATGGAAAAGAAGTGCCTGAGAAAGACTGTAGGATCCACACCGTGGGACAGATGAAGAAATGAGGATATCACTATATTACCCTTAGATGTATAATAATATGACTATTTGGTTAGTATGTATCTCTAAATTCCATTAATCTGTACATATTTTATGCTTATTTGCTTTCTATTCTATTTTTGTACAATACTGTTTGTTTTGTAAATACTGCCTGTATCTACTATCCATTTTTGAATGTTATGTACTATTAAGCTAACTATCTTTGTGGAGCTTTTCTCCCTGGGCCTCCACTGAAAATGGGTCTTTTTGACCCAGTGGAATTTCCTGATAAACAAATGCCAATAAATAAATAGGTTCATAGGTTCATAGGAAGGTATTAGGCTATCAGCCCTGGGGCCTATACAAGCCCAGCCAAAAAGGTACCCTGGCTTTTGCCACCCAAGAAAATTATTTTCCTGTGCCACTGTCGAGCAGAGCCACAGAGGTGATCCCCAGGGTGAATTTCCTATTTCCCATCCAATCATCAAGATTTTTCTTGAAGAGTGCTAGTGAGGAGCTTTGTTTGATATTGATAGGTAGTTTATTCCAGAGTATGGGAAGTCTCTGGGACAGGAATCTATCCCTCCAGCATGTTCTGTTTAATGTGGTGACAAGGTTTAGGTCCCTAGAGCGTGTAGCTCAGAGGGATTGGGATTTCTTTAAATGGAGCATGTCCAACAGCTCTGGGTTTGACATAGCTTTGCATGTTAGGCAGAGATCACCTCTGAGTAGGCAATATGCGACAGAGTAAAGCTGGAGCTTTTTGAGACGGTCTGCGTAGGGCATCTGTTTGAGGCTGGTAATCTTCTTTGTGAGGTATTTCTGTGGCCTTTCCAGTTGTTGTAGATGTCTTGTGAAGTACATACCAAAAGGGGCTTTGTACTCTATAATAGGTCTAATGAGTGATGAGTAGAGGGGAACAATGACCTCTTTTTTTCTGGATGAGAAACCTTTTGTGATGAGGTGTGCCATGAAGAAGGATTTCCTGACTACTGTGGCGATGTGATTATCAAAGGAGAGACTACTGTCCACCTGTGTCTCAAGGTCTCTTATCACACTTTCAGTGTTAAGAATACTACCGCCTATGTTGTAGTTCATGGGTACAGAGTTTTTTACCAAAGGGGATGACAATGCACTTTTTGGCAATGAGCTTGAGGCCATGGCTTTGACACCAGGTATCTGTCTCAGTGAGGCCCTTTTGTAGGATGTCCACATCATTAGGAGTTTCAATTATGGCTCCTAGTTTGCAGTCATCTGTGAACTTCATTAGCCAAAGACCTTCTGTGTTAGCCTGTACTTCAGAGAAGTAGATACCAAACAGGAGAGGACCCAGGACTGAACCCTGTGGTACTCCACTTGTCACTGGTCTGAAGTCAGATTTGGAGTCTGCTACTTTCACAATGTGGGTTCTGTCAGTGAGCCAGTTGGCAACCCATCTTGTGACATAGGGATTTATACCTAGTTTAGTGAGTTTATCTATAATTCCAGAGTGGGGGATGGTGTCAAAAGCCTTAGCAAGATCTAGATAGTCTGTATGAACCACCTTAACCTTGTCTGCGGCTTTGGTGACTGCTTCAAAGAAGTCTATCAGGTTTAGGAGACATGATCTGCCTTTTACAAACCCAAACTGGGTGGGATCCAGAGTTTGGAGATTACCAATATCTTTGTTTATAAGTTCCATGATGATACATTCCATGGCCTTGCAGACCAGGCTTGTCAGGCTAATGGAGCGGTAGTTCCCGGGGTCTGTGGTGGCTCCCCCCTTGTGGAGTGAGATAACCGTTGCTGTGCACCATTCAGCAGGCACAAAGCCTGAGGTGAGGCTATGATTGAACATGATACTTAGGTGGGGTGCCAGTTCATTCTGTAGTTCATGTAGAATGCAGCCTGGGATGTTGTCTGGTCCCATGGATGCTGTGTTCTTGGCTTTGGAGAGTGTGGTTTTTACCTGTGCAGCCATGATTACAGGAACTTTGCATTCTTCCGGTATAGAGATGGGCTCTGTAGGGGGTGAGAGGGGGGTAAAGTTAGCACTGAACCTATCTGCCAGGATGTTGGCAATATCAGTTGGGTCTGTATATTTAGTGCCATTATGCTGTAACTCAAAGCAGATCTGAGTGTTGCCATTGAGATTCTTGACATAGCTATAGAATGCTTTGTGGTTGTCTTTAGAATCAGTGGTGATTTTGTTTTCGTAACTAGCTTTGGAGGATTTTATCAGGGCTCGCAGCTTCTTACTGAGGCTGACCAGGGAGCTCCTCCACTCTTGGAATTTTACTCTTTTGCAAGAGTTTCTTCCTTCTGTTGTACAGTTTGTTTATGCCAGGGGACCACCAGATTGGCTTTCTTTTTTTGGAGGATAGCATCTTGGTTCTGTTTGGGATAACACGATCCATGCACTCATGAAAGTGCTTATAAAGTGCAATTGTGTAGGATTTAGTAGTCGTAACTGTATTGTCCATCTGCATGGGTGTCATGAAGTTCACCACTTTTGTCTTAAGAAGCATGAAGTTGGCTTTGGAGAAATTTTTTACCATGGTTTCCTTAATGGGGGGTGGAGGCAGGATGTGGATATCTAGGGTAATTAGCTTATGGTCGGGGCAGACCAATGAGGCATTGACTTCAGGTGTGGAACACCGGTCACTCATATTGGTAATGACTAGATCCAGGATATTGTTGCCCCTGGTGGGGGTGTGGATAAGTTGATCCAGGGCATTGGAGTTTATGAATTCCAGAAAGCATTGAGCGAAGGAGTTGGTACATGAGTAGTTTTCCCAGTTAATGGTGGGGTAGTTGAAATCGCCCATTATTAGTGTGTTTGGTTGAACCCTAATATTTTCCACTACATCAAGCAAAGAGGAGTGGGAATCCTGGGGCATAGTGGGTGATCTGCAGAAAGCTACAATTTGGATTGCAGTTTTGCCCAGAGTTAGTTGCACTTGGATAACCTCGGCTGCATTATGCTGAGCAACTAGCCTGGAGGTGTGGATATCCTTAATGAATATGGACACGCCTCCACCTTTGGTGTTCCGGTCCAGGTTACATGGCCCAAAAAGTGTGGTATGAGTTATAGCCTGGTAGTGCAGGGGTTCTCTCTGGAGCCTTGAACCAGGTCTCAGTCACTGCACAGATATCGATGTTCTCCATTTTAACGAGTGCCTCGAGTGAGTGCATTTTGAGATTTAGACTTCTAGCATTGAGTAGCATCACCCTCAGTTTTTACTTGCCTGTTCCTGTTATGGTGGTGAATTTGTCATTTGAACCTTGCCTAAAACAGGCACTATAGGGGCGGCAAGAACCTTAGCCAGTATGCGGAATCCCAGGGGTGACAGGTGCAGGCCATATCTGGCAAAGCATCGTGGTCTGTCGATCATGTCATCTCAAGCAGACAGATACTGGATCCCTTTAGAATGGCACCAGAAGCTTAGCCAATTGTTGAAGTCAGTCATTTTGTCCTTGTACTGCGGCATCATTCTGGGTGATGGCAGAATGCTACTCAGGTCTAGGGTCATACCTGTCTGGGCTACAAGATCAGAGAGCTCTTCCATGTCTCTTTTCATGTAGTCCAGGGAGGTACATCTCAGGCCATTCACACCAACATGGACAATGACAAAGTCATATTTGTACTTGTTGTGGAGTGACCTGAGTGCGTGGGTTATGTGGCGGATCGTGGCACCCGACAGGCAGCTGACAGTAACCTTCTTGTTTAGCCTGGTGAATGGGACATCAGTGTGCCTGACTATAGAGTCACCTATGACTAGTGTGTTGGGTACGTTGTTTTGCCTTATTGGCTGTGGTTGAGTGGCACACTGAGTCTGCGGGCTATGTGTCATTTGGGTTGTGTTGGGGGGTGGAGGTTGTTTGCATTTCTGCTTTGGAGGTCTCTGTTGCTTGAGCAGATTATTATTGAGAGCCTCCACAAATGTTTTTGTGTTTCTATGTTGGATTTTGGTGATGTAGATTTAGTGAGACTATGTGATGACTGTGGTGTGGTGCAAGTGTTTACCTTCTCCTCTTGACTGTCAAGTTCAGTCTTGATTGGAGAGAGCTTTACCTCCAGTTTGGCTAGATAAGTGCATCTCTCACAGGTTGTAGTGTTGGGTGGTAGGAGGAGAGGGTTGTCTGTGTGCATGAGGCAATTTCTACATTGCACCAAGATGCCCAAATTCATCAGATAGACAGGAGAGAACACTGGGAGCTGACCCTTGGACATGCCTGAATAAAAAAACTATTTTCCTCTAGATAAGTGAGGAAAGTGAGTACAAGAGCTGTTTTTTCTCTAAGCAAGTGAGGAAAGTAAGTACCAAAACTGTTTTCCTCTAGGTAATGAGGATGGTTGAGTGCTGTAGTAATTAGTAGGTTATTTAGTGCTTACAAGTTCTGAACAAGTGCTGATCACGAATAAGCAAATTCAAGTGCTAAAAGTAAGAATCTGTATCTGGACTAAACTAGTTACAGGAAAGGGGGGAAACAAGTGCAAATGGGGCTTTTTATTCAGAAAGTTGAGAGAGATGGAAAAACTGCCCAAATGGCCAATAACTACAATTTCTGGGTCAGAACCACTCCTTATGTGGTAGATAGGTTACCTAGTGCTTACCACCCCCACTGATAAGCTAGAAGGCTTCCCTCCAATACAGAAAGCTTGGGGGGGGGGGGTCAGAAGCTTACATACAGTCCTGAATATAGCAAATCTGAATCTGGACTACACTAGTTACAGGAAAGGATTTATATATATATATATATATGTATATATATATATATATATATATATATATATATATATATATATATATATATACAGAAAAGTAGCTAAAACAGCAGTCAAAACAATTCAAATGCAGTGCAAGCTAGCACACTTAAGTATGTAGCAATGTTAGACCAAACAGTTTAATAAATGCAATTAAATTAAAAATGACTAAAAACAATGCAGATGGAGTCTATTAGGTAGAATGAGGTAAAGAGATGAGGCTGGGGGGGTGTCCCAGATCAAATCTACAGTGGGAGCGGGCAACTGCAAAAACCTCCAAATTTAAACAACAACACAGGAATAGGGAGGGTGGGTATGGGAAAACCAACACCTTCAGCAGAGATCTGAAAAACTATACAGTGAAGCAAAAATAACAGTGCACAACTCTGAAGTCAGCCAGCAATGATATAAAATTAGTCAAACAACAATTAACAGTACACAACTCTGAAGTGCCAGAAAATATACTCAGCTCTGTATATCTCCAGATAGTTTGAAGAGCACTCTTTCAGGTCACAGGAAGGCTCCAGCAATGATATGCAGACTTTTTTTTACTAAGAGGGTCTAACTTTATGCAAGTAATCCCTGAGATGGTCAGATAACACATAAATAAATAAATAAATAAATAAATAAATAAATAAATAAGAGCAAAAGTCAAAGTAGCGCCAATTGCAGAAAAGATCACAGAGAACAGATTACACTGGTTCAGGCACATGTGCATAAAAGCAGAAGACAATCTGGTGAAGAGGATTTGGGACAGACAGGAAGAAGGCAAGAGGAAATCAGGATGTCCAGTAAAGAGGCAGATGCGTTGTGTTAAAGAAGATATGTGATAGTCAGGCATGAGTGTTGAAGAAGGCAGGAGTGTGGCATTGATTTAAGAGAGATGGCTTCACCTCTGCAATTTTAACAACTGCTTCGTAATAAGAAATAACAGTAAAAAATGTCTCAGAGTAATTGCACAATAATAAGAAAAGACAGTATAAGATAGAATATTTAAACATTTTTTCACTTCAGGGTTACTGGTAGGATTACCACCAAGGCTCAGACAAGTTCTCAATAAAAGTGATAGGGTGCAGCATAAACAGTAAGAAAAGGCTTTAGACCAAACCTCGCAACTGTCCTGTTTTCAAACCGTCCCAGATTAGGCCATATATTTCATCCTCTCCCTTGTGAAATGTTTGATCTTCTGGTATAATACCAATCATTAACATTTCATCCTTTCTATATTGTTCAGATAATGCATGTTAAGGTAAACCTTGTTTTTTTACTTAGAGTAATAACTCACAATCAGAACTCTCAAGTGTACCTCATTATGAGGCAAATTCTTTATTTTAACTTTTAAAACGTCCATTTTCCTTAAAGTTCCACAGTGAAATGGTCTGTCATAAATTCAGTATTACATATTTTTAACTGATATTCATGGCAAATAGTACTGAATCATGTTAATTCATCAAAATAACTTTTTATTAAGTATAAAGTAACACATTTTAACCATCTTTTTAGGTTCCTAGTTGAAGTTGCTAATAATCGGCTAGTAAGTATTGCATATTTTCCCATTTCTTCCACATTATGAGAGGCAGTGTCCCTCATTTTGGAAATGGAAAGTTGAAAGCTATGTTCACAGTGTTTGCTGTTTCCAGAAATGGCTTTATTCATGAATATTCATTACCTACCTTCCACATAGTGACCATGTTGTCAATTAATATTGATTAAGCATACATGGCACAGCAAAAGGGGTATGCATAAGATACACTGTCATTAATAAATGGGAAGGATTCTGTACTGCATATCTGGGAGATAGGATTCTACACTATTGATGACAGTTTTCTTCGAAAGCTCATCAGCTCATAGGGTTGCCACCTTTTGCTGTGGCTAAAACCAGACCAAGGCCAAACCCCTGGCACCTCCCATAACCCCACTTATGTCCTTCCTTCTCCCTGCCACTTTCTACCCATTAAGTGACATCATCAGCACATCAGATGAGGAGGAGCACCCTCTTTTTTTCTACTTGTAATGCTTTTCCAATTGTCTGTTATTTTTTTAAACAGAACTCCAGAGTTCATACAGTGTTTCCAGGACTACAGTGCAATTGGACTGATTTCCCAGTAGTCCAGAAAAAAAACTGATAGGTGGTAATGCTATCAGTTCATTCAACAAACAATGACTTCTCACCTTCATTTGCAGTTAAAGCCCTTAAAAAGGGGCCATGCTCTCCAAGAAAGACTCATCTCCCATGCTTTTGTCAGACCTGTATTTATCAATACTTACAGTTGTAGAGCTTCTCTAGCATGCAGTCCTTACAGGCTTCTTCTTTCCAAGCTCTAATGATGCAATAAAAAACAAGATATTCACTCCTAAAAATGTATGGGGTACCCAATTTGCTTCAGAGAATCACTCAGCTGATTAAAATTTTACTCTAGAAGGAAAAGCTGAATGCTATTAAAAGATGGCAGTCACCCATTCACTCCTATGGAATAATTTGTAGTGCAGATAATTCCAGCAATGATGTGGGATGGAGGGTTCAGTGTGTAGTTGTTAAATTTTCAGTGTTCAGTGTTCAAACAATCAAACTAAATGCATACTTTTGGCCTTCAAAGAGTTTGCCATCAGTTAATGAAGGATCAAAAATTATTTTTTCCTGCCCAACTGTAATAACCTTTCTTTAAAATATTCAAGTTGTTCAGCTGAAAAGTTTTAGTGGCAAGGCAAGGCATTTAACTATAATTTTGATCTGGTATGAAAGAATTTCTTCTGTTAGTTGATACTGTATCTTGTTACCCTTCTTAACATTTTGTTGTTCCTAGTGTCTTGAGTATGTTCCTTTATTTCAATTCCCAAATCTGCCACATAACTACTATGATAGATTTATTGTCAGTATAACATAACTTGTCATTAGCCTGTAATTTATATTGAACAGAAGCAGTTTCTCCATCCATAATCTGTAACTTCGGTCTTCGGTCTTCAGTTCACCCTGCATCAATGATGCATTGAGCCACAAGTTAACTCCACTGTGTCCTACCAGCTTCTGCTTCTTGAACTTCCTCCCAAGTGATATTCAGGTGATGGAGGTCTCTTGTTACATCTCCTTTCCAGTTCTGTCAATGTCTGCCTGGTCTTCTCTTGTATCCAGCTAGTTCCCAGTTGAGGGATTGTATAGGAATCCTGCTAGTGTCCATGCAGATAACATGACCAATCCAATCTAGTCTTCTTTCCATAATGATATCTTCAAGTTTCTGTTGTTGTGTTCTTTCTCTAACACTCTCATTTTTTACTTTGTCCTTCCACAATGTTCCCAGAATGCATCTTAACCATCTATGATGAGCAGCCTCAAGTTTTTTCATGGCTGATGCTGTGATTGGCAAGAGCTCAGTGCCATAAAAAAACTGCAGACAGCACCAGTGCTTGGTGTAGCTTCACCTTTGTGGACAGTGCAAGGTATTTTGATCTCCAGATTTTGGGTAGTCTTTTGAATATAGCTTCACCTTTGTGGACAGTGCAAGGTATTTTGATCTCCAGATTTTGGGTAGTCTTTTGAATGCTGCACTTGCTTTTCCAAGTCTAACTCTAGCTGCCCCACACCAGATGATCTGCATGACTTTGGCAATAATGGAAGTGTCAACAATGATTCTGGATGTGAACTTGCCAGAATTTAGTGAGATTGAAGTAAAGGAAGCCATAGCCAAACTAAAGAATGGAAAAGCTCCTGGAACAGACCAGATACAATCAGAGTTGCATAACGTATGCTACATCTTCAGTGGAATATTTTACATGTCTCTTGAGCAACATATGGACTCAAGAAAAGGTACCCAATGAGTGGAAAAATGGTATCATCATACCTTTACCAAAAAACAGACATCTTAGAGACTGCACAAATTGGCATAGAATCACATTGTTGTCAGTCCCAGGGAAAGTTTTCCCCAGTGTATTACTGAAGAGACTGAAAGGAGCAGTTGATGACTGACTCATACAGGAACAGGCTAGATTTAGATCAGGTCAGTCCTGCACTGACCAAACATTTGCACTAAGACAGATTATAGAAAAAGCAACAGCTTGGAAGAAACCAGTCATTGTCAACTTTGTAGACTTCAAAAAAGCCTTTTAATGTATACATAGACCATCACTATGGTACACCTTGGCAGAATATGGGATTCCTCCAAAATTCATTACACTCTTTAAGAGTCTTTATCAAGGCAGTAAGTGCACAGTTCAGGTGAATAATGCGTACAGTGATAGGTATTCGGTGGTCACTGGTGTAGGACAGGGATGACTACTGTTCTCCCTTATTATTCACAATAGTTATTGACTGGGTCATGTGAAAGCATTACATGGAAACTCAATGGGACTGGAATGGGTCGATGACAACAAGCTATGTGACTTGGACTTTGCTGATGACATTGCTCTTATTGATACAACATGGAGTGGAGTGCAGAAAATGACCACATTAGTTGAGAAATAGGGCAGAAAAGTTGACCTCGACATGAATCCTGACAAATGCAATGTGTTGGTCAGCGAAGCATGGAAGGACAACAAAGACATAATGGCTGCTGGATCAATATTAGATACAACAAAGAACTTCTGCTACCTGGGCAGTTTCATCTCTCATACAGGTAACTGCGAGAAGGAAGTTCTGGTTAGACTTGGAAATCTGTATCTACATGTTCTTAATTTAGTAATCCCCCTCATGCAGTACCTTTGTATCCTTTCAAGTGTCTTTATTAGTACAGTATTACATGACCAAGCAGATGCCCAGTATTCTAAAATATTTCTTAGCACTGATTGATAGAGGAATAAAATGTCCATGGAAACCAGTTCTAGAAATCCAACCTGAACACTCTCCTAGTGTGAGATCTTGTCCTGACCATATGAAAATAAGACATTACTTCTAGAGGGAGTCCTTATTTAAAAGGTGAAAAAGTAGAAAACACAGACTTAAAAATGTTCTCATAATGAATGATTTTCTTGAAGATATTAGCACTTTTGTCCAAAAATGGACTTCATCAGATCAAGCAGTATAAGAGAAATTACAGTAGCTCCATATATATGTACCTTCAGGTGGGTGGTGCATAGGTGACCTGATGTGATCATTTGTGATTAACTCAATGTACTGGTCTCTATCAGAAGGAATAGGTGCCTGGGCTGCAGCTTGATTTCAATAATAGCTGTAGATGACTACTGAGAAACAATCTTAAATTATCAAGTTAAGCCACAGAAGATATTAATTATCAATGTTAGGACCACAGTGTATCACAATTGCACTTTTAAACTATCCAGTTATCACAACATTTTAGTAGAACGGGTCTATATCAGAAGATCGCAACTCCAAAAGAGCGAACACTCTTTACTCAAATGCTAATACTCAAAAGCACACAATATCAAAGTACGGAACGGTGACTTTTTTCCCAGGAAAAAAAAATCAGTGGGCCATTGTCAGAACTTTGTTGTTTCCTCCACTGTGGTGCGATGTCGGAGTTGGTATATTTAAGTAGGGGGGTGTTAGGGGGTGAAGCCACCCACTTTATTTTGTCTTTGGATTATTTATTTTTTTTTTGGGGGGCAACAATTTTTTCCCTGGGGAGAAAATCACTGTTCCTTGGTTCACTGTTGTGTGGTTTTGAGTATTAGCATTCGATTAAAGAGCATTCACTCTTTTGGAGTTTCAATCTTTTATATAGACCCAGTAGAACACATATTTCAAGTTTAAACAATACAGGATCAGATTAGTGCATCCTGCTTTGTTAAGGAGGTATTCCATTAAGGGCTCTTCTTATATGTGGCTAAAAGTTTAAATTATTCATAGGTTCATAGGTTCATAGGTTCATACTAGGCTATCTGCCCGAGGGCATTTACAAGCCTAGCCCATCGTTTTGTGGCTTACGCCACCCCTTAAGTATGGGGAACTATACCCATTATTTTGCTGTGCCTCTGTCGAGCAGTGACACTGAGGTAATCCCTGGGGTATATTTGCGATCTCCCATCCATTGGTCAAGATTTCTCTTGAACAAGGCCAGCGAGGTGCTCTGCCTCACATATACCGGGATTTTGTTCCACAGCATAGGGAGTCTTTGGGTGATGAATCTATCCCTCCAGCACGTCCTATTAATAGCCGTGTCGAGGTTTAAGTCTCCCGCCCTTGTGGCTCTGGTGGATCTAGATTTTTGAGGTGAAGCATATTCATCAAATCTGGGTTTGACATGGCCTTGTATGTTAGGCAAAGGTCACCTCTGAGCAAGCGGTGCGACTGAATAGAGCTGGAGTTCTTTCAGTCGGGCAGCATAGGACAGATTTTGAGACCCTTTATCCTTTTGGTGAGGAACATTTGTGGTCTCTCCAGCTGCTGCAAGTGTCGGGTCAGATACATTCAGAATTGGGCATTGTACTCAATCATTGGTCTGATGAGTGATGAGTAAAGGGAGACCATGACCTCCCTTGATCTAGATGAGAATCCCTTCATGATAAGGTGGGCAATGTAGAAGGTCTTCCTAACTACTTTAGCTACATGGGTGTCGAATGACAGACTACAATCAACCTGGGTCCCCAAGTCCCTGATAACTTCTTCTGTGCTCAGTGGATTGCCACCTATTTGGTAGCTAGGGTAACCTTGTTTTCAAGGGTATGACTATGCATTTTTGGCATTTAACTTTAGGCCATGGCTCTGGCACCAGTTATCCGCTTCTGTGAGACCCTTCTGAAGGATATCTGTGTCAGATGTGTTTTCTACTATGGCTCCCAGTTTGCAGTCATCTGCAAACTTTGTCAGCCATAACCCTCCTGTGTTTGCTTGTACTTGAAAAGTAGATGCCAAACAAGAGTGGGCCCAGGACTGAGCCCTGTGGGACCCCACTTGTGACAGGCTTTGAGTCTGACATGGCGCCAGCAACTCTGACCCTGTGGGTTCTGTCACTCAGCCAGTTTGCAACCCATCTTGTGATGTATGGGTTAACATTTAAGCTGCTGAGTTTTTCAATGATACCCGAAAGTGAGGTATTGTATCAAGGCCTTCGCCAGATCCAGGTAGGCTGTATGGACTGCCTTTCCTCATCAATGGCTTTGGTGACTGTTTCGCAAAAGTCAACCAAGTTTAAAAGGCATGATCTGCCTTTGACAAAGCCAAACTGGGTTGGATCGAAGGTCTGCAAATTCCTATGTCTTTATTTATGAGGTCCATTATGATCCTCTCCATGGCTTTGCAGATAAGGCTTGTCAAGCTAATAGGCGGTAATTTCCAGGGTCGGTGGAAGCACCGCCTTTGTGAAGTGGGACCACAGTTGCAGTGCGCCACTCCTGGGTACATATCCAGAGGTAAGACTTTGATTAAATAGCTGTCCTAGTTGTGGGTTTAATTCCTCATTGAGTTCGGAGCACACAGCCGGGACACCGTGGTCCCATGGATGCTGTGTTTTTGCTTTGGAGAGAGCAGTTTTAACTTGGGCGTTGGAAATGTTTGGGGGCTGCAATCGCTTGGTATAGATATCTCTCCTTTGGGGAGGGGAGAAGTTTGCACTGAACCTGTCAGCCAGTATGTTGGCAATGTCTGTAGGATCAGTAATCTTCACATCATTTTTGACTAGTTCTGAGCATATCTGGGAGTTTCCTCCCAGGTTTCTAACATAGCTAAAGAATGCCTTATGATTGTCTTTTGAGTCTTTAGCTATTTTTCTCTCAAAATTTGCTTTGGATGATTTTATGAGGGCTGTTAGCTTTTTACTTATAGTGATCAAGGGTGTCTTAGCTTTTAGGGATTTTGCTCTAGCTTGTAGTAGCTTTCTCCTTTGTTGTAGAGTTTGTTTATGGCTGGGGTCCACCAGAGTGGACGCTTGCCTTGGTACAGAGAGTCTTTGTTTTGCTTGGGATTGCCTTATCCATGCAGTCCTGCAGGTGCTGGTAGAAGGCATTTGTGAGTGATTCAGCTTGAGTACTGTTTTCACTGCTCGGGGCCTTAAAGGAGACCACACTAGTCTTTAGAAGTGTGTAGTCGGCTTTTGAAGTTTTACTGTGGTCTTTTTATTTCAGGTGGGGTGGGATGAGGACCTCCAGCGAGATTAGTTTGTGATCTGATCTCACCAGTGAGGGGTATACTTCGGTGTTGAACATTGTGCTCCCATGTTCGTGATGATGAGATCAAGTATGTTATCTCCTCTTGTGGGATGGTGACTAGTTGTTCCATGGCATTTGAGTTTATGAATTCCAGGAACTTTTGGGCTAGGGTGTTTGGGCTTGAGTAGTGTTCCCAGTCTATATTAGGGTAATTGAAGTCACCTAGTATGATGGTGTTTGGTGATACATTTATCCCTCTAGTGTTTTCAGGAAGGCCATGTGAGGTTCCTGAGTTTGTGAGGGTGGCCTGTAACATGCTACAATTTGCAGAGCAGTCTTGCCTATGGTTAATTGCACCTGGATGGTCTCCGATGCATCGTCGTTGCCACCAGTCTTGAGGTGTGGGTGTCCTTGATGAATATGGATACCCTCCTTGCTTGGTATTGTCCGGATTTTGGGGCCGGAACGCATGATATGAGGTAAAACCTGATAGTGCTGGGGTGCTCTCAGGAGCCTTGAACCAGGTTTCTGTCACAGCACAGACATCGATGTTCTCCATATTGAGAAGGGCCTCGAGTGCATTTTGAGATTTAGACTTCTGGCATTGAGCAGCATTACCCTTAGTTTTTTTCCTTTTTGTGTTCTAGGGTGGTAGGTTTAGAATTTGAGCCTTGCCTAAAAAGGCACTATGGGGGTGGCAAGAGCCTTTGCCAATATCCGAATCCCAGGGTGACAGGTGCAAGCCGCCCTTGCGAAGCAGCGTGGCTTGTCCAGCATGTCATCCCAGGCAGACAGACACTGGATCCCCTTTGAATGACACCAGTGGTTAAGCCAATTGTTAAAGCTGATCATCTTATCTCTGTATTGTGGCATCATTCTTGGTGAAGGTAGGATACTGCTCAAGGTCAGGGTCATACCTGCCTGGGCTACACAATCAGAGAGCTCCTCAATGTCTCTTTTCATGTAGTCCAAGGAGGTACGTCTCAGGTCGTTCACACCAGCATGGACAATGACTGAGTCATAGTTATCATACATAAAACTGCATAGGACCCTCTCTTATGCAGTTTTATGTATGATAAGAAATGTTTGCATTTTATTTATGATGAGAAATAAGCTTACATACTTAGCCTGTTTACCTTTTACAATCAGAAAATGACTATGAGTAAGAAATACTCTTTTACCAGGTTTTATTTACAGAGCAGACACATTAACAAGTAATAAAAACAAATAAAAACGAATACATATAAAAATAAATAATAATAATAATAAAATGAAGAACGTTTTCTCTTGCAGAAGCCAGACTATCAAATCTATCAGTATAGACAGGGATAAAAAATAATTATCAAGAGACCGGACTGTTTAATGAAAGGATAGTGGTGGTTATAATCCAAACCATAAAAGCTGAAAAGTCAAATAAATAAATATAATGTACTAAAACTTATTAACCAGACTAATAATCTCATAAACAAACAAAACATTAAATGGTTCAAAGAAATCAGTCATTCCATGAATACTTGGAGCACTTGGAACGCAGTCAGTAAATGAGGCTAGGGTTTTATTTTCTAAGTTGTAAAGCACTTTGGAAATCTGCAGGTATTTAACCTGATCTGTCACTCCAGTTTCCACTTCTGTAATAAAGCATTTGTGTAACCATCCAGAAGTTGACATGGCACAATGCCCAAGATGTGAAAATTGATGTCTGAGTGCCAAGTAAAATTCGTAGTGTGTTTGATAGTGGATTCTTGGAGATCTTGAGACTTAACTTGATAGATAATGGGCAATTCGTATTTTCTGTTTTTTTATTTTTTTTTTTCACATAAAATCTTTTGTATTTTGTGCATTGTACCATGTAGACAACTCTTTCATTGTTACAGTCACCCTTAGTCATGACAAATATACTGCTGAGGCACTGGAACCCATCACAGCAGCCCATGATTTTGCTATCACAAGGAAGCATTGGCCTTGGGTCCCTTAAGTCTCATCTGTACTTTGATTCTAAAACATCCCTGTTACTTTTTCCTTTTTAGAATATGAAACTCAAGCCAGGCTCAAAGATCTTTGCTGAGGGCTTGTTGTTATGTATGGTCAGTTTTTAGCAGTAATTTTGTATCTTTTTTTATTAGACTGACTTGGGCTTCCATAAATACACCTTTCTTTTGTTACCAATCTCTATTTTTTTTGCTCTGCATGGATAGTTACATATTTGACTTCTCCAGCAGACATTAGGTATGTAGTTCTGAATTAATTCATTAATGAAAAGAAAACATTCCTGTGGATCTGCAGTTTGTATTGGAATAATTGTTGCTGTCCAGTTCCATTTCTGTATACATATGTGTGCATGTACATGTCTGTAGAATGAGAATGTATATCTGTGTCTATGTTGCAACCTGAGTTGGTAAAGGATGGTAAGCATATAGGGGATGCCAAGGCTGAATGTGCATGTGTCTGTCTGAATGGTCATAGTACACTAGATAGACAATCAGGTGCCTGGAATGAGGCATGTATACATGCACATTTCTGAGTGTTTCCATGAGTGTATGTGTGCTTGTGTGTGGAAATTGTTGGTGGCTGAGTTAATATGTGTGTGTGTGTGTGTGTGTGTGTGTGTGTGTGTGTGTGTGTGTGTGTGTGTGTGTGTGCGTGTGTATGCGCGCATGCACGTATGTGTGTCTGAATGTGTGTTTATGTGAATATAGGAATGCCTTTGCTAAAATGATGTGCAGACTGCTCAGAGAGTACTAGTGCAGTCATGTCTGAGAGCACAGTGTTCGATTCAGAGATATGGTAATCAACCAATAATGAGGTGATTCACATTGAGGCTATACCATGTATGACAGTCAAAATTTCTTACCATCAAGCTAATTGACCAACCAACATTGAGCAATTACCAAGGCCAGAAAGAAATCTCCGTAACCACAATCTATACATCTGAACACTATTGCTATCTTTAAATTCTTCCCCAATTCACATTTTACGATATTGAGTTCAGCTGCCAACCAATTTATCATTAAAAGAATTTGGAAAGAATTAAATATCCTTTTTTTGTAGTAAAATTTTGTTAACATTTTACATATTATGACTAAAACAGGTGTTAATTTTAGTGTGCTTTGTTTTTTTTTTTTTAAATGTGACAGCGCAGGTGTCATTTAATGGCATTGTACTGTTAGACCAATATTCAATACTGCATCTACTGGAATGTTTTTGTTACCCACTAAAAATCTTCTCTGTACAGCACAGACATTCAATGAAGAAATGATGTTCACTCTAGTGTACTACTACTTCACATTTACAGGAATACAGAGTTAATGTTTTTGTATTCTACCTTCTGAAGTTCCAGACTGAAATTTTATGAAGTTTCTAAATGTTTGTGGTGTATTGTTTGTGGATGCTAGTCAGCAAATATTAAGACTGAACAACTGGCAACTATATGTATAAATCCTGATAGATGATTAGGTGATATGGCTCTTTATTTAGTAGTACACTTTTCAGTTTATATTGACACAGTCAGTACATGTGTCAGTTTTTTTCTGAATGCTAGATTTTATTTTTGTTACTGGAAGGAATACTTAGATACCCACATGAATAAATGATGGCCCTTAGTATTTTCTTATGTGATAATATCCGCTAAAGGGTGTTTTGAGTAGTACTTAGGTAATTATTTAAAAGCTCCAGACCAATATTTTAACCCACCGAATATTTATGCAGTTTGCCAAAGAATACTGGAACATTCAAATTTGTGATACCTTAAGACCTAACAAGTCAACCCATTGGTATGCAACTTGCACTTTTACAACCTGACAGTCTTTCTCCAACAGAGTAAGTATAAACTTTAAGAAGTGAATGAATCTACATTCCTGAGGGCTACAGAATTTCACTTGCTTCTCATATCTCATTATAGTGAAAGCAATGGAAAGTGATGTTATGGTGTACAGTTAAGACTGTTACAACTATTACTGGCTCCGAACAGTTCAGGGACATGAGGCATTCCTGTTGCACCTATGTGTCCAGTGCAAGACAACTTTGGTGGCAAATGCTTTCACTCCTTAGTTACTGAGCTCATCCCCACTAATTCTCTACCTTTCGTTTACCTCTATTTTCTTACTATTGTTTTTATTAAAATGTTGCACAGAACCAATTCAATGGAAATTATGTAGCAAAACACCCAGTAGTTGTTATTTTAGGAAAAGCTTTTCTAGGTTTCTTAATACAAAATGGCATGTGGGTTACTGTTCAGAAAAAATGATTAATTTGAAAAATTATTGTCAATCTATCCATGAATGTCTATTGTATATAGTTGCATACTGAATGTTATACAGTTACGATTGGTAAAAGTCTGTTTGTTTGCATGTTATTTTTCTGAAACAGTCAACAGTTTTCATCACATATATATGTTGCTTTGTACTTCTGTACTGTCTGATAGGTTAATTCAAGCTGGAACTTAGTATAGCAGATATTCTATCCTAAGGGGCAATGAGAGCACCTGTACTGTACTGTTATACTATATAGTTCAGAGTACCTTTTTGAACTACCATGTAGACAGGCTTAGAGCACCATAGGCAGACAGAGATAACCAGGCTGTATGAAACAAGAGACGATGTTGGTGTTATCCTGGGCTGGTCCTAATATAACTGAGGTTTCATTGATTTGTGAAGTAAAAAAGGTAAATAATGCCTTGTATCAGACCATAAAGATATTATCCTGGAATGTTAGTAGACAGGCAAATCCTGTTAAAAATTCTTGATTTTTTTCCATTCATAAAACAATGGTCCTTTAAATTATTTGTTACAAGTAATGCATTTGGGTAGACAGAAATATGAGATATTAGTCAAACCAGACTATGTTGATGAATATTTCTTGCAGTAGAGGTTGTGCAAAATATGAGTTTGTCCCTGACCCTCTTGATTATTAGAGCTGCCCCCTCAGGTTGAGTCTCAATTAAAGGACAGGTAAATAGGTATGTTGTGATTAAAACACAGTTAGGGCCTGGCTATGTAATAAGTGTTTGTAATGCTTCTGCTGTGGTATGAGTGAGCTTAGACTCTCGGAAAATGTTAGCCCTTCACATGGGGTTTTCTACTCTTGGTATGTGATGGGAACTTGATGACCTTGTGAGCAGAAATTCTAACTAGAACTAAATAGTTACATTTTTCCTTTTTTATCTATTTGTATCTATTGCAGGATGATAAATGTAGTGAATATGGTGAATGCTGATCATACAGTAGGAATAAATGGAATAAAAGGAAATAAATGTATTGTTTTTGTACATAACAAACCTTTTCTACAGATCATGCATTTTTATTGAAAAAATGACATAGCTCTGATTCTGATCTTTGAGCATACCTACCAGAATTTGGTGATTGAGATGAATTAAAGATCATGTCTAAAGGAGTAAAATAACCTTTGTTTTTTTTTTTGTTTTGTCTTGTTTGCATGCATATTTATGCAAAAAACAAAGTTGTTTCACATCATTATGTAAATAAAATTCTTTTAAAAATTGTACCTGAATACCGAAGACTAAAAGTACACAGCTGTATTTACTGCATTAATATTTATGGGCAGACATGAGGGGTTTAAATCACTTTGGGTGTTCAGTTGTAGTTATGTTTGGTTAGCATGGATAAGTAATTGTATATTAGTTATGTAATTGCCAAATAGTTAAATTAACAGTTTGGCAAATAACTAATGATTATTTGGATAGTTCTTTTGCCAAACTGTTAATATAATAATTTGATGTGAAACATTATGACATGATGAAGATGTAGGATGGTGCAGGTGGATTGGAATTCCTGAAAATGTACTTTTAAAGAATTAATAGTTCAGATCAAATTCTTTTGGGACAACAAGAATAATTTCTTGGTAACTTGGAGTGACTGAATGCAGGGGATTCGGGATCTTAAAGGGGTCAGTCTATAAGAAAAGATTTTAAGAGAGACAAAATTAGAAATCCAAGCCAGATGAATTAAAACATGAATTTAAGAGGAGACATATTCATTTAAAATACCTTGAATATGACCCATGGACTTAGACAGCATACTGCCATTAAGCTAATGCAAGTTTAGAGTATGAATTTAAAGCTAAAAAACAAGATTCCAGGTTTATCACTACTCCTTTTGCCATTCTTGGAGCTTTATCTAAGCTTCTATCAGCAAGTGTATACACTGCAGGATTATATATTTTCTTTAGTATAGGAAGCACATTACTTATTGTATAACTTAACTTTGACAAGCTTGACTAATGACAAGTGGGAAAGTCTTATAACACATATCTTGAAGATCTAAATCACTGTATTTGGTGAGAAGCAGGTGTAAAGATCTTTGGTCTTTGGTAGACTTTCACTGGAGTTATAGCAGCTGGGCAGTAATAATACACTATAAAGATTCTTTTTTGCTTTTTCAGCAGTCTTGGTGTCTAATGGAAATTCATTGAAGTCGTAGAGATGTGTTCCTGTTTGATATTCCCCAAAAGTGAAAAGATTCTGGATTCCTCATTTCATATAGAGCAATTCTGTCCTCAGTATTCATTTTAAAGTACTTATGCTTTTCTGAGGGGCTTGGATGACCCCTTCACTTCTTGCTCTGATCAACTGTGATCAGTGCCCTATTGTTACTGACTAGCAGACATTTAATAGCACAGATAAATACTTTTATTGTTTCAAATAACACAGGTTTCAGACAAGCTATTTCAGTGGTTTCTGTGGAAACAGAGAAATGGACTTGATTTGGTAGACTCTCCTTTTTTCACCTAATCCTTAGGAATTTTGATATTCCATAGACATCCACAAAACGTATACATTCAATCAACAGCGATCAGTGGCCACGATGCAAGCAAATATGGAGTATCAATAACTTTCAGTTTCAAGGAAAGGACTAGACAAGGTTGCCTTCTATCATCCTATGTATCTATCCTTTATCTGAAGCCACCAGCAGAATTTATATGAATGGCAACTAGGAGCAGCTATGTCTGGTCTACAAATAATGTTAAATTTTCCATTTTCATTTATTTATTTATTTATTTATTTATTGTCAAACCTAGAGTGTAAATGTCCTCAAAGATAGTTGTTAGAGTTAATACAGCGTATTTTTAAGTTAGAAGATCAATCTATCCCAACCACAGTCAAGTAGGATAAATGTTAACCCATCTCAAAATTGGCATAGGAAATATCTCTATTTGTGGGATCACCCAGTGACTGGGATTTGGGTATATGGAACTAGCCTATGTTTTAAAATGATAATGGAAGTTGCAAAGACTCTATTCAAATAAATGTAAGCTTTCTTTGCCAAAGAAAATAAACTGTTTGGGGAATTAGATGATCATATCCAGGCAACACAAATGTTTAGGCTGCATTCACCATTATATAATTTTCTGACTATCCACACACTTACACATACAAATCAGAACAATAAAAGTTGTGATTTTGAAAGTCATTTAGGATGACAAAGGGCCAGAAGTCCAACAGACAACGTGACACATCCCCGATAATGTGGGGGTCTTGCCCTCTAGCTCTTGTTCTTGACTACAGAGCAATATAACTGAAATTGTTCCAGTTACCTCACCCTGATTGCACAGCAGCATAACATTTACGTTTTGAAAACTGGCTAGTGGAGCTTATGGTATTTACTTATACGTTCATTATTGTTGTGACTTGGTCAAATGTTACATTGGTTATGGATACCACGGAGGTCCCAATCTAGACTTGCAAGGTTGAGCCAGTAAATAAATACCTAGGAAGGGGGAATAATGCTCAGCTTTTGATTACTGGATAGGCACACAGAGATAAATTACTAGCAGCAATGAATAGTTGCTTTATATTTTTTATCTTGGGGTCATTCCTTGGTCTGGTTCCAGATGGCCCAGGAGAATTTTTACTTAGAAATTTGAAGGCAGTTTATAAAGAGCCAAAGGGTATAAACAGAGGCTATTGAAAGATCAGCTTGTCTTACATCGGTGCTTGTGAAAACATAAGAGTGTTCCCTTTTTAAGAGAGTAGTCAACCATGCAAGCAAATCTTGATCTGTTATATTTCCTTGTGGCTAATTTTGAATTGGGAAGCTTTACTGAATACTATTTGCTGAGTACTAGAAAAAACTAGCTTAGCTCTGAAATGTATCTTATAGTTTGGTTATTTTCCCATAAATGTTTGTGTAAATATTTTAATACCCATTCTGACAAGGGATTGATGGTGTGTGTTACAATGGTTATGAAGCAACTTCATAATCTTAGTCATATAATTTTAGGAATGGCCATGTCTAAGTTAACTTAGATATTGCAAAAGATGTTTGATAAATTATGGCTGTATATGTTACCTTTGCCACTTGCAGTCTGCCTATGCAAACACTGATGGCCTTCACTCAAGGACCGGCTGATTTCTCTGCTTGTTTTTGTAGAAAAAGTTATAATCAAAAGGTATACATTGAATAATCTCAAGTCCCTTGAAAATGTATAACTTTGTTGACTGTAATCTAAATCCTAGAGTCTAGTATTGTCTCGGAAAACTAGACTGCCAGATGTTAATAAGTGTATGCTTGGCTCCAGTGCCTCAAAAGACCTAAGTTTAATCAAAAATGCCTTCCCTACATTTCTCTCAAGGGTAGGTTGCTCGTTTATTGATAGTGATTCATTTGTATAGGTTATTACAACATATTTAACAAAGAAGAATTTACCTTCGTAGTGGAGATAGCATGAACTGATATCATTTTTTTAGTTTCTTCCATCTTGAAAAAAAGAATTGCTGCCATGTTATTTTATATTATTTATGATTTTCATTTTCCAATGTTTTATTGTAAAACGTCTGGTTTCTGTTTCTGTTTTTATTAGTTTCTGGACAACATATATTAACATTTGTTTTATATTTTTTATCCTTATTCTGTTGTTAAAATATGAGTATTGTCATAGGAATAGAAGTTGGGTGGCATAGTGGTGCAGCAGTTAGTGTTGTCACCTCACAGTAAAAGGTTCTCTGGTTTGATTCTTGGCTGGGGTGTCTTCTGTGTGGAGTCTGCGTGTCCTTCCTGTCTGTGTGTGAGTTTGCTCTGGTTTCCTCCACATTCCCAAGGTGGATTGAACACTGTAAATTGGACCTAGGTGTGTGTGTGTGTGTGTGTGTGTGTGTGTGTGTGTGTGTGTGTGTGTGTGTGTGTGTGTGTGATGCTGGCTGGACCAATGATCTGCTGTAGTGACCCCTAATGGGACCAGCAGAAAGAAGAAGTCATATGAATAAAAGTTATTCAAAAATTGCCAAGAAGATACCTTAACTTTGATATACCTACTCAGGGTGGCAGTTTTTGCAATTAACCTGGATTTATAGAACAAACATTTATAGGCAGTATTCCCTGGCTGGGTGAATACTCTTGGCAGTCAGATAAAGCTCTAGCCCCACCAACTGTCTTTAATTTACAGAGCAATAGATACATGCAGTTCTGGTATTGTTGACTCTGACAGAGTATGATAGTCATTGTGCTTGCAGATCCAGATAGATAAGAATATTTGTTCATCTTTGTTCTAGGGTCCCCTAATTGGCTGAGAATCATCCCCTACAATTTATCATTTTTAAGAAAATACATTTTTGGCATATTAGTCCTACCCAATTACAGAGAAACAGCTACAGGGATGGCATGTGCTGGCATTGTAAGGCTGAGAAAGCTGATTTTCTACCTATGTTATGGTATTACAATCCTTGTATGATCATATAGTCTAAGACTTATGATGCAGCATGTTGGGGCCTATGGACAGATGTGCTACAATTAACAGATTGAGTTTTTTTAGGTATTAGGCTTGTTGCTGGAGTTGGGCGCCCTGTCTTCCATCAAGAGTAAATGACTTCTACACTTGCAAACTGATATATCTGTAATTATATTCCAGGGATATACATTTGGTGCTGAAGACATTGGGCCACTGTTACTTTGTTACAGCAAAATATTATGTGCAGCCTTAACATTCAGTTCAGATTTTAATTATTTAAATGATTAGTGTAACACATTCCTGTAAGCTTGGGTTAACATAAAATATAAAATGTAATCTATCTACAGTGACAACTAGCAAAATATAGCTTGCTATATAAGATAACCTTTTAGGAGTTTGATCTCCTATACAAAGAAACAGCCAATATGTCATAATTATTTTAAATAGATTCACTATGTAAAGAAGAATATATAAAACAACATCCAATGTTTCATTATTTTATGTATATTGAATGACTGGATGAGAATACATTTTAAACCTTTTGTCAGCTCTTCTGCTGAATCAGGCCCTACATCCTGTATAAAATGCAATTGTATATAAGCATTTTGAAGAAGAAATAATATTCACAATTTAGTATTTATACAAAAGCACTGATTCCATCCATGCTTAATATGAATACAAATATAAGGAAATCAGATGTGTTCCTATGTCAACAGCCTTCATCTTTGAAGAGTAGCTGCTCTACTATTGAGGAGACAAAACTGCAACACATATTTAGATAAAGCTAAACACATACATAAAATGACAAATGCAATCCTCTCATTGTCAATAAGCATCGTACCCCTTCTAGAACATCACTGATCCTTATATTATAAAGAAACTTACTATACACTGTGACAAATCTAAAAGTGCATGCTAGTTCTATATTATAGAGTTCAGATATTACAGCCACCATAGTGCTGCTGTCGCTCTGTTTGTGTTGCTAGTCATGTACATAAGTAGCTATAGAGAAATGTTACTGTGCTAAAGTAATTGTAATCATTTTCAGAGGACAGATGTGGCAGGATGAGTGAAGTCTGCAATTGTCCTTCAGCAGAAAGCATACATACTATAGAAAGCTGCATTTAGTGGAGATAATGTGATTTTCTTCTTAAAAGATTGAGTAAATATTTCCAGCAAATCTTTCAGCATGTAACATGAACTAGAGTAGTTAAAGAATGAAACTTAATTATCAGACGCGCACACATTTTCATTGATTAAAGTTTACTACTCCTTAAAATGCTACTACACATCAAGAGAATGCATCAATACACCTATTCCCACGTGTGTCACATGTATCTTAACATTAGCAAGAAAAGTCATCACCAAGAATTGAAACAATCAGACTACTCCTACTATAAAGGAATTTGTACACTTGGCAACTGAAGTTTGTCATCTTAAACTTATCATGACTAAAACAAGAACATCTAAAATCACCTCTTCATATAATATATGGTTGAAATTCAAAGAACTGCTGGATGAACAGACTTTAATAATTAACTAACAGCTACTCTTTTCACATTTTTTTTCTGTTTAAAAAGCTTTGCTTTCTAGTAGATGTGATGAAGGAAGATACTGCCAGCCCAGCTATCTGGGATTTTGTAAATAAATATATGTCATTTGTGAATATCAACATGATTTATATAAGATACCTGTGTTACAACTGTGTTAGAACTGTAAATCATGTGTAAATCAAACTGATTTGTGCAGATGCATGTTGAAAAGGTATTTTATAAAGTGTTTATGTTTGAACTTGTTTGAAATGCATCCACATGCACCCTGCTGGAAGAGAGCAGAAATGTACATGCACTATTGTAACTGTCTAAATGTATATATTTTAACAGTGGAAACTGGAATACAGGAGGCAAACTTTAGTCCATCAAACTTCAGAAAGAACACTGAAATTAAATAACTTTATGGCTAGGCCATAAAAGATGGTATCTTTCAGTTTTCAATGCAGCAAGAGACACAATGTCCGTATTATGAAGCTTTCTGTATTGTCTTTAGGGTGAACTAATTACTAGTTTTGAAACGTGGAGGAATTTAATTGTTTTATGACTTCCAGCATCTGCCAAAGATAAGAGCAGAAGCCTTTGTCTGTATATTTTTACAGGTAGATATTAAATGCTAAAAGCTGCATGTAATTGTTGTTTTGGCTTGGGAACTAGGAGTCAGATGACAAGAAGTGACGTTATTTTGCAAGCTATCCCAGCAGTCATTTTTGAGATAATAGTATGAGAGGGTTTCTTAGTGAGACAGGGCATTCTATATTCTGCCTTGGACCTGACAACATCAACAGCTAGAATACCCATTCACCACATTTACCTTGCTCTAATGAAGTAGGTTTCTAGGGAACAGTGTAATTGTCTTAGATACAGTTGGGAATATAGTAAAGCTTAGTTTAGATACATTTCTTTATTTATTGGAGACTTTCCTGCAATACTGTTTTAAATATCTCCTGTGGTTGTGAACTCTGATGTCACTGTGAATATATATTTCATATTGTCTTTTTATTTTATTATGTATTGTTAAATATATTTAAACCTTTCATTGTGGTTGATCTGTGTAGAGATATTTAAGTTTTGAGTGTACTTGAATATTTATTTAGTGACACTGTGTGGGCCATTCCTAATACCCTTGCTCTTGGTCAGACTACAATTTACATTAATATTAATATTTCAAAGTAAGATTGGACACCCTTTATTAAGGGCCTTAAAGTAGCTGATAAGGAGTGGCTGGTGGCAGTAAAAAGTACCTTATAGTCTGGGCAGAAGGGGGTATAGCTAGAAAACCTGTGCCACCCTTTCCCAGGTGTGTGTGTGTGTGTGTGTGTGTGTGTGTGTGTGTGTGTGTGTGTGTGTGTGTGTGTGTGTGTGTGTGTGTGTGTGTGTGTGTGTGTGAATCAAACCTCAAAGAGTGTGTGTATCAGCTACTAGGGCAGGGACACAAAGCACTGGTTGGACAGAGAGGGTGCTGGAGGCCTTGGCTTGGTCATTCAGCTGAGATCTCAACTCTATAGCTGTGCCAATGGGGAGTCTTACTAGGGATATGGAGAAAAAGGGAGAAATCAACTCTGGACTGACTGTGGTCTTTGTGTGCTCTGAAGGGAAATTGCACTTGATGCAGAGAGCTGCATCTTGAAATACTGTGTGTGTACTTGTCATCCTCCCAATGTACATCCCCCACTGTTGCCAGTGGTGAGGATTGAGGCTCCTTCATTACTGGTCCAGTGGTTTATAGGTTCATAGGTTCATAGATGTGTACTAGGCTAATGGCCCTGGAGCATTTAGAAGCCTAGCCAATAGGATTACCTTGGCATCATGCCACCCCACCTTAGTTCTCAGTGCCTCTGTCAAATAAAGCCACTGGAGTGATCCTGGGGTGAATTTTCTATTTCCCATTCACTCATCAAGATTTCTCTTGTAGAGGGCCAGTGAGGTGCTCTGCTTGACATGTATGGGAAGTCTATTCCATAGCATGGGCAGTCTCTGGGTTATGAACCTGTCCCTCCAACATGTTCTGTTGATTGTGATAATGAGGCTGAGTTATCTGGGGTGTGTGGTGCAGAGATATTGGGATTTCTTTAGATGCAGCATTTCTAACAGAGCTGGGTCAGACATGGCTTTATAATTCAAGCAGAGATCTCCTCTAAGTAGGTGATATGAGACAGAGAACAGTTTGAGTTTGTTGAGTCTGTCCATATAGGACAAGTGTTGAAGGCCTAGGATTCTCTTTGTGGGGCATTTTTGTGGTCTCTCCAGTTTTTGCAGGTGTTTAGTGAGACACATGCTAAATGGGGCATTGTACTCAATGATTGGCCTAATGAGGGAAGAGTAGAGGAAGACAATGACCTCTTTCTTCCTGGATGCAAAATCCGTAGTAATGAGATGTGCCACATAGAAGGGCTTTCTGACCACAGTGGCACTGTTGTGGTCAAAAGAGATGTTGCTGTCAACCTGTGTTTCCAGATCTCTTATAATGCCTTCTCTGTTCAGTGGACTACCATTGATGTGGTAATTCATGGGAACCAGATTTTTCCCAAAGGGGATGACAACACATTTTTTGGCATTGAGCTTAAGGCCATGGTTCTGACACCAGTCCGTCTCAGTGAGGCCTTTCTGTAGGATGCCAACATCATTTGGGGAATTAATAATAGCTCCCAACTTGCAATTGTCTGTGAACTTTGTCAGCCAGAGTCCCTTCATGTTGGCCTGGACTTCAGAGAAGTATATACCAAACAGGAGAGGACCCAGGACTGAACCCTGTGGGACTCCACTCATGACTGGTCGGCAGTCTGACTTGGAGTCAGCTACTTTCACACTGTGGGTTCTACCTGTAAGCCAGTTTGCAACCCACCTATTTATATAGTGGTGGGTGCCTAGCCTAGTGAGGTTTTCTATGATTCCTGAGTGGGGAATGGTATCAAAGGCCTTGGCCAGATCAAGGTAGGCTGTATGAACCACCTTGCCTTCATCCACAGCTCTGGTGACTGACTCAAAGAAGTTGACCAAGTTGAGCAGGCATGATCTCCCCTTCACAAAACCAAACTGTGTGGGATCCAGAGTTTGGAGATGTCCTATATCCTTGTTTATTAGGTCCATGATGATGCTTTCCATAGCTTTGCATATCAGACTCATCAGGCTAATGGGGTGATAGTTCCCAGGGTCTGTAGTCGTTCCTCCTTTATGGAGAGGGATGACTGTAGCAGTGCCCCATTCGGTAGGGACAAAACCTGAGGTGAGGCTGTGATTGAACAGGGCACACAGGTGATATGCCAGTTCACTCTGCAGTTCATGTAGATCACAGCCAGGGATATTGTCAGGTCCCATAGAAGCTGTATTCTTGGCCTTGGACAGTGCTGTTTAACATGTGCAGCAGCAATACTGGGTGCCTGGCAATCTACTGATATTGTGACTTGTCCCTTGGGGTGAAGTGGGTAAAGGCACTGAATCTGTTGTCCAGTATATTGGCAATATCTGTTGGCTCATTATAGGAGGTACCATTGTGCAGTTGCTCAGAGCAAATCTGGGTATTGCCATGGAGATTCTTTACATAACTATAGAAGGCCTTGTGGTTGTCTTTACTATCTGCTGCAATTCTGTTTTCATAGCTAGCTTTAGAGGCCTTGATGAGGGATATCAACCTTTTGTTGATGCTGATAAGGTAGTTTTTCCAGTCTTGGGACTTTACCTTATTCTGCATCAGTTTCCTCCTTCTGCTGTAGAGTTTGTTTATGTCAGGGGACCACCAGATTGTCTTGCTTTTTTTGGAGGAGAGCCTCTTGGTTTTAATGGGTATGGTGAGATCCATGCATTTGTTTACGTGTTCATAGAGTGTATTGGTGTATGATTCGGCAGTCATGCAACTGATCTCTGTTTGCATGGGTGCCATGAAGTTAGCCACTTCTGTTTTAGGACCCCAAAGTTAGCTTTGGAAAAGTTTTTCATGGTGGTTACCTTTGCAGGGGGTGGGAGGGATGTGCATTTCCAAGGTGATTAGTTTGTGGTCGGATCTAACCAGGGAGGATTTGACTATTGGTATAGAGCAGAGGTCACCCATGTTAGTAATGACCAGGTAAAGGATGTTGCTACCTCTAGTGGGGGTAAGAATGAGCTGGTCCAG
This sequence comes from Protopterus annectens, assembly GCF_019279795.1. NCBI lineage: Eukaryota > Metazoa > Chordata > Ceratodontiformes > Protopteridae > Protopterus > Protopterus annectens. Next base: position 1,308,551,912 of record NC_056737.1, on the reverse strand, counting down.
GGCATTGGAATTAATAAATTCCAGGAAACATTGGGTAAGTGTATTGGTACATGAGTAGTTTTCCCAGTTAATGGAGGGGTAGTTGAAGTTGCCCAGTATGAGAGTGTTAGGTTGGACCCCTATTATCCAGGGTGCTTAGGAACGTGTAGTGTTGGGACATGGTTGGGGATCTATAGCAGGCTATGACCTGAATCGCTGTCTTACCCAATGTTAGCTGCACCTGAAGTATCTCAGATGCGTTATGTTGTGCTTCCAGTCTGGAGATGTGCACATCCTTTATGAATATGGAAACACTACTGCCTTTGTAGCTTCGGTCCAAGTTCTGGGGCCGAAAGGTGTGGAATGAGTTGTAGCCTGGTATTGCAGGGGTGCTTTCTGCTGCCTTGAACCAGGTCTTTGTTACAGCACAAATGTTGATGTTCTCCATTTTATGGAGTGTTTCAAGTGAGTGCATTTTGAGATTTAGACTTCTAGCGTTGAGCAGCATAACCCTCATATTGCATTTGCTTGTAGCTGTTACGATGGTGATTTGGTCTTTGGAATACTGCCTAAAAAAGGCACTGTAGGGGTGGCAAGAGCCTTGGCCAGTATCCTGAAGCCCAGGGGTGACAGATGCAGGCCATCTCTGGCAAAGCATCAAGGTCTGTCAATCATGTCATCCCAGGCAGACAGGTACTGGATCCCCTTAGAATGACACCAGAAACTTAGCCAATTGTTGAAATCAATCATTTTCTGCTTGTACTGTGGTATCATTCTGGTGATGGTAGGATGCTGCTCAGGGCTAGTGTCATACCCGCCTGGGCTACATAATCCGAGAGCTCCTCCATGTCTCTTTTCATGTACTCCAGGGAGGTACATCTCAGGTCATTCACACCCACATGTACAATGACAGAGTAATATTTGTACCTGTTGTTGAGAGACCTGAGTGCGTGCATTATGTGGCAGATCCTGGCACATGACAGGCAGCTGACTGTTACTTTCTCCTTATTCAACCTAGTGAGTGGGACATCAGTGTTCCTCACTATCAAGTCACCTATTACTATTGTGTTGGGCATGCTGTTTTGCTTGTTGGTCGTCATAGTAGACACCATTGTAAATAATTATTATAGTTGTTGTTTATTATTGTTCTTTTAGATATCGATATTTGTTTTATAATATTTCTGTTATTATATATTAATGTTTTGTTGTTAAAATGTTCAATAAAAAGAAATTGAGAAAAGAAAGAGAATGCATCACTTTCTAGCAGATGTATATGATTATAGAAACAAGAAGCCTTAGACTCAAACTAAAGAAAAATAGGAAATACATCCTTGGAATCTATTAAGGAGAGAGAGAGAGAGAGAGAGAGAGAGAGTAGAGACTGTTAAGTAGCCTAGTTTTCTGTCCTCTTTCTGAAGTATGCATAGGGAACTGCATTCCTAAGCAAAGCTAGAGTTCCATTGCCAGAGAAATTTTGCTTTAGACTTAAAATGCATAGGTAGATAGAAACTAAGTAAATCTTCAGCTGTTGGAAGTGTTAGGTCCAAATAAGCTGTTCATTACAGTTCTTCTGTATGCAATTTGCCTATTTAAACACATTTATTTGCTAGCTTAAGTTTATAGCTGTCTGTATATTTGCCTTTACAAAGTGCATTGTGCAATTTTGTTTTAGCTAAATAGTTTTATAATGTCATTTAAAAGGTTTGTAGCTACTGGTTTAGGAATTAGCTTATGGGTATGTGTATTAAATTGGTATTAACTCAACAGCTGGCTTCCACCTCTTGAAAAGATATTTCTTGCATTATTGTTACCATGCCAGTGTTCCAAGTGTGGCTTATTTTAAGGGTAAACAGTAATTATGTTTTTCCATGTGGCACAGTGGTCTGACTGATGACATTACTCTAAAGACAGTGGTGGGATATCAGCACTAGACAGTTAACATTAATCCTTCATGTGTGTGTGTGTGTGTATGTGTGTGTGTGTGTGTGTGTGTGTGTGTGTGTGTGTGTGTATGTGTGCATGAGAGCATGCATGCCCTTTTGTGACTGTGGGACAAGCTTTCAGTTGCTCTTGGAAAACATCAATTAATGTCGGAAAATAAGCAGTGGATTGCACAAGGCTGGGAGTAAAATGGGTGAAATCATCAGGCATCATTGATTAAACTTTATACTGCAGCGGTCAGTGTAAGTCTTATTTGGGTGTGGCAGGTGCTGGTTATTAACCAAGGCAAGAGTGTGTGCTTTTACCATACACTCTTAAGGCCAGTCATCCTTCATGTATTATTTGGTGCCACCAGTGTAGATTTAAAGCCTGTACTATCACATATTTATTGGTGGTAGCAGTGCTGGTCATAACACCCATGGTGGTGGTAGTAGTATAGATGATGGCACCCCAGCCCTGTCCACACAATAATCAATACAATTAATGAAACTTCTGTGACATATCCAAAACAAAGCTATGACACAAAAGAGAGGACTGTGGAAACTTGTATTTATTAAGCACTGCCATAAAAATGAGTACATGAAATTCTTAGCATGTGCATATCTATTTTGCATTTGACTGGATCTGTAATTGCAGATACAAGCATGCAAAATCTGAAGGTAATGCTGCTCAATGCTAAAAGTCTAAACCTCAAAATGCACTCTCTCGAGGCACTCCTAAAAATGGAGAACATCGATATCTGTGCAGTAACTGAGACCTGGTTCAAGGCTCCAGAGAGCACCCCTGCAATACCAGGCCACAATTCTTACCACACTTTTCGGCCATAAAACCAAAACCGAAACACTAAAGTTGGAGGAGTGTCCATATTCACCAAGGATATTCACACCTCCAGGCTAGTTGCCCAACACAATGCATCTGAAATTCTCCAGGTGCAACTAACACTAGGTAAGACTGCAATCCAAATTGCAGCTTGCTACAGATCCCCCACCATGCCCCAAGATTCTCACTATACCTTTCTAAACATACTGGAAAATATTAAGATACAACCAAACACCCTAATACTGGGTGATTTCAACTACCCTGCCATTAATTGGGAAAACTACCCGGGTACCAACTCCTTTTCCCAATGGTTCTTGGAATTCATAAATTACAATGCCCTGGATCAACTAATCCATTGTCCCACCAGGGGATCCAATATCCTAGACTTGGTCATTACCAACATGGGAGATAGATGCTCCACACCAGTGGTCACCCCCTCATTGGTCAGGTCTGACCATAAGCAAATCACCTTTGACATCCACATCCCACCCCCACCCCCCAGTAAGGAAACCTCCTTAAAAAACTTCTCCAAAGCCAACTTCATACTAGTGAAGTCAGAAGTGACAAACTTCACAACACCCACGCAGACGGGTCTGGAAGTTCGACTGCAGAATCCAACTCTAAGGCACTGTAAGAGCACATCCACTCGTACATGGATCATGCTATCCCAAATAGAACCAAGATGCTCTTCTCCAAAAAAAGGAAGCCAATCTGGTGGTCCCCTAATATAAGCATGCTATACAACAGAAGGAAGAAACTGTTGCAGAAAAGAGGAAAATCCCAGGATACAAAAAACTCCCTCACCAACCTCAGTAAGAAGCTGAGATCCCTCATAAAATCCTCAAAAGCTAGTTATAAAAATAAAATTGCCAAAGATTCCAAAGACAATCACAAGGCATTCTATAGTTATGTCAAGAATCTAAATGGCAATGCTCAGATCTGCTCTGAGCTACAACAGAATGGCATTAAATATACTGATCCCAAGGATATTGCCAATATCCTGGTAGATCGATTTAGTGCCAACTTCACTCCCCTCTCACCCCCTAAAGGGCCCATCTCAGTACCAAATGATTGCCAAATTCTGATAATCATGGCCACACAGGTAGAAATTGCACTTTCCAAATCTAAGATATTGCTACAGATATTGCCAACATACTGGCAGACAGGTTCAGTGCAAATCCCCCCCCTCCCCCCCAAAAGGAGAAATATCTATCCCAGCTGAATGTAGCCTCCCTGACATCTCAGATGTCCAGGTGAGAGCCGCCCTCTCCAAAGCTAAAAACACAGAATCAATGGGACCAGACGGTGTCCCGGGTTGCATGCTACATGAACTCCAAGAGGAACTAAACTCGCACATAAGGCTACTGTTTAATCTTAGCCTTACTACAGGATATGTACCCAAAGAATGGCGTACAGCAACAGTGGTTCCACTCCACAAAGGAGGTGCTTCTATGGACCCTGGAAATTACCGCCCCATAAGCTTGACTAGCCTGGTCTGCAAAGCTATGGAGAGGATCATTATGGAACTCATAAACAAAGACATTGGAGACCTACAGACACTTGATCCTACCCAATTCGGCTTTGTTAAGGGCTGCCTTTTGAACCTGGTCGACTTTTTTGAAACAGTCACTAAGGCCATTGATGAGGGTAAGGCAGTTCACACAACCTACCTTGACTTTGCAAAAGCCTTCGACACAATACCCAACTCGGGCATCATAGACAAGCTCGCCAGCTTAAATGTAAACCCATATGTCATAAGATGGGTTGCTAACTGGCTAAAGGACAGAACCCACAAGGTCAGAATTGCTGGAGCCATGTCAGACTCTAAGCCATTCACAAGTGGTGTCCCACAGGGCTCGGTCCTGGGAACCCTCTTGTTCGGCATTTATTTTTCAGAGGTACAAGCAAACACAGGAGGATTGTGGCTGACAAAGTTCGCAGATGACTGCAAACTGGGTGCCATAATTGATACTCCAGCGGACACAAGCATCCTTCAGAAAGGCCTCACAGAAATGGATAACTGGTACCAGAGCCATGGCCTTAAACTGAACACCAAAAAATGTATAGTCATACCCTTTGGGAAAAACAAAGTACCCACAAATTACCACATAGGTGGTAATCCATTAATTACGGAAGAAGTAATCAGGGACCTAGGGACCCAAGTTGACAGTAACCTCTCATTTGACACCCACATTGCCAAAGTGGTTAGGAAGACCTTCTATATTGCCCACCTTATCATGAAAGGATTCACATCTAGATCAAGAGAGGTCATTGTGCCCCTATACTCTTCCCTTATCAGGCCCATGATTGAGTACAATGCCCCATTTGGTATGTACCTTACCCAGCACCTGCAGCAGTTAGAAAGACCCCAAAAGTACCTCACCAAGAGGATCAAGGGTCTCAAACATATGTCATATGCTGCCAGACTGAAGAAACTCTAGCTCTATTCAGTCGCATACCGCCTACTCAGAGGAGATCTATGCCTGACGTACAAGGCCATGACCAATCCGGAATTAATGGACATGCTCCACCTGAAAAAATCCAAATCCACCAGAGCCACGAGAGTGAGAGATTTGAACCTCAACACAGAAATAAATAGGACATGCTGGAGGGACAGATTCATAACCCAGAGGCTCCCTACACTCTGGAACAGAATCCCAGTCCATGTTAGGCAGAGCCCCTCACTGACTCTCTTCAAGAGAAATCTTGACGAGTGGATGGGAGATCATAGGTTTACCCCAGGGGTCATCTCTGTGTCACTACTAGACAGAGGCACAGTAAACTAAACCCTAAAAGGGCACAGTATTATCATTCCAAGGGGTGGTGGAAGCCACACACACTCTGGCGAGGCTTATAAATGCCCTAGGGCAGATAGCCTAGTATGAACCTATGAACCTATAAGAATACATCATCCATGGGTCCAGATGACATTCCAGGCTGTGCACTACATGAACTACAAAATGAACTGGCACCTCACCTAAGTGTCATGTTTAATCATAGCCTCATCTCAGGCTTCGTGCCCACTGAGTGGCGCACAGCTACAGTTATCCCACTGCACAAGAGAGGATCCGCCTTGGATTCCGGGAACTACCATCCCATCAGTCTGACAAGCTTGATCTGCAAGGGCATTGAATGCATTACCATGGAACTTATAAACAAAGACATTGGCAACCTTCAAACACTGGATCCCACCCAGTTTGGGTTTGTGAAGGGCCAATCTTGTCTCCTGAATCTGATTGACTTCTTCAAATCAGTCTCCAGAGCTGTGGATGAGGGTAAGGCGGTCCACACAGCCTATCCGGACATTTCCAAGGCCTTGGACAGCATCACCCACTCTGAAATCATAGATAAACTTACTAAGCTGGGCATAAATCCCTATGTCACTCGATGGGTTGCCAACTGGCTTACTGACAGAACCCAGACTGTAAAAAATAGCCGACTCCAAATCCAGCTCCAGACAAGTGACAAGTGGAGTACCTCAGGGTTCAGTCCTGGGACCACTCTTGTTTGGCATCTACTTCTCTGAAGTACAGGTCAACACTAAGGGATTCTGGAGGAAGCTACTACATGATAGAGCAAAATCCCTGAAAGGTAAGGCAACTCTGATCAGTACTAGCAAGAAACAACGATCCCTCATAAAATCATCTAAGGTTAGCTTCGAAAGAAAAATTGCACAAGATGCTAAAGGTAATCACAAGGCTTTGTTTAGTTATGTCAGAAACCTGGGTGGAAACTCCCAGATATGCTCTGAGTTAGTGCAAAATGACAAAAAATAGACTGAACCCACAGACATTGCCAACATCCTGGCAGACAGGTTCAGTGCAAACTCCCCCCCCCAAATGAGCAAATGACTATCCCAACAGAGTGTAGCCTCCCTGACATCACAGATGCACAGGTGAGAGCTGCCTTCTCCAAAGCAAAAAACACAGCATCAATGGGACTGGACGGTGTCCCGGGCTGTGTTTTACATGAGCTCCAAGAAGAACTGAACCCTCACTTAAAATCACTGTTCAGTCTCAGCCTTACAACAGGATATGTACCCAAAGAATGGCGTACAGCAACAGTGGTCCCACTCCATAAAGGTGGTGCCACAACGGACCCCGGAAACTATCGCCCTATAAGTCTAACTAGCCTGGTCTGCAAAGTTATGGAGCGTATCATCATGGAACTCATAAACAAAAACATTGGGAACCTCCAAACACTGGATCCTACCCAATTCGGCTTTGTTAAGGGCAGATATTGCCTCTTGAACCTGGTCAATTTCTTTGAAACAGTCACCAAGGCCATAGACGAAGGGAAGATAGTCCACACAGCCTATCTTGACCTTGCAAAAGCCTTCGACACAATACCCCACTCGGGCATCATAAATAAGCTCACCAGCTTAAATATCAACCCCTATGTCACAAGATGGGTTGCAAACTGGCTTAAGGATAGAACCCACATGGTCAGAATTGCAGGTGCCATGTCAGACTCTAAACCAGTTACAAGTAGCATCCCACAAGGCTCAGTCCTGGGACATCTCTTGTTCGGTATATATTTCTCTGAGGTACAGGCTAACACAGGAGGACTATGGCTGACAAAGTCTGCAGATGACTGCAAACTGGGGGCCATAATCAACTTGCCGGCTGACACAAGCATCCTCCAAAAAGGTCTCACAGAGACGGATAACTGGTGCCAGAGCCATGGCCTAAAGCTTAATGCCAAAAAGTGCATAGTCATCCCCTTTGGGAAAAACAAAGTGCCCACAAATTACCACATAGGTGGTAATCTATTAAGTACGGAAGAAGTAATTAGGGATTTGGGGACCCACGTAGACTGCAATCTCTCCTTTGACAATCACATTGCCAAAGTGGTTAGAAAGACATTCTATATAGCCCACCTTATCATGAAAGGGTTCACATCTAGATCAAGACAGGTCATTGTGTCCCTCTACTCATCACTCATCAGGCCCATAATTGAATAAAATGCCCCATTTGGGATGTACCTTACCCGATACCTGCTACAACTAGAAAGACCCCAAAAGTACCTCACCAAGAGGACCAAGGGACTCAAACAGATGCCCTATGGAGTTAGGCTAAAGAAACTCCAGCTCTACTCAGTTGCTTACCGCCTACTCAGAGGCGATCTATGCCTGATGTATAAAGCCATGTCCAACCCAGAATTAATGGACATGCTCCAACTCAAGAAATCCAAATCCATCAGAACTACATGCTCCAGTGACTTAAACCTCAGCACAGAAATAAATAGAACATGCTGGAGGGACAGATTCATATCCCAGAGGCTCCCCTCACTCGGGAACAAAATCCCAATCCATGTCAGTCAGAGCCCCTCAAAGACCCTCTTCAAGAAGAATCTTGACGTTTGGATGGGAGATCGTAAATTTACCCCTGGGATCTCTTCTGTGTCACTGCTAGACAGAGGCATGGTAAACTAACCTTAAATGGGCTATCTTCTGTGACCTACTATACAGAGGCACAGTCAACTAATCCAAGAAGGGTGGCGAAAGCCAAACACACTCTGGCTAGGCTTGTAAATGCCCTAGGGCAGATAGCCTAGTAACAACCTATGAACCTATGAACCTATAACAAAGTTCGCAGATGACTGCAAATTGGGAGCCATTATTGAATCCCCAAATTATGTGGATATTCTACAAAAGGGCCTTACAGAAACAGATGCCTGATGCCAGAGCCATGGGCTCAAGCTTAATGCCAAGAAATGTATAGTTATCCCCTTTGGAGAAAAACATGTACCCATGAATTACCACATAGGTGGCAGGACACTAAACATTGAAAGTGTAATGAGACACTTAGGGACACAGGTGGACAGTGGTCTCACTTTCGATAACCACATCGCCACAACAGCTAGGAAATCCTTCTATGTGGCAAACTTCATCACTAAGTACTTTTCATGCAGAAAAAAAGAGGTCATTGTCCCACTGTACTCATCCCTCATTAGACCCATTATAGAGTATAATGCCCCATTTGATATGTACCTCACAAGACATCTGCAACAGCTGGAAAGGCCACAGAAATACCTCACTAAAAGAATCACAGCCCTAAAGCAGATGCCATATGCTGACCATCTAAAGAAACTCCAGCTATACTCTGTGGCATATCGTCTACTCAGAGGCGATCTCTGCTTAACATACAAGGTCGTGTCAAACCCTGAGCTGTTGGACATGCTCCACTTAAAGAAATCCCAATCCCTTAGAGACACACGCTCCAGGGATCTAAACCATGTCACCACAATGAACAAAACATGCTGGAGGGATAGGTTCCTGACCCAGAGACTCCCCATACTCTGGAATAGGCTGCCCTTACATGTCAAGCAGAGCGCCTCATTGGCCCTCTTCAAAAGGAACCTTGATGATTGGATGGGAGATAGGAAATTCACCCCGGGGATCATGTCAGTTGCCCTGCTAGACAGGGGTCCAGAGAAGTAAATATTGTGGGAAGAAATATCCAGGGAATTGTTATGGCTAGGCTTGCATAGGCCCTAGGGCCGATAGCCTACTACCACCCTATGAATGATATCCAACACAGAAGGAATCACCACGAATAAATACCTCCGCTTGTAGCATAAAAACATTTTTAATTGCAACAATGAATTCAGTAAAAGTGCAGAAGTAACTTGTTTTTTCTTGAGCTACCATGTGAAAACAACTGTACAACTGTGACAGAAATATTATGCAGCTCCTATATATAACAACATAGGGTATATATATATATACATTATTCAAAAGCTCAAAAATATAAACAGAGCCCATCGTAAAAAATTTTTTTAAAAGTGATCATGTCAGTTGCCCTGCTAGACAGGGGTCCAGAGAAGTAAATATTGTGGGAAGAAATATCCAGGGAATTGTTATGGCTAGGCTTGCATAGGCCCTAGGGCCGATAGCCTACTACCAACCTATGAACCTATGAACCTATGAACATAACTGGCTAATATCAGATGTTACATCAATTTATCTGAAAGTCATACAATATTGTTTATATGGTTAAAAGACACAACTGGTTATGCATTAGAGTCACTTAAAATAACTAAAATATTCTCATTATAATTCTGAAACATAAACCATGACTGCACTGAAATGTTTATGAGTTTATTGATTTTTTTTTTTAGAGTTCACGTAAAGCAAGTCTTTCATGTTTAAACATATTGTTTTAATATTTAAATATATAAAATAATATTGCAAATTTTTCACTCATATAATTGCAATTACAGATCCAGTCAAATGCAAAATAGATATGTAGTCACCCCAGAACGGGTTCCTATTAGATGACCGAGGGCGCAATCTTACGAATGTGTCTTGGTCAAACTTGAAAAGATGAAAAGGCAAAATGACGAAGCGGCATATAAGCAAAATCTTTCCCTGCGAAATAAATTGCTTGGCTGGGTCTGTTACTTTGCCGTTTCTGTCACTGTAATGCAATCTCAGAGTTGGTATATTTAAATAGAGAGGGTGTGGGGGGCACAGCCCCCCATGTCGGGAGGTGTGGAGGCGAAGTGCCCCACTTTATGTTATGTTTTAAGTGTATTTTTTTTTTGGAACAGCGATTTTTTTTCCCTTGGAAAAAAATCACTGTTCTAAGCTTTCGAGTTTGTAAGCTTTCACTTACATGGGGTCGATAAATCATCATTTGCTTTTCTAAGCATTCAATTATCTAATATAGACCCATCAGAACAAGTAGTAAAGAAATGTGATTATTACTTTCATCTTTAACATATATCACAAGATTTATACTTCCTATAAACAATTGCATCTTTCACCATGTCATATGCTTGAATATCAAGCTTGTCTACAAAAGCAAGTTCCCCTTTCAGCCAGCATTGTGGCATAGAGGGGTAATTATAGCCCTTGTGACTTGGGTTTGATTAGTGGCTTGGATGCCTGAGGTACTGGTAAAAAGACATGGACATACATATTCTACATGGGAAGAATGTTCATCTTGGCAGTGCCTGAAGGGAGTTGTTGTCCATAAGAGGGGAATAGTTGTCAGAAAGCTTACAATATGAATGATGGGGAGAGGAAGGAGGGACAAATATTAGAGTAGGTCATAACAGAAAAAAATCCCCTCCTCTCATAAGAGCATTTGCCAAGAGACTATAACATCATTAAGTTCCTGGTGACAGCCTGGAATCAGAAGTTAGCCAGTGAAGGAAACAGGAGCTGGCAAACCTTGAGATGAACAGGACATTGGGGTAGAACCAGAAAATATGAAGCAATGGGAGGACAAAAAAGCAAGACCCCTTTCAAGTAAAGGTATCTGTATAGGAAAAAGAACATACATTGAAATGTTTTCATTTCTTGATGCATTCACTCATAGATTGTCTAAACTTTTGGTTATGCTAAGTTTTTTTTTTTTTACTTTTTTTTCTATGCAACTCTGCAACTACTGTCACTAATGCTTCTCCTCATCTACTGAGTCTACCAGGTAGTCCTGCACACACCCATACTTCATGTTATCATGGTACAGCATCATATTGCTACCTGGAAGGGGGTTCTTTCTTATATCCTAACTTTCTCCAATTCCCCTGTATTCCTTATGGAAGGGCAACAGAGATGTGCAGTGCATTGACCTACCTCTGCATCACCTCAGGCAGTGTCCCGTATTCTATTGCAAGGACCATGTAGTGGGCATGCCAACTCCCCCCCACACACACACAATCAGGCACACCTATCCTACCCTTGCTGTCTCAGATGCCCACAACTAATTAAACTCAAATTGCCTGGGCCATAATAAGGGCTTTATACATTTATACCATGATGTTGCCTTGTTGTTCTAAGCTGTATTGTGAAAACGCGTCCTTGTCCACCCACCCTATGCACGGTTGCTGCATTGTAGTAGGAATCACACATTCCACAAACTCAGCATAAGAACTTGTTAGTACCAATCCATCTAATGTCCTAGTAGGTTTCTGTGAGGCTACCTGCGCTATAGAAAGACCACATGAATCACTCTCCATAATGCAGATCAACAGAGATGAATTAGGAATCTCAGTGTGATTGTTAGTATTACTGATGCTGTCTTTTAGTGCACTGTTAGCTTTACTTTTCCTCTATATCCTGGTAGGCACAGGGGTACAACAGTTAACATTGCTGTCTCATACTACTTGGTTCTCTTGTTTTACTTTTGGCTAAGGTGTCTTTTCTTTGGAGTCTGTATATCCATCCTATGCCCATGTGAAGTTTCGCTAAGTGATCCATTTTCCCACAATGAAAGGTGGGCCAAAGGTGATTTGAAATTCCTCCAAATTGCCCATAAATATACATGCCATGATTGTGTGTCCACTCCATTAATTCATCTGCCTTGAGCTCACTAATTGTCAGGATAGACTAAAGTTCCCCTGCACCTCTGAACTGAATTATGTGAGTAATGAGAGAGTGAATGAAAGAATGAATGAATGAATGAATGGCTGAATGAATGAATGAATGAATGAATGAATGAATGAATGCTTTTGTTTCTCCATAAATCATATGGTTCAGTGCATTCTTACCAGAACCAGACTATGAGCTGATATACATTCTTCTTTCTAAACAGATATCCTAAGAACATCTCAGTATATTGGTTCATTTCACAAGAGACTATGGCTTAGAAGATGTATAGGCAGATGTCTGCTGCCTGATGCCTAGTCAATAAATCTCACAGTATTAATGTCTACCTTTGTATTATATGTAGAGTAGTATTAGTCACAAGCTGTGGGGATATGTGTGGACTAGATGTGCCTCAGCATGGCATAGCCACAGTGTAACAGTCTGCTTCCCAAGTGAATCCAGCCTTTGTTATTTTAATGCTGTGGGGTAGCTCTACTGCACTAGGCATATCTGAAGACTAGCTTTTTTTTTCAAAAGAAGAGCATGATAAATTCTCTTTCTTTAATCTCAAACCACCAAAGCAGTATCTTAAGAAAGAGATCCAGCTATATCATCGACACTCTGCTTTCTAAAACCTAGAATTAACATATCTTCCCAATATTGTCCTACTGTTTGTAACTCATAGACAAGACTTCTAGGACTGACTTGTGATTCTGAGCCTGTATTATTTCTATCTAACCTTAGTACATGTACTTCATTTAGGGGTAAATGCAGTCTCTGTGTCATGCTGTCCATTTGCCAAGATCAAATAGAAAGCCAGTACTTGCAGAAAGAAGTTATCTGGGCATTGGATGGGGAAAAGTGGTTGTAGTATAATGCGCATGAAGGCCAATGTAGTGATGACCCACTGTTAAGGAGTTTAAGGATAAAAAGCAAAGGGAACTCACAAAGTGATGTAAAAATAAGTTTAATAACAAAGCTTTTGAGATAAAACTCTTCTTCAGTGCTTTTTCTTGAAACCTTGCTATTAATCTTATTTCTACACAACTTTGTGAGTTCTTTTTGCTTTTTATTCTTGGACTGGTTAGTTTGGAATTCTATACTGGATGTTTACCATTTTAGTTTTTTGTTTTTTTGTTAAGCAGTTTACTGAGGACACATGGAAAAGAACCATTATGCAACCTGCGAGCTACAGATATTGGCAGAGGTACACACCAAGCCCTCAGTCCCTTCTTATTAATCCGGATGCAATTTCATTTTCTTATGTTCTGAAGGGAGCATATAAACATGGTGTACAGTATCTATAGTCAGCCAGTAGGTGCTAATGATATAGCGACATGTATGTCACAGATTGGTTTCAAGTCAGGATTATAATAATGACTTCATTGTCTAAACCTTCAAACAAGCATTACAATGTTAATGAGCATTACATATGAATGGATAGTACAATGGTGCAGCGTTTGTGTTGTTGCCTCACAGAAAGAGGTTCTCTTGTTTGATTCTTGGCTGGAGCGCCTTCTGTGCGGAGTCTGCATATCCTCCCTGCATTTGTGTAGGTTCCTTCTGGGTGCACCAGTTTCCTCCCACATTGCATAGACATGCATCTGGAGTGTTTCTCACCAGGCCTCTGCTGAAAATTGGCTTCATTCCAAGTCAGACTTTCCTATTAAACAAATAATAAATAAATTTAATCAGTTATTTTACTAGCAACACTTGTTCATTTACTCATACAAATTAGTTAACATACTGTCACTGTAAACTATGATACTGTACGTGGAGCAGTGGACAGAAGCCATGTCACTTATACCCTTATTTTAAAATCACCTTTTTGATGTACACATACCTGTATTAGCTGTATGAGTACCAAACAGATGTGATATGCAACATCAAACCAATGTTACCCACAACTCTGTCATCTTGGATCAGCTTCTTCCACATTACAGTGTCAATCAATGTCCAGATCTTCAACACAATTGCATATTGGCCTATATATAGACACTGCCAGGTTGTTAACAGCCATTTTATGTACCATGCAACATAGCAGGAGTATGGAAATTGTCTTAAGTGGTATATATTACAATGGAATACTAGAGATTCCCAAGAAGTGAAACTGTATGTTAGGTGACCAAACAAAAGCTGTTTGATGTTTCATTTCTACTGATAATCGGTATCGTACAGCTTCTGTGCTCAGCTTGCTAGTATATTCATCATTCTGAGCAGCCATGGTTGCAGAGCTAGATTGTGTTCAAATTGAGACTTAGACAGGGTAGTGGACCAGGAGCCCCCTTAGCTATACCAATATTTATTTACTTTGCTATCTCTCTCTAATTACAATAAAACAGTGTTGAAACCTGTGGCTGTGCATACTATTCCCTTTATTACTTTTATGATGATCAAAAGGGTGGGAATTAAAACGTTCATATTTTACAGCAAAAGACATTGGTAGCCATTTGCTAAACAAAACAAAAAAAAATATTCTCACACTGAAAACATACATGGCATGAGCAGCAGTAACTTACTTTCCCTTAAATCTTACATTTACCAAAAGTGCTACCTGGCAAGCCCTTAAACTACAAGAGACATGCTGACATTCATTGTCAAATGGCAAATAGTGAAGCACTAACTAGTGGCTATGTGAAGGGTGACTTTCTAAAATCTGATTTATCTCTGCTGGTTCAATTCTGTATTTAATTGTTTTCTTTAAATTTGATGTTATTTCCTGCTGTTTAATTTTAATATTATTGTATTTTTCATTAATATAATCTTTTTGATAAATATTTCCACTGTGTTTAGTTATAAGCACTTTAATATATTTATAGCTGAAGGTGAAGCTCTGTAGTGTGAACTTGTCTACTGTAAACAGTGTTTAACCAGCTAACAAAGTTCCCATTTTGGAAAAATTATATTCAAAGCAAACTTCTCTACTTGTACTATAGCATTATGCATAGGTTCCACCTAGTTAACTGACAACAAGCTTTTTTAGACCCCCTATATTAAATGTATAATTAATTAAAATGAAAAATATTAATATGATTTGTATTGTTTGCTGTTAATGTATGTATGCCTATATATTAATTGGTGATAAAGCTATTTAAATGTTCTTTCAAAATCTGCACACTAAAGGGTACAGTTTGTCAGATCTGACCATATATCAGGTTCTGGTACAGCATCAAAGCACATTATATTAAGGTAGAGAAATGTGGATGATAAGACTACTCATTTGGATATCATACAACTTGTCACCTTGCTAGTTATGAACATAGACAAACTGACTTCTGATAAAAGAAAATTTGATTGCTTAAATTCTATTAAGATAGTTTTGGTAGGATGCAATAAATTTATTATGGACAACCTCCATGCCTGAGCATTGAACACCCTACATCAAAACACCATTTATTTCTATAGCTGGCGTTAGTAATTTTATTTAGATAATATAAAGCCACACAAACAATGCAGAGTTTTGTACCATACAAATATTGTAGTCTGAGACCACCTGGTGTATCTGTAAGACTGATTCAACACACACCAACAACCAACCTTTATTTTATTATTGTATTTTATTTAGCAGCTTTTCTCATTGGAATTCCACTGCAATTCGGAGCTCATGTGGACTCTATGAATGAAAAAATGGAGTTAATAAAATAACTATGTAAGTAACTCACTAAATAAATAAGTAAATCATAAGACATCTGGTTTAGAAATCAAGTGTCAGGAAAATATAATTAGGTACTTACGTATTATCGCAACCACATTCCAGCGTCACTACCTGATATTGTTATTGCAGCAGGCGGTATCAGAATATGTATGTATCTTACTTAATTGTAATCCATTTCAAAAGCTCCTCTGTAAATGCTTTTAGCCAAAGTGATTTCATTTCTGGCTTATAAACATTTGCAGCGGTGTGCTGTTGCTACAGACAGTTCTCACCTGCTTTGTTAAACAATTGCACAGAAAGGCAAAAATGGCATGGGAAAAAATTTTAAACACTGTCGTTATAAACTTAGTTGGTGCAAAAAAAGGTTTGCAGTCACATAAATGTCATGAAGGATAACAGAAGGATAACAGATTGGGATTTCACCAGCAAATTTAGGAAATGATGAGCTACTTCCCTGTACAGAAATGTAAATGACTGTGTAACTGATGCCATGAATTTAAAAAGTTGCTGGTCGAAACAAGTAGCATGGACAAATGGGTAAAATTCATTAGGCTGTTACCAGGGTGTTACCACATTCATGCTACATCTTTCTCTGCCCAACTAACCTCAAGAAAAATAGAAAAAGTAAGTATATTTATCATGTAGATAGGTAGAAAGAAGTAGTGGTTAGAAGGAGTATTACATTCTCGTCATTAAAAACTTTTGACTACATTGACCAGCAGGACTATGGCTTGGAAAACAGCCATTTTTCCTGCTCAGAATGTGGTTGCGATAATATTTAAGTACCATATTTTCTTTACTAGTAGAAGCAGGAGTAAAGACCCCTCCCCTTCCTGAGATGCTAACTGAGATGGGCTACCAGGTACAGCTGTAGCTCTAATATGTCTGCAGACCAAGGGAACCAGACCAGAGGGCAGGAAGCCAAAGTCTTTTTAAGAGGTTTTGATCTTTAACTATGGCTTTTATCACAATTAGATTTATAGGAACTCAGGGAGGTATTCTACCAACACAAAATCAGAGGAACCAGAGATGCAGGAGCAGAACAACCAATAACAGGTAACACAAAATTAAAGGTATCCATTTTATTTAGTATTTTCTTGACAGATGCTGAACATGCAGTTTTACTTTTATTCTCACTAGAAGAGCCTATAAAGTTGAAGTGATTATATCATTAAGCCTTTATATGGACAATTTAATTTGCTACTTTTGGCCAAGCATGGCAAACTGAATAAACAGGCCACTATTGACAAAAAAAAAATGGGGTCTATATCATGTCAGCAAAACGGCATTACAGTGAATGCCATTTTGCTGACACATATAGACTGAAATCAGAAACCAGCAAAAGCCCAGGGAAAGAAATCACTTGGGCTGAGCCATGATATTGCCCTTTACCTGACTGTAGTGCGATCTCTGAGTTGGTATATTTAGCTAGGGGAGGGTTCAAAAAGTGAACCAAAAGACAAGTTGCAGGACGATGGATCCTCTTTTTTAAATATTTTAATAAATGTATTAAATTTTAATAAAGAGGATCCATCATCCTCCAACTTGCCATTTGTTTTTTTTTTTTTTTTAATTTTCCTAGCTAGGGGGAGTGTGTGGGGGCAAATCCCCCCCACTTTGTAATGTTTTAAGTGGTATGTTGTGTTTTGTTGATTCACCGATTTTTTTTCCATGGGGAAAAAAAAATCAGTGAACTGGGGTTTTGCTCGGTCTATATGTGTCGGCGAAACAGCATTCACTGTAATGCCATTTTGCTGACATAATATAGACCCAAAAAAAGTTATGATCCACATTTAAATCCCACATTGTCCATGTTTGTATCCTTTTGTGAATGCAAAATGCATAATATATTGGCAGTTGGATGGGAGATAGGAAATTCACCCCGGGGATCACGTCTGTGGCTCTGCTCAACAGTGGCACAGGAAAATAATTTTCTTGGGTGGTGAAAGCCAGGGTACCTTTGGCTAAGCTTATATAGGCCCTAGGGCCAATAGCCTAGTACCTACCTAAGTTATGAGGTATTCAGAAACAATAACATAGTGCAAAGCTGTAGTTATGGCAGGGCAAAGAGGCACATTAAGAAATGCAGCAAGAAGCTTACATATCTCTTTGCTACAGTTTCTGAGAAGTGATTTACATGATACAAAGAACTGTTATGTATATTCTGTAGGATGTTTTTAATTGCTTCTTAACTCTGGAGCTCTGCAGTACTTATTGTTTTTTGCTCCTTAGCTATGGTTAAGGGGTGCCATTTAAGTTATTTGCCAATGTGCCAAATGACTTACCTACAGCTCTGTGGCATCACATGTAAAATAGCATGGTGAGTGGTTACAGGAAGCGAGAGGGCCATTTTGAGACATATGCATCTTGTCTGAACTCTCAGAGAAATAACAGTATGCAAATGACTGGACAATTAAGTGCAAAAAAATGCCAGATTGCTAATGATATCCACCATATATGCAAATGATAAAATCAAACATGGCAGCATGATTCATAACAGCAGAAAATAAGCATGATGAAATGCAGCAATCAGCTGCATGGTTCTAAACACTATGCTTTTATATTTACAGGTAGATTGCTTGTGCTAAGATGCCAAGAGTAGCATAAGTGGTAACATGTATTAGTGGCCATCTTTTGAGGTAGTGACAGTGATGTTGCATGTCACTGCTTTATGCAAAAGTGACTATCAGTAGTCAACATACCATTACCTCCATGAACAGGATATTGTGTACTACTGCTGTGTGCAGAAAGACACCAGACATGTGCAACCTCACATAGAATCAAATGGGATGCATGGAATGCCTATCCAAGTAGATAACTGTCCTTGTTATGTGGTCCTTTCACATCCAACAGAGGACACATTAAGACTTTTGTAGGCATCAGCCTAGTGAGTCTTATAGCAGTTCCTTGACATGATGCTGCAACATGTGGAGGAGTATATATGGGCAACAAAGGAAAGAACCTTGACTATATTGTCATTGTACAACATTGCCTATTTCTCTGAGGTTATGGAGTCCATTGACTACACTCACATTGTTAACAAGGCTCTACCTGCTCTACTGACATCTAGAATATTAATGATAAGGACTTCTGTTCCATCAACGGCCACATGGTTCATGGTGCACAGGGAATTGTATACAACATCCTGTACTCTGTCATGGCAGTTGCAATGATTTCAGCATCTGGGACACATGCAACCTGCGATTCCAGAGGGTCATCTCACTACCCACAGAGTCCTCAATATGCTGGTCCCAAGAATATCGATAATAAATTGGTCATAATGGCATCCGCTGGTATGTACTTCAAGAGATGCTGTATGTTCCTTGGAACCATGGCTGATGGTACAATTCACAGCTCCTAGACAATAGCAGAGATAGATTATGACTTCACATTTTTGCAAACACATAACATCATTAAATGTGTTCTGAGCTGTGAAGATTGGCTTCCACTACTTTGATACATCTGGTGGTGCACTGTAGTATGCTATAGCAATTCTCAGCGAGTTATTTGTCATCTGCACCATACTACACAATAAGGCATTACGAAAGCCGTTAAAATGTGAGGAGACCATTGCACTTCCAGTAATGTCTGATGCATTGGAAGAGAAGATGTTGGGGGAAGAGGTTTCAGAGGAACTGGCTGTAACACTACTTTCTGTGAAGCAGAGGTGAGTAAAATGTGTCATGGCACTGACATAGAAGCGGAATATGGTCCACAGCTATGAGTTTTGACAAGGACATCAATTAATAAAACTGATGAATATAATAATACAGCCAGGCTATGCAGCACAGTGTATTGAATGTCCAGATTATAAATCAGATACTAATATACCCACACAATGCAGAGAGAAAGGCAGGGCACAGTCAGCATCATTTCAACATGGTTGAGTAGTGCACAGTGAGAAGAGGCAGCAGGGCTGTCTCAGATAGATGGTGGATTCAGTAGAAAATCATAAGCTAGGAGGTTGTGGGGAGTTGGGATATCACATCATGCATTGATGGGGAGATGTTTCCATG
Source organism: Protopterus annectens (assembly GCF_019279795.1). Classification (NCBI taxonomy): domain Eukaryota; kingdom Metazoa; phylum Chordata; order Ceratodontiformes; family Protopteridae; genus Protopterus; species Protopterus annectens. The sequence continues at coordinate 1,308,532,186 of NC_056737.1, read as the reverse complement.
GTGAAGCACTGTCTCAATGTACTGTGTGACTCTGCACTGTCAGGAAGGAAGGTATCATGTTGAAAGGATAGTGGACTACACTGGTATCACGTAAAGAAGCCCAGATATTGTCCCTTCATGTGGCACTTCAGTAGAATGTTGTAGTCCACAAAGGTAGGCAGTGCTCACTGCAGGGTTACATGAGACACAATGTGATCAGAAGAGCATGAGCTACAAGCATGGGAGAGTCTATGCCCCAGGGCCGAAACAATTATGGACACTGAAGATCATGACAGTATCTCCTAAACAGTGTGTCTCATCTGTATAAGGCTGGTCCACGATCCTGTAACACACATTCAGCCACAGCAGGCAGATGCTCACATTCTTGTGGTTGTATCCATGACTGACAACTGCACCACTAGTTCCTTTAACAAGTGTGTCTGCCCCAAGTCCTTATAAACTATGTCACTTGATAAGCATTGCAAGATGTCTAACACTCTGTGACGCACTTACAGCTCTTCACACAGACTACACAGCACAATCACATGGTGTGAGTAGTAGCTATCAGTGCCCGTAGTAGCTATCAGTGCCCGAATCATTGACCTCTACAACTGTTCATTAATGCCAGGGATGACCCTCAGATCTTGAGTTGTACTAGAGTCATGGCAGTAATGGCTACCTACACACTGTTTCCTTATGCTGGGTACATATGCCTCATAGGCAGTGTGGCTAACTCTGTTTGTAGTTGTGATACTCATGTAGCTTAAATGGGGCTGACATGGATGAGATACCCTCCACTGAAAACAGGAGATGCCAAAGGTTTATTCTGCCCATCCACCATCATTGCAACTGTTGGTGATGGAAGAGCGTCCTCCACTATTAACATTTCTGACTATGCCACTGTGCCATCAGACTGTGCCATGTGCAAAGTCTAATCATTTTCAAGAACTCACGACTCGCTGACATTGAGTATGTTTGAACTTATTGTGCTGGATCTCATACCAGTGCGACCTGTGACACTTAGCTTATCTGTGGTAATCGGGGGTAGCTTGTGGTAATGGTTGCTTGGCTGTAGTCCCCAATGGAAAAAAGTTGGAATGCTGTTATTTTATTATTTTTATTTTTATTTTTTTTTAGTAAAATAGTGCATGCTTTATTTTTTCTGTTTCAGCAATACATTTCAGGACTTGACACATCGTGCATACTTTTGTATATGCTCCTGAACACGAGCAGATTTTTGAAAGCACATCAGTTCTGCTCAAATGAAAAAAAAATCAGCTCACTCTGCTTAACAGGCTGTTTTGAAATCTACTTAGCATTACACTTAAGTGCAGAATAATGTGATTATAATTTATTTTGTCTTCTTGCTATTTACAGAAAGGCAGAAATGTCACTCAAAAAGTGATTCACTGGGCTGCTGTAGGAAGCAGCAAAGAGCCATACCTATTATATAAGGCCTCCCGAAGTGACTTAGCTAGCCTGAGACAAAAAATTGAAAAAAAAAATAATGGATGGCTACAGAGGTACAGGCATGGAAGTTTGTGATCAAGAGTTTTTTTTTTTGTTTTTAGTATTATTTACTAGCATTATATATGTCATTGCTAGCTAGTGTACAGGAAGGTATGTAATTTCTTATTTTATTTAACTGTGCAGGCATGTGAATATGTGTGTGTGTCTAAACACACGTGCACACACACACACACACACACACACACACACACACACACACACACACACACACACACACACACACACACACACACATGAAGGGGGCATAGAAGCTATCAGCTGTCTCTGGTTTTACATAATGTCCCTGATTTTGTCACATAATGTGTGTGTGTGTGTGTGTGTGTGTGTGTGTGTGTGTGTGTGTATATATATATATATATATATATATATATATATATACACACACACACACACACACACACACACACACACTCACACACACACACACACACACACACACACACACACACACACACACTTGAAGGGGACATAAAAGCTATGAACTGTCCTGGTTTTGCGTAATGTCCCTGATTTTGTCTCATATTGTGATGCATTTTGTAAATTGTGAAATTAAATTTATGATTTTTTTGGGTGATGGTGCAAATAATGATCATGAGGACTGTCACTATATAATGATGTCATTTGAGCTTTAGACCTCATAGTCTGCAGAAAAAGTGTGCTAATGCAAAATGTGCTCTTTCAGCAAATTTCTATGTATATAAGGTGATATCTGTCCCTGGTTCTGGGTTTTGTCCCCAGCATTTTAGCTTTGTCCCTGATTCTTGATCTAAAAGGTTGAGAGGTATGGCTGTTTGCAATGGGTTGTACACTGTATTCTGACTGAAGAGAGCAAAAAAAAGGAATATATATATGTGTATATATATATATATATATATATATATATATATATATATATATATATATATATATTCATTCAGATAACAATAGTCAGATATCTGAAGTGTACAGTCACAGTCAAACAAGTGGCTGTAATTCATATTTGTGTGTGTGTGTGTATACATGTGTGCGTATCTCTGCAGGAAGTGTGCTATACAATGCACTGTATGTTTCTGGCAACAGCAAGCTGTTTATTCATTCATTTTATATCAGTGAAACACATGAGACTTATTCAGCCATAAAATTTGCTATAATTGCTGGTGGCATCTGTGTTTATGTGTGTGCATGTTTTTATATGTGTGTACGTGTGCTAAAAATCAATTACTGTGGCCAGTTATTAATTTCATTTTATTATAAGCTGATATCTGAAGAGTACACCATCAATCATGTGGCTTTAATTGCAGGTTATGAGGGTTTATCTGCAGATATAAGTGACTGGCACTGCTCTCATTTGCTCAAGTTAAGTATTCAGTATCCTGGCTTTGTAGTACATGTATAAATTTATGTGAAATCAGCTGGAATACTTTGCTGTTGCTGTTATATAACACAATCAGACAACTGAAGTTTGCACAGTAAAATGGCTGTAACTGATGGGTATAGGAGCCGTGGGTGAAAATAAAATTGTGGGGGGTTACAGTGTAACAAAAATTAATAAGTTTGATACAATTTCTTTCACTTTTTATTACAGTCAGACATGGGCATGAGGATGTCTGTGGTGGTCTAGGCAGGATGTATGTGACAGCAAATTATCTCTGGCATGGTGTTTTAGAGAGTTACCATTAGCAGTTGTTTATAGTATTAACATCCTACAGTGTCTGTTCTCTGGCTGATATTTAGATTGTGATTCCTTCTGTGTAGAGTCTGCCTGTTTTATTTGTCTGTGTCTCTGTGTTTGGGCTTTATCCAGTTGCTGTAGTTTACACAATCAGGCTGTCAGCTGCATAGTGCATGCCCTTTGTCCATTTTTTTTTTTGTTTTCATCCCAGTTTTACATTAGATGGTGCACATAAGGTATCTCTCTCTCTCTCTCTCTCTCTCTCTCTCTCTCTCTCTCTCCCACTTTCTATCTCTCTCTGTTTTTTTGAGGAGTAAGGATTCAAGAACACTTTCTAGATAGGATTTATATATCTTAGAAAATATATATCTTCTCAGTGTATTACTCTGTCAAATTTGAAGTTATGTTTCCTTGTAAAAAAGACTAAATCTCTTTATTTCTTTATTCCTGATTTTCGTTCAGGCCATCCTGGAATCAAAACAGCAGCTAAAACCCAGAGACATTTGGAAATCTAGTGTCCCATAGACCCCTGACTTAATTTACTTACTTTCTGTACATATATCACAATGCGGTCTTAGCAAATTAGGATGTGGTATAAAGATGGAAGAAAAAAATCAAAATGCAAGTGAAAGTGTAAACAATAAGAAATTAGTTATCTATCTGTATGCTGTGGGATCAGGATGGAGGAATGAGAGGAGTAGGGGGGATCAGGGGACCAATGTGCAATAGGTGACCCTATGGAGTCCTTTGATTAGGCTCATTTCTCCTGTGGCTACCTCTGTTGATTGCATATATCCTAGGTATACATGGTCAATGGTGTAGCTAGAATGAATGGGTACTAAGGTAATCTGTGGCTGAAAGTGACCCCATATGTTCCTGATCCCAAATAAGGGTCATTGACCTACTGTAATGTAACCTCACCTCATTACAATTAGAACCACCGATTCAGTTGCCTCCTTCAGCCTTCCTTGCTTTGAAGTCACCAGCCACCACTGTTAGCAATTCTGGATTACATTTGACTCCCATGACCATGTGGCACACAAAGAGCTACTCATGTATCATGTAGCTAGTCTATGGACACACGTGTGCCTTGTGATGCAGGCTGTCATTGTTGCAGCCTTGATGTCCCTGAATTATAGATATGTGTTTGAGTAAACCAATTGCAGTTGAAAGTTAGCATTCTAAATTAATGGAACATGATATTACTAATGTGGTCCATTCCATACAGATATGCTAGCGGTTGTCTCCAGTGTAAATCCACATGAAAGCCAATGCCAAGTATGAGGCCTCTCTCATCGTCTGTGTTAAATGATGCCAGGAATTCCAACACCTCAATAAGTTGCCTTTGAGTCCCTGAAAATTTTTTGTGCCTTGGACTTGGCATGCAGTATCATATCAGCGATCCTGTGATGTGCATGATATCTCAATATGGCCACCACTGCCTTGTTTTAGTCCCTGATACACCTGGCCCTAGAATGCATTGTCTGCTAAAGAATACACATGACACCTGTGTGTAGGGTCTGTAGTAGTGTTTTTCACTCATTGCTTTTTCTTTAAACACATGACAAGAAGTATACTGCTGTGGATTACACATGTGGATTAGTGTGTCCTGTATGCTGTGTTGCAGTGTAGCAGCAGTGGGTATGTTAGCCATGCCAGCTGTTCATTAGACACATGCAAACAGCAAAGACTGAGCCTGCTGTACTGTCTGCATTATGCTTCCTGTAACATGAGAAGAACTCTGCATATGTAGGGTTTCTTGTTGTGATCCACACAACAGGACTGTGATCAGGCCTAACTATGTTCCCTTTGCCCTCTCAAGTTGAGCCCACTCCAGCAGGACTGCAGCTTGTACTGACCATGTTCCCTCTGCCTTATCAGACAGAGTACCCCAGAAGGACTACAACCTACCCTATCCTATCCCTTATGTCTTTTCAGGTTGAACCCTCTCAGCATGACTAAAATCTGTCCCACACTATCTCTTGTGCCTTGGTATGTTAAGCCCCCCACTATCATATCCCTCCTCCATCGTTTCCTGTGCTGTGTTACCCTACACACTCTTCTGATCATGTACTCTTGTGTACTCACTTCAGCCCTGAGGTCTATTACCAGTAGTCTTGTCTGCTGTCAGTTTGCCTCTAAAGCAATACACTCAGATGTCCACTATAGTCTGATTCATTAAGTTAATTGGCATAATGCCATTTCTAAAAATATGGAAGCACTGACTTTTATCACATGAAAATATGCCAAGTTGTGGAGTAATCATGCTATTTTCTGAATTGCGGCTGTAACATGATGCAGTATCAGCCATAAATCTCCCTACAAATCTTGTGTCTAGCTGCATCTGGGTTGAGAAGTCATATATGACATGTGCACATGCGTAGCCACTGAAAACCAGGTACTGCTCCCTGGCCACGCTAGTGTTACTTTCCATTGCTCTAGCATGCTGCTTGGTGATGTCTAGATGTATGGCTGTGCACACTGGACTACCATTTTTTTTCCACACCTATTTTTCCTTCCTGCTGTCCTTCTGTGTCCTCCACTGTTGGCTCTTCCCCATATCTGCCTGTCCTGTTTCCCTCATTCCCTTCCCAGTTATATGATGAATAACTTAATACTATGGTGCCCGTGTATGGGCTGCCCTCATCACTAAGGCTGAAGTTATGAGGTGTTTCAATGCACAAGTAAATGCATACAATATTGCGATGATCACTTGCTTAATGCTTTTCCTTGGGTCATGTGACCAATCATAATGTGGTCATTAAAGCATTGTTTGCTACTGTTGTCAAGGCTATGAAGGTACATCATGAAGCCCTGTCCCTGGCATGATGACTCTGTACTGGCACTCATGCAAGACTATTCGGTGTCAGACCACTAAAGTCACCATGTTATTTACTACCATACAGTGGCATCATACTTTTTTTTCTGACACCCCTCCCCCTAAATATGGACACTTACAAAAGATAACAAAGACCGGGTGCTTATAGTTATGGATAAAGAGATAAACAGGGCCAGTATTACAGACTAACTTACTGATCAGATTTTTTTTTTCATTTTTATATCATAAGCATTTCAATACAATACCATTCAACACATATCATTAGATAAGATACAATGTAACTTAGACCTTATTCAACATTTTAGATACAAGAAAAGGCAGTGCAAGAGATTCAATGTAATAATTAAAAATGTAAGCAATCCCACTCTACCCCTCTCCTCTTTCTCCTTCAGGTGTGGCCATCCATAGCAATACCTTCTAGTTAACATTACAGAGCTCCAAACTTCATTACGGCAATCTTATTTATAATATAGCCTCTTTTTTCCACTCTCTTATAATTCTCTCTTTTCCTGTGCTGTTTAAGTGTTCCAATTTGTTGCAAAGTAGCTGCCATTTTGTACTACTAATATGACTTATCAACCTGTGACTGTAGGCTCCAGTGGACTTGTACTCTGTAAGGATTATTTTCTAACTGGAATTTGATTATCCTTTTGTATCACAACACATGATACTAGATTTCCTCACAATATCAAATTACATGATTTGTTGAGCTTGCCTTCCATCTTATAACTTCTACTGCAGGCTGTAAGATGGGACAGCTATACCTTTACAAGTGGATAAAATATTATATCCTCTGGTAATAATTGCCCATTTCTGTATGGCAAATACATATGACATGACTTTGTCTGCTAAATTAACAGTGTTATTATCCAAAAGGACAACATGTTGATTATGGTGACATGCATGAAATGTGATTCCACATGTTAAAATATTATTGCATGACAATAATTGGGCTAATGACAATGTCTGTTTTAATTCCTCCAAATGTTTTGGGTTCTAATACCATGACAGGAATAGATCCCACTCCTATCTCAGGGTAGGATTAAAGTTCATGAAATTAGTACTGCATCTGTCTTTGATGTTTGTCAGGTGTACTCTTCTCAGCACCCATAATGTACCCAGAATTGTTTCTTTCTACAATTTCAATGGGATTGCATATATCAGTAGCATATTTATATTCATGTTCCTATATGATTTGAACTTCAGCATTGTCAGTAATGTTTTGTGTTCATGCCTCCAAGGATTTTAAGCTACTTCCATATCAGTGTTTGTACAGTCCCAGTCTTCCCACATTATTGTGTCTTTCAGTATATAGACCCTCCCCCATGGTGTAGTATAACCACCAATGAGATGCGCAGCTGTTTCCACTTCTGTTTTGCAGTACTTGCATTTGGTTATTTCTCCCATGTTTTCTTTAGACTTTGTAATGCAACATATATTTAGCTCATTACCTTGGTCTGCCATTATTAGCCTTTCATCTTTTGGTTTAAATTCACCTCTCCTTAACAATTCTTGCATCAAAGCTTGGTCAACACATGGCTTTCCAGGAGTTATCTATACCTGACTCTATACTTGTGAGCTTTCAGATTTTCTTTAGTTTTCTTCTCTACCTTTCTTAATATTCTTTCTTTGTTTTTTTAGAACTTTCAATTACTGGCTGTCATCTACTTCTGGTTTGATTTCCATGGTCACTCTTTTCTAAAATGCTTCCATTAAACTAAGCAAATAAGTCATCTTAGTCTTCTTCTCTTCAAGCTTTAGAACTTTCAGTATGTTTGGATCTGATGAGGTCAACAAATTTGCATTTAGACCCAGAGCTGGATCATGGTCAAATGGGGCCCTAGGCAGAGTAATGGACTCCCCCCACAGCCATACCAATATCCCATTACTTGGTGGTCTCTCCTCAGTTACTGGTCAGTCTTGTCACTGTACATACTATTTCTTTTTTTTCTTACATTTATGATAATAACAGAGATTTGGATTTAATTTAAATACGTTATTTAAAATTTTATATCAGAGCACTGACACCCATTGGTTTAACAAAAAGAAATCAGTCTCAGAGTGAAAACAGACTTAGCACAAGTAACAGTAAACTTCTCTTCTTTTCAAATTCACATGTATGGAAAATGGATCTTGCAAACCATTAAACTAAAAGTCATGCTGGGACTTGCAGTTAAACAGCATATAGCAAAGTGCTAATTATCGTCCATGTGAAAGGTGTAGGAATTCAAAAGATAAATGTGTAACATATTTGGTAACAGCTTGGAAAAGTCCACTTAATGCAATTGTCCATCTTCAAGGACACCCTAGAAGTAAAGTTTGGTGACATGGCTTGGTTAGATTCTCAAAGTAGGTAAATGAAGGTTAAGGGAATCAAACCCTACACTACAGAAGCAGCTCATAGCCTACTCATCTGCACTAAGTACCAGATAGACTGTTGTAGCCCAACACACTGAATTTCACAATTGTGTTTCTGCAAAAAATAAGGTTAACTAAAAATGTATTCACAGTTAAAATATTAACATTATGGTTGTAGACGTCATCTATCCACTTTATTCACAAATAAGTAATAATCACTGTCAGGAATCAACAAAACAAATAAAACAAGGATTTTCTCAGAGAACATGACAATTTCTTCCTTTACAGCTTAACTCCTGTAGGTTTCAGAGATTAACCCGCAGATTCAAGAAACTCCATGCAAGAATAAGACTATTCTTGCATGGAGTGGTTTGTGTCCATTTAGAACAGCAGCACACCTTGCATATTCATTAAGGTGTGCTGCTGTTTAATCTACATGGACATGAACTGTGAACGAGTGCAGGGGGCATGCCCAAGTAGTGCATGGACAAAGAAATGCCCCCTGCATTCAGAAAGTGCCATCTGGCACTTTCTAAGCTGAAATGGCATAATATTAGAGCGTTGCTCTAATATTATGCCAGTATTGCAGTGTCTGTGGACACTGAAATAAAAATTGGCAACAAGAAAGCAATGCAGGCGGTGTGTGATAGGTTCTGTGCACACCCCCTGCATTGCTAAAGTGCCGTACAAAACTTTTGTAACATCCTAAAGCAGGACATGTGTGCAAATGCACACATAATGGAGGAGAAACTCCCCAAAAGTGAAAAAGCACAAATATAGCCCCACAAACATAGAAAGTTGATAGAGAACAGGTCATGCATCAGCATGAATCATGTAAGGGTAGAAGCCTGAAAGCAAATGTATGCCAATATTCCCTCACAGCAGTGCATGTTAACAAAGGCACAAACAATGGAGGGAATAAATACTACATTAGGGACATGCCTGAAAAATTGCCCTCACACAATTAGAAAGTTGATAGATAACAGGATATGTATCAGCAGGAGTCCCTGAAGGAGAGAAGCCTGAAAGCCAAATCAATGCCAGTGTTTCACAACTGTAGTTGCAGGTAGTTGTCAGAACACCACAATACACATGTATATAACCTAAAAAAATAATAATAATATATACTTTTTTTAATAACCTAAGGAATGTTTAAGTGTAGCTAAGTGGATGTGCATGTATGGCTATCCGCTTAGTATAGCATAAATATCCCATAGGAGCTAAATGCAAATAGAAAGGTGACATTTCAAAGCCAAGATTGTGTCATGGTTATAGCTGTGCCTTTACATGCAGCTGTTCATGGTTTGAATTCCAACACAAGCAACTTATTTTCCTATGTGAAAGTAGAGCTAAAATTATTTTAGTAAACTTAAATTATGTAGCAACTTTTTTTGTCAACCAGGGTAATGCAGCATTTCCAAAAGTGAGATGTCAGTGTAGAAAAGATGTGAACCCCCCCCATATAAACACAAGTGCCCCATACAGTATAGTCACACAAGAATATAATTTAATGAAAACACATAGGGGATGTCATGGAAGGTAAACGCAAAATTATAATGTGTATATAAATATTATTTTATAATATAAAATAAGTATAATATGCTTAAATGTGCCTTAGCACTCTGTATCCATCAAGCCTTGTTCCACCCAGCAACAAAATAGTCAGCTCTGCCAAGACTCGAACCTGGGATGCTGTCCTCTACAATCACAATAAAATGCCACTACACCGTCTGAGCTGTGAAAATGTGAAATGCTTTAAAAAGCATGTCATACATTTTAGTCACTTAACATTAATGAAAAAAAAAAACAGCAGTCCCAAGTATCAAACCCAAGACCCCAAACACTATAGTCAGACAAATGCACCACTACACCATCTGAGCTGTGAAAGCTAAAGCTCCTTTTTCAAACATATAATGCAATACACACAAACACACGCACACACACACACACACACACACACACACACACACACACACACACACACACACACACACACACACACACACACATATATATATATATATATATATATATATATATATATATATATATATATGGATCGACTTTGATCCAGCGAATTTACGTTTCATTGAAATGTGAATCCGCAACCTCACTTACACGAAAGTGCATTTTAACAAAAATAATACATAAAAACCCACAGTAAATACAATTATGCAGGAGGGCAAGCCCCCCTGCAACCTCCATGTGGGGGGTTGCGCCCCCACACCCCCCTTACTTTAATATTCTCACTCCAAGATTGCACTATAGTGGGGAATAGGGAATATTCCCTTATTCTCACTGTACCACGATCTCAGCAATGATTTGCTTAGTTGTACATCAACACTAAACACTGATGTACAACTAACGTTACATGCAAATTGCATGTTTTTATTTCTTTTCTGTTTTTTTTTTAATTTTTATTTCTGTTTTTACAGGGGGCGGCCATGGTGGTGCAGTGGTTAGCATTGCTACCTCACAGCAAGAGGTTCTCCAGTTCGATTCATGGCTGGGGTGCCTTCTGTGTGGAGTCTGCATGTCCTTCTTGTGGACACGTGGGTTTCCTCCGGGTGCTACAGTTTCTTCCCACATCCCAAAGACATGCAGTAGGTGGATTGGACACTCTAAATTGGCCCTCGGTGTGAGTGTGAACATGTATGTGCCTTCTGTGGAAGGTTGGGCACCGGGCTGGCAACTCGACACTGTAAAACTCCACTGCCAATTATGAGCAGACAGATGATCTGCTGTGGTGACCCCTAACCGGGAAAGAAGAAGAATTTCTGTTTTTTTTTTTTTCGCATAAGTGAAGTCGCGAATTTACATTTTTATGTAACGTAAATTCACTGGATCAAATGGGATCCATATATATATATATATATATATATATATATATATATATATATGTGTGTGTGTGTGTGTGTGTGTGTGTGTGTGTGTGTGTGTGTGTGTGTGTCTGATGAAACATATATGAAAACATAGTCATAATACATATATATATATATATATATAAAAATATAAAGGAAGGAAAAAAATGTATATATATATATATATATATATATATATATATATATATATATATATATATATGCATATAACATGCAGTGCAGTTAAGTTATACCTCAGAACCATCCCTCTCAACCTGTTAGTGCAAGAAACCTATACAAAGACTGTAAAGGGGGGGAATGGGCCACATATAGGGACATATTTTAAATATTGCTGTTACAAATGAAGACATTTGCTACAACAACACGGTGCATTTCAGCAGACAATTACTGAAGGATATGAGGATGGAAAATGAAATGTTATGTCATTATTTACTGACATAAATCCTTGGATCATCACCGTGATTTACCAGACAAATACAAATAAATTGTAGAACTGAACAAAAGTAAGGTCCAAACATTTGGACATTCTGGGAGAATTCTGGCAATGAAGAGGTATGGTCAGAAACCCTTAATGCAATGAAATCGGACCAAGCCTCACAAAGTGGGGAAACTGATGCGAAATAAGGTGAGGTCCCAAGACTGGAAAAACCCCCTTATCAGCCTCAACAAAAAGTTGAAATCCCTCATCAAATCCTCTAAAGCTAGCTATGAAGGCAGAATTGCAGCAGATAGTAATGACAACCACAAGGCCTTCTATAGAAAGAACCTCCACGGCAATACCCAGATTTGATCTGAGCTACTGCACAATGGTACCTCATATACTGAGCCAACAGATATTGCCAATATACTGGGCGACAGATTCAGTGCCAACTTTACCCCTCTCCTCCTCCAAGATCCAATCACAAAACCAGTAGATTGCCAGGCACCCAGTATCACTGCTGCACAGTTTAAAACAGCACTGTCTAAGGCCAAGAATACAGCTTCTATGGGACCTGACAATATCTCTGGCTGTGTTCTACATGAACTACAGAGTGAAATGGAACCTTACCTGTGTGCCCTATTCAATCACAGCCTCACCTCTGGTTTTGTCCCTACCAAATGGCACACTGCTACAGTCATCCCTCTCCACAAAGGAGGCGTGACTACAAACCCAATTAGCCTGACAAGTCTGATATGCAAAGGTATGGAATGCATCATCATCATCATGGACCTAATAAACATGAATATAGGGAATCTCCAAACTCCAATCACATGCAGTTGTTTTGTGAAGGTTAGATCATGCCTGCTCAACTTGGAAGACTTCTTTGAGTCAGTCACCAGAGCTGTGGATGAAGGCAACGTGGTTCATACAGCCTACCTTGATCTGGCCAAGGCCTTCGATATCATTCCCCACTCAAGAATCATGGAAAAACTTACTAAGCTAGGCATCAATCCCTATATCACTAGGTGGGTTGCAAACTGACTCACAGAACCCACAGTGTGAAAGTAGCTGACTCCAAGTCAGACTGCTGACCAGTCACGAGTGGAGTCCCACAGGGATCCGTCCTGGGTCCTCTTCTGTTTGGTATCTACTTCTCAGAAGTCCAGGCTGACATGAAGGCATTCTGGCTGACAAAGTTCACAGACGATTGCAAGTTGGGAGCCATTATTAACTCCCCAGGTGATGTTGATATCCTACAGAAAAGCCTCACTGAGACCAATGACTGGTGTCAGAACCATGGCCTTAAGCTCAATGCCAAAAAATGTGTCATCATCCCCTTTGGGAAAAACCCAATTCCCATGAACTACCACATCAATGGTAGTCCACTGAACACAGAAGGCATCATAAGAGATCTGGGAACACAGGTTGACAGCAACCCCTCTTTTGACCATCACACTGCCACTGTGGTCAGAAAGTCCTTCAATGTGGCACATCTCATTACTAAGGGTTTTGCATCCAGGAAGAAAGAGTTCACTGTCTCCCTCTACTCTTCCCTCATTAGGCCAATTATCGAGTACAATGCCCCATTTGGCATGTACCTCACTAGACACCTGCAACAACTGAAGAGGCCGAAAAGTACCTCACAAAGAGGATCCTAACCATTAAACACCTGCCCTATATGGACAAACTCAAAAAACTCCAACTATCTCTGTCTCATATTGCCTACTTAAAGTCTGACACAGCTCTGTTAGAAATGCTACATCTAAAGAAATCCCAATCCCTCCACACCACACACTCCAGAGACCTCAACCTCATTACCACAATCAACAGAACATGTTGACTGGACAGGTTCATAACCCAGAGACTGCTCATGCTATGGAATAGACTTTCAATACATGTCAAACAGAGAACCTCACTGGCCCTCTTCAAGAGAAATCTTGATGAGTGGATGTGAAATAGAAAATTCACCCCAGGGATCACTCCAGCGGCTCTACTCAACAGAGGCACTGGAAATTAAGGTTGGATGGCACGATGCCAGGGTAATCCTAAGGGCTAAGCTTGTAAATGCTCCAGGGCCATTAGCCTAGTACACACCTATGAACCTATATCCAAAATACGTCAGTAGATAAGCTGAGGAAGTTGATGTAGTAACGCTGTATGTCCTAACATATATCAACTGAAATATCACAATTCCAGAACTCAATTGCTTCTCATTAGTTAATGACCTCAATCCCCACATCATCCCACAGATGTGTCAGGAATACACAACAGTTATGGGGACTAGACCAAAGATATCAGCCAGACAGCTGGACATCCTACGAATATGTGGACATAACACAACATTAGGGAAACTACACTGAGCTACCGAACAATGTCAAAACTACGATCAGACTGACATAACACTACTCAAGTCCAGCTCTGGGGCTGTACACATGCATGAGCAAACATAGCAGGCACTACAGGGATGTAACACTAGTGGAAAACAGACACTGGTGTGAAAGTGCATACCCGCAAACAATTGCACCACAGTCACAGTGACATACCAGTAAACAAACTGAAAACGACAGTATACTGACTGTGTGAGCAGCAAAATCCTGTTTGCCACTCACACATTACCCCTACATATACTGCCCCAAGTCACAGTGTAGTGGGAATCTTGAGGTGTTATGGGACATGTCACGGTCTGCATGTTCAAATATATACAGGTGATAGGGAACCAGAAACCGGAGCAGCATGCACAGTCAGAGAAAGGGCCCATGACACTCACATCTACCCCCTTCCTACACGGCCCAAATAACATGTACACATTGCAATGCTACACAATTCTGACAGTCTTTTAACAATGGGCAGACATACACAGACCTCTCAAATGTACAGTTTCTGCAGAATGTATAGGCACAGGACTCATATCTATGGCCGCTTCCTTGTTACATGTCTGGGGGGGTCTATGACATCACTGGGATGGTAGCAGGATTGAATGCAATAAATAATGATACTACATACCTCTAAACCTCTTAGTGCATGATGTCTGGACAAAGCCTGACCTAATTGGGGGTCAGAGGCCCAAACACAGGGGTATATTGGACATATTGCTGTTATAAATGTAGACAGTAGCTGGTTTTACCGGCTTTGTTATAACATGTCTTTTCTGAAGGATATGAAGTCAGTAATACTAATGGATGTTAGCATTTACTTATTGCATTCCCCAGAGTATCCTACTTATTAGCCAAGGACAACTGTCTGGGGAACAGACCAAACACATGATCAGTGATGTAACAGAATGGAAATCTCCTAACAGCTGCCAAATATGTCACCCAGCACATTATAAAGCACTGTAAGACCAACATGACACTCCCCACATCACCTCTGGGCAATTACCCATGTATATTCAAATACAGCATGCACTACAGGGATAGAATCTGAAGAAGGTGAAACATTGTTTTTACCGAAAGCGCTAAGTAAAATAGGTTTTGTTACAGTTGCCAGTTCCTTTGGTTTTCACTGGTTTCTTTTTCGCATTTTAAAAGTTTTAAGTTTGTTTTGTTTCTTGTTTGGCTTATAGAACTGTAGTGAAAAGCAGAGAGTAGTGCAAAAATGTCCACCCAAAAACATTTGCATCACAGTCATAGGAACATACCAGTACCCAAAATGAACTCTAGAGTAGAATGACTGTCTGAACAAACATATCCTGATTGCCAGCCACACACTACACCAACATATACTGGCCCAATTCACAGTGTACTGGGAATCCTGAGGTGTTACAGGACATTTCACAGTCAGCCCCTACAAGCATACAGACCTGATAGACCACCAGCAGCTGTAGCAGCATGCACCATTAGATAGGTAAAGGATGTATAGCACTCACATCTGCTACTCTCCCTACCCAGCCCAACAAACATCTACACACAACCCTGCTACACAATCTTGGCAGTCTGTTCACAATGGCCAGACATACATAACTGTCATATGTACAGATTCCCACAAAATTACCAGGGTGTGGAACCATAATCCTGGCCACCGCTGCATACCATGGCCAGGACTCTGCCAGGTCATTGGCATGATAAATGGAGTGCAGTTGGTAATTAATGATATACCATACCTCTGCACCTCGTAGTGCAGGACATCTGGACAATGCATGATGTACTTGTAGGACAGGGGACTGGAAAGAGGGAAATAGCACACATAATGGTGTTACAAACTGAAACAGTAGCTGGTGTTACATATGTTGTTGTAACATAACATCCTTGAAGGATATGATGTCTGGAACACCAATGGATGTCAACAGTTACTGACTACAGTCTTCACGTTAACCTACCAACCCCACAAAAACAGACGTTGTTCGTGGAACAGACCAAGCATAACAGGCAAACATCTGAACATGACAGTTGAGAGGTATGTCAGAGGTATATCACTGTCAGATGTCAAGTCACCCAGTAAATGCATGTCCAGACAAACGCTATCAATCTAGCAACCCTTTATGTGTATAACAGCACTAATGACTTAAAATCTGTACCCAATTCTGGAGCTTTGTCCCCCATGTTGTCGGGCAGTTTCCACATGTCCTGTCCTGTGAGGTATTTCCACCTACTGTCTGTGAAGCTGTAGCTACCACACCTCTGTAATGTCCCCCCGCACAGGCAAGAAAAATGGGTAAGGCCCACATCAAGGCGATCCCATATGTTGGAACTAGCAGCAGTGTCCAGGCCCACACCACAATACTATGTAGGCACCTACATAGTTTTATGGCCTCAGTAATACCCAACATGGCAACATCAACCCCCTCAATGTAGGCTGAACACCTGTGGTGGACAGCAGCAATACACAACTACCATCATAGGTGGAAATAATCACAGGATGGGCCAAGAAGAAACCGGTGCCTCACTGGAAGCCATGTCACCTTGTTCTGCACAAGCAAATAATATCATAGGTGATGTACCCTAAGGCTGTCTTTGAGTACAAACTGGAGACATTCACCAAGGCCAATCACTAGGCCTTCCAGACATGCGTCTGCAATTCCAGAGGCAACACACATATCTGCTTTGTAGTGGTGGTCAGTAACACCACATAAACATATGCCATGGATATAGGCAACTGGCTGCAGACAGGTGAAGTGTAAACATCACCCCCTGCCCCCCCATAGGTACACATGTCCATGTACAACACCTGCCCCCCTCCCCTCATGATAAAGAAGCAGGTCTATAATGTCCTCTCAAAGGCAACACATAGAGGTCTTCATAGACCTGACACCATACCTGGCTGCATCCAACATGAACACAGGTATGGGCTCTCAGACCCATTCTGCAGTGTAATCAACCACAGCCTGAGCATCGGTGTCATCCCATCTGCACAGAGCACAGAGCACAGACAGAAAGTTGATAGAAAACAGGTTATGCATTAGCATTTATGCTCAGAAGGATACAAGTCTGAAACAGAAATTTATGCCATTATGTCATGACAGAAGTCCTCAATGACATGGCCAAAAACCTCAATACTCTCCATTGAATATAGTAATATAATATTAATATCCAATAGGTAATAAATAAAAATATTCAGTTCAAATTCCCAAACCAAGATAGTGTAGTGGTCGGAGTCCCAGCTTTGCATGTAGATGTACACTGTTCGAGTAACACAGCAGTCAATCAAAATGTATATGGGAAAGAAGTGCTGTGTTCATATTAAAATATGTGGTAAGTTACTTTTGTCATCCAGGTAGTGTAGTTGGTGTAAAATGTATTTATTTTATTTATTTATTTGCAGTTGGTTTACCAGGATAGTCCATTGGGTCACAAATAACCCGTTTTCAATGGAGTCCTGGGGAGAAAAGCTCCAAGCAGAAAATTACAGTGAAATATCTTGTTACAAATTGTTAAAGTTATAGTTACAAAAGCCTAGTAAAAACAATTTCAAATACAACAGAATAGTGATTAATATTAATATAGTACAATCAAAAGAGAGAATAAAGTTTACAATATGATAACAGAGGTGACTTTACATATATGGTATGTTACACTAAGAGGTGCATGTTATACAATCGGTATCAAGGCTTAAACAAGGGAGATCAGGATGTATGAGATAGGAGGAGAAAAGAAGAGAGGAGAGGAGATTATATGGGGTGATAGCAAGAGCATTCCCACTGGGAAAATAGATGTGAGTGAAGAGATTTTTTTGAAAGAATGGATGTTTGAGGTGGTGCGGATGGGTGGTGGTAGGGAGTTCCAGAGACGAGCTAGACTATAGGATAGGAGATTTTTTCCAGGGGGACGTGATGGTTTATACAGTTCTATTAGGTTTTGGTTGTTAGATCTAAGTAGTCTATCAGGGAGGTGCATTTTAAAGGTAGAGGAAAGGGAGGGACAGAGGGAAGGGTTGAAAATTAGCTTGTGGGCAACAGTAAGTTGAGTATAGGTAAGATGATTGGTGAGTTCCAACCATTTTAGTTTGTGGAGAGATGAGCAGTGGTGTGAAGTGGACTTATGGCCAGTAGTAAACTTGGCAATTTTGTTATAGCAAGAGGAGAGTTGTGATTTGAGTGAAGATTGTAGGTTAGTTAGGAGTGGGCACCATAGAGGAGGGAGGGGATGAGAAATGTGGTGGAGAGGGTGATTTTAGTGGAGGGTGTTAAATAGCGATTTTGTCGGTAGAGCATACCAAGTTTTTTATGGGTTTTTTTATATTAAGTTGAAGATGGGAGCAGAATTTGAGCTGACTATTTATTTGGACACCTAATAATTTGGCCTCTGAAATGAGTTTGATGGGTGTGTTACTATGACTAGTGATAGGGAATGTACTTATATTATAAGAGGTGGCTTTGGATGGAGTGAATAGCATTAGCTTGGTTTTAGATGCATTTAGTGCGAGGTGATTTTTTTTCATCCATAGTTCGGTGGTTAAGAATGCATCTTGTGTGAGCTTTAGAAGGGTAGGTATAGAGGTAGCAGTACAGATAATAGTTGAATCATCTGCATATTGGATGATGTTAGTGAAGGGGATGGAGTTATGGAAGTCATTTATGAATATATTGAAAAGAAGGGGGCCTAGTAAGGATCCTTGAGGGACTCCAGTTGGGATATTACGAAATGGGGAGGTGGCTGTTTGAGTGCATATAGCATGTGAAAACACCCATGTATACATGTGTCCCATACAGTATAGTTACAACCTTTGCTACTGTAATTAATGAAAGCACATACAGCCATGTCATATGATGGAAATCGTATACACTTACTAAATTAAGTCATTAGTGTGGTATATTATGAGAATGAACTGTGAGCAATGGTTAGCAATGCTCAGCTATGCTTAGCAGGTTTAACAACCCATTTCTGTTGTCCTCACTCTCTCTGGGGTTTGAGTGTCCAAATTCACCTCCAAATTCTGTATAAATGCACAGCTGTTGCTTTGTAAGAAATGGACAGCTATGGACCTTCCGCATACCCATCCTGCACATCAGTAGTTATCTTTCATATTGTTCTTCCCTCTGCTTGCACCTTTTCCACCACTTTCCTTTCACCCCTTTCTCTTTTCTTTTAATGAATTAGTGCGGGTATAAGTGTGAGTAAGAAGTTGTAAGATCAACAAAATTATCAACCCTGACAGATTTTGAACCCAGGGCCCTGAATACCATAGGCAAAGCAATGTACCACTACAACATTTAAGCTGTAGGGCTGTAGAGCTTGCCGATGCTTTTCATAACATATGTGCATTCAATACTAGGGGAAAAGATTCCGTAGAATCAGTCAGGTTTCATATTGATACATATACATATGTATATATGTATGGAGATGCATATATATAGACAAATATATACATAATATAAATAGTGATATACATACAAAATATACACACACAAATATATATATATATATATATATATATAAAGAAACTATACATATATAGAAAACAAATATATATATATATATATATATATATATATATATATATATATATATATATATATATATATATATATATATATATATATATATATATATATATATATATATATATATATATATATATATATATATATATATATATATATATATATATATATATATATGTGTGTATATATATATATATATATATATATATATATATATATATATATATATATATTCTTCTGTGGTGGTGCAGCGGTAGCATTGTTGCCTCACAGCAAGAGGTTCTCCCGTTCGATTCTCGGTTAGAGTGTGGGGAGTGCCTTCTCTGTGGAGTCTGCATGTCCTCCCTGTGGTTGGGTGGGCATACGAAAGACATGCGTAAATGGGCATTCATTCATTGAAGGTTGAACGTCGATCTGGCACCTCGGCATTCGGGAAAATCTACTGCCAATCATTAGCGGACTGGAGTTCTGCTGTGGTGACCCCTAACTGGGAAAAGCTGAAAGACAACAACATATATATATATATATATATATATATATATATATATATATATATATTCACTATGAAAGCCCAAAACCTCACAATACCGACGCCCAGAAGCATGAAAAGTCAAAATACCAAAAACGACATAACAAAACAAAAGTCCAAAACCATCAAAAACAACATGTATGCAGGGGGGCAAGCCCCCATGCGCCCCCCCCCCACACCCTCAGTAACTTAAATATACCTACTCCAAGATCACACTACAATGGGGAGAATGGCAAACTTCCCATTCTGCAATGTACAGCAATCTCCATTAGTCGTTGTCAGGATCCTGAAGTTTCATGCTTCTGGGCATAGGAATTGTAGGCATCGGTATTGTGAGGTTGGTTTTGAAGGCTTTCGTAGTGTTGCCATCTATATATATATATATATATATATATATATGTAGATAGATAGATATGTACTCATAACATGTAGTGGAGTCATACCTCAGAACCATACCTACCAACCCCTTACTGCAAGAAATCTCACCCAAGGCTGTCCAAATGGGGGGACAATGGGACAAAACTAAGGACATATTTCAAATATTGCTCTTATAGATGTGGAATGTTGCCAGAGTGATGGGGTTTGTTTCAGCATACATGTTCTGAAGGATGTGAGTTCTGAAACTGAAATGTATGTCATCATTTACTGTCAGAAATCCTCAGATCATCACAGTGATCTACCAGGGATATGAAAATAATGTATCTGTGGAGCAGACCAGAATATGATCAATAAGCCTAGACATACTGCAACAATCCAGACAGTCCTGAGGTAGGCTCAGAACCCCTTAGTGCAATGAACCTGGGCCAGGCCTAACAAAGTGGAGAAAGAAAGCCATGGAAATAGGGACATATCTGAAATACTGGAGTAGTTAAGCTGACACAGCTGCTGCAGTAACACCTTCATGTCTGTCCTAACATATATTGACTGAAATAGCACAAGTCCAACACTCAATTACTTCCCATTAGTTAATGACTGAAATCCTCACATCAGCCCACTGATGTGTCAGAAATACACAACACTTAAGGGGGCTAGGCAACACTATGTCCTACAAATATCTGGACATAATCTCACATTAGGGAAATTACACTCAGCTGCTAAGCATGTCAGCAAACACTGTCCAAACTACAGTCAGACTTGACACAACACTAACCCAAATCTGCTAGGGGGAATTTCACATGTATTAGCAAATATATCAGGCACTACAGGGATGTCACAGCACTGAAAAACTGACACCAGTGTGAAAGTGCATACCCACAACCAATTCAACCACAGTCACTGTGACATACCAGTAAGCCAAAGGAATAGTACAGTGTAAGGACTGTGTGAACAAAAACATCTCAACATGTTTGCCACTCACACACTACCCCCACATATACTGGACCAGTTCACAGTGTAGTATGACTCCTGACTGTGGTATGGGACATGTCTCAGTCTGCCCCTACAAACATATGCAGCCAATAGACCACCAGAAACAGGAGCACCATGCACAGGCAGATAGAAGAAGAGCCATAACGCATACATTTACCTCCTCCCTACACAGGCCAAATAACATTGACACACTACACTGCTACACAATCCTGACAGTCTGTCAACAATTTCCATAAATACACAGGCCTCTCAACTGTACAGAGTCCCACAGAATGTCTAGGCCTTCCCATCATATATAAGGCCCTTCCACATAACATGTCTGGCAGTCTGATACATCACTGTGATAATGTCAGGAATGTAGGCACTAAATAATCATATACCACACCTATCAATCTCTTACTGCATGACATCTGGACAAAGCCTGACATAATTGTGAGACAGAGGCCCAAAAACAGGAGCATATTTGAAATATTGCTGTTATAAACTGAGAATGTTGCTGTTTTAACAAGGTTAGTTGTAACATATCTTTTCTGAGGGATGAGGTCAGAAACACAAATGGATGGTAGCAGTTACTGACTGCAATCCCCAGAGTATGCTACTGATTTTCCAAAGACAAAAAATGCCTGAGAAACACACCAAACATAGGAGTCCAAATTTTGGCCATTTTGCAGATAGTCCTACAGGTTAGAGTTATGTCAAACACATAGCACCATCAGAGTTAAAATCACCCAGGAACACCATGTCCACACAAACCCTGTTAGACTAGCATTGATCCAAATGTATAACAGCAATATTTACATTCTCTTCCCATGTCTGTGACATTCTCCCCCATTCTGTTGGCCTGTCTCCACAGTTTTGGTTGTAAGAGATATTTCCAAATACCCTCTGTGATGTTGTTGTTCACACACCTCCATGAAGTTCTCCTTACTGGCAAGGAAAAGGGCCAATGCTCACATGACATACTCAATGATAGGAGTGTGTGGCCATGCCATTGGTTATATGAATAACAACACAGCTGTCCTGCATGCAATTATCAAGTGGGGGGACACCAACTGGTGCACAGGCCATCAGCTGCTCATTAACATTACCTACAAAAGGCAAGCTGCTGCCTATGCAAAACAGATGTACATCCTACATCCTTGACAGAGAGAGTGAGAGAGAGAGAAACAGTGAAAAGAAAAAGAAAAAACAAGCAGGACATAACCAGCTACACGTGAATAAAACAAACAGGTATGTCAAACAAGTAAGCATGTAATGGACGAGTCTATATTATATTCTCAAAAGCCAACAATATCGAATCTGATATTATCAGCACCAGAATGGCGAATGCTGAGAATATCGAATGTGTAAACGGAAATCTCTGTAAGGGCAGATTTCCATTTACTGTAATGTAGTGCAGTCTCGGAGTTGGTATATTTAAGTAGAGGGGGTGTGGGGGATGCAGCCCCCCTATGTGGGAGGTGCAGGAGGGCTTGCCCCCCTGCTTAAACCTGTTAGGGTACTTTTGTCTTTTTTTGGGGGGTTGTTATTATCAGTTCGATGGTTGAAGACATCGACCATATAGTGTCGACCATATGGTGTTCAATGTTTTCAACCTTCAAGCTTATGATATAAACACTGCAGTAGGGGGTATGTAAGAATGGGAAATAGGAACTGTAACATATATGTCTCAACAAGACTTGCTGTACTGATATATTGCTCATCAGAACCTATGGCCATAGGATCTGGGTCTGTCTGCAGTGACATAGATCACAGGTCAGGTCCCTGAGTCACCCCAGGAAAGGATGGCTTACATATGACTACTACTGCAGTGTGTGTTGAACAATACTGACTGTGACAATGCTAGGCCAGCTACTGGGATGTCGTACATATCCATATCTTACTTGTGAATACAACTATGATATACTTGGTTATCTCAGAAATGTGAAAGATGTATACACGGTATTTGCATAGTAAAGTACTGTTCCACAAATGTTTGTTGAACTGCATGTGATATACTGAGCTCATACCATTAAACTGTCCAATGTTATGCACACTGACCATATGTGTGCCTCATATTTGTAGTCATTTACTCATACAGTTGTGTTATGTCTGGCAAATCATTGGCAAATCTGTGAAAACTGACATTACAACATATCCTTCTTTTTCTTCTGGCTGTTCCCATTAGGGGTCACCACAGTGGATCATTCATTGCCATTTCTACCTGTCCTCTGATTCCTGCTCTGTCACACCAACCACCTGCATGTCCTCTATCACTACATCCAGGAACCTTATCTGAGGCCTTCCTCTTTCCCTATTACCTGGCAGCTTCATCCTTACGATCCTTTTCCCAATATACTCATCATCCCTCTGCAGCACATGTCCAAACTGATGTAATCTTACCTCTCTGGCTTTGTCTCAAAACCATCCAACATGGGCTGACCCTGTAATATACACATTACTAATCCTGTCTACCCTCATCACAACCAATGCAAATCCTAACATCTGTAACTCTGCCACCTGCCTTTTTGTCAATGACACTGTCTCCAGCCCATATAACATGGCTGGTCTCACTACCCTGTTGTAGACCTTCCCTTTCACTTCTACTGGTACTCGTCTGTCACAAATCAGTACTGACACTCTTCTCCACCCCCTCTATCTTGCCTGTACTGTCTTCTTCACCTGTCCTCCACAGTAGTCATTATTCTGAAATGTTGATCCAAATCATTTATACTCATCCACCTTTGCCAACTCTACTCCTTGCATCCTCAACATTCCACTACCCTCCCTCTCATTCACACAGATATTCTGTCTTAGTCCTGCTGACCTTCATTCCTCTCCTCTTTAGAGCATATCTACACCTCTAACACCTCTACAGGGTCTCTTATATCTGTACCGTACTCTCAGTACAGATCACAATGCCATCTGCAAACATCATAGTCAACGGGGACTCTTGTATGATCTTGTCCATCAACCTGTTCATCACCATTGCAAATAAGAAAGTGCTCACAGCTCATCCCTGATGTCACCCCATCTCCACCTTGAGCGCATCTATCACTCCTGCTGCAGACCTCACCACTGTCACAACACCCTTGTACCTATCCTGTAACAGTCTTACATATATCTCAGTCACTCATGACTTCCTCATACAATACCACAACTCCCCTCTAGGCACCCGATCATATGCATTATCTATGTCCAGAAAGACACAAAGTAACTCCTGACCTTCTCTGCACTACTCAATCAACACTCTCAGAGCAAACATTGTATCTGTGGTGCTCTTACCTGGCATGAAAACATACTGTTGATCACTACTCATCACCACCCTGGTTATCCTGCCATCCACTACTGTTTCCCATGACTTCTTGCTGTGACTGATTAATGTTATCCCTCTGCAGTTACTACAGCTCTGCACACCAACCTTATTCTTAAAATGGTAAACAAACACTCTCTCCACTCCACATGGAACCTCTCACTTTCCAAGATATCATTAAACAATCTGATGAAAAACACTACTGCCATTTCCCCTAAGTACCTCCATGCTACCACAGGTATGTCATGTGGACCAACAGGCTTTCCACTATTTATCCTCTTCACAGCTATGCTTGCTTTCTCCTTGTTAAGGCATTGCACCTCCTGATTCACCATACCCACATCATCCAACTATCTCTCTCTCTCTCATTGTCTTCATTCATCAGCCTCTCAAAGTACTCTGTCCATCTGCACAATACACTATCTTCACTTGTGAGTACATTTCCCTCATTACCCTTTATCACACTTATCTGCTGCACACCTTTTCTAGCTCAGTCCCTCTGTCCAGCCAACTGGTACAAGTCCTTTCACCCCTCCTTAGTGTCCAACCTGTCATATAATTCTTCATATACCTCATCCTTACCCTTTGCCACCTCTCTCTTTGCCATGCACCTCATCTCCTTATACCCTGTCTACTTTCCTCATCTCTCTGACAATCCTACTCCTTCATCCCAATCCTCTTTCAGTGTAAACTGTCCTGTACTTCCTCATTACACCACCAGGTGTCCTTGTACTCCTTCCTGCGTCAACATGTCACACCAAGCACCTTTCCTAGCTGTCTCCCTTACTAGCTCTGCTGTACTTACCCAGATATTTGGTAAATCATCACTGCCACCCAGTGCCTGTCTTAATTCTTCCCTGAACTCCACCTCACAATCACCCTTTTCCAGTTCCCATCATTTGATCTTGGTGCTGCCCTCACACTCCCCCTCTTCTTGATCACCAACATCATCTTGCAGACGAACATTCTATGCTGCCTAAATACACTTTCCCCTGTCACCACTTTGCAGTCTCTAATCTCCTTCAAACTGTCCCTCCTACATTAGATATATTCCACCTGTGTGCATCTCCCTCCACTCTTGTATGTCACCCTATGCTCCTCCCTCTTGCAGTAATATGTATTCACCACAGCCATGTCCATCCTTTTTGCAAAATCCACTACCATCTCACAGTCTGCATTCCTTTGTTTAACGCCCTACATACCCATCCCTTCCTCATTCCCTCTGTTCCCTTCACCAACATGGCCATTAAAATCTACTGCTATCACCATTCTCTCACCCTTAGGTACAGTCATCACCATGTCATCCAACTGACTTCACATTTCTCTTTCTCATCCATCGCACGAGCAATTTGCGTAGCATATGCACTAACAACATTCATCATTACACCATAAATTTCCAGATTCATAAACACCACTCTATCAGACACTCATGTCATCCTCCAAAAACACCCTTGGCATGCTGTTCCTTCAGGATTACCCCTAGCCCCTTTCCCCTTCCATCCACACCCTGATAGCACAATTGTGACCTGCCTCTGCTACACCTAGCCTTACTCCCCTTCCATCTGGTCTCTTGAACACACAATATATCCATCTTCTTCTGGCCATCATATCAGCTAGCTCAGTCCCTTTACCAGTCATACTGCTAACATTAAAAGTTCTTACCCTCACTACCACACTCCTAGCCTTTCTCCTCTCTTCCTGTAATATGAGTGTTGGACATCCTCCAGGGTATGTCTGTCAATGCAAAGGCTACTGTACTATTTAATGACTAAAGTGTGTTACAGCAATATTAAGACAGTGTCAATAATTTTGTCCCATTGCCCCACATGTATGCATGGCTTCCTACAGATGTCCTGCTCTAATGGGCTGAGAGGGATGACTGGGTAGCAAGAGTGTGAATACAGTGTGCCATACTGACATAGAACAGAAATATAAATTAGGTATTACCTGTGCACATGTCAGTATGAGTAGGTGTATCTGGCCGCCTCATAACAACAGACATGGAATGCAAAATGTCAATTATAAGCTGTACATGTTGCACAGTGTCATCTTAGTTACTGTGCATCCAACAGACTGACACTTCTACAGCTACTGGTTGTTGCATTGCCCTGACACAGCCATGGGTACTACAATAACTATGATTATCTTTTTAAAATTGGAGAGGTGTCCAACTGTGTTATGGCTGTGTGTCCATGCCTATTACAAACAGCTATATGAACACCAACATAGCTGTATGGACTCAGCAATACCTTACTTACTTCAACCAAAGTAGAGTAATCCCCTTTGATGGACAGCAGCAATACACAAACCACAGACTTGGTCCCTATATTGGCTGTACAGGGCAAATTAGGAGCAGGCACCAACTTGGAATCAAGTCAGCCTCTGTCTGATCAAGCATATAAGGTCACAGGTGGAGTACTGTAAGGCTAACTGTGTTTGTCTTTTCGGCTTTTCCCAGTTAGGGGTCGCCACAGCGGAACTCCAGTCTGCTAATGATTGGCAGTAGATTTTTATGGTGCCGAGTTGACAGCCCGACGCCCAACCTTCAGCAAAGGCACGCCCATTTACGCATGTCTTATGAGTAAAAATTGGACACATCCACCAAGGCCAATCACAAGGCCACCATCACATATATCTGCAATCACAAAGGCAACAAACCAACCCACCCTGTAATGTTGGTCAATCAGACCACAAACACACACAACATAGCTATAGCCAACCTGCTGCAGATAGGTTTAGGGCAAACATCACCCCCTGGCTCAGCATCACTATAGGTGGATATGCACAGCATCCACACCCCTCCTCTCATCACCAGTGAGCAGGTACATATTGCCTACTGAAAGGCAACAAACGTAAGCATCCATCGGACCTGATAACATCCTTGTCCGTATTCTACATGAACTCAGGCATGTGTTCTCAGCTCCATTACACACTGTACTCACACCAAGCCTTGGCACCATCAACACCCCATCCACATGGAAGATGGCCATTGGCATCCCTCTTCACAGACATGAATGAGGAGTAGAGGATTATGAAATTAACTAGCCCTCATTGTGGGGAAAATGACACATCAGGACCAGCAGTGCAATGCAAGCAGATACAGTGCTGATAGATTACAGGGGTATGGGGTGGTTGTGAGTGGTGGCTACTGGTATTCAATGTAGCTGTGCAGGTTCTGTACATTCTGTTGCCAAATGTATGAGGCCCTGTGATGTGTTTCCCTTTTTATGTCTTCCAGGTGCAATGTCGTATCAGCAAAAGCTCAACTTTCTCAGAGGCTGAGACAAATATAATCATAGAAGCCATACTACAGAACCATGCCATAATGTTTGGCAGGAGCCAGCAGCATCTGTGGGAGAGGACCAGCCTGGGGATGACTTTGTCCACAGGGTAAACTATGTTGGCCTGCATGCACATACATAAGAGCAGGTCCAGCATCATGCAAATTACCTCATATGCCATGCCCTGCAAAGGGCTGCTGCAGTAGCCAGGGACCGTTACAGCCACAGGTGGGGGCCCAGCCATGCAGTCCCCACTGACACCCACCAAGGAGCTCCTCAGCAAGGTTAGGACAACCATCCCAGTACAACATCAGGGTACAGACCTCTCCACATCCTGGAGGTTAGTGGCTCCCAGACAATGGACAAGAAGTGTGCAGGTAAGGCCCCTGTGAAGATTACTAGACTAGTGGAGCAGACAGACTTGTATTTGTAGAGTATCATGTGTCAGGTCAGATTGCAGTTGTGGATGGGGTTTTCTAATGCACAGAAGTGCACATCTATATTGAAGGACATCAAATTGTGTAGCATTGGGAGTTGTACTGTAAATGTGCTGACATGGTGCATCCATCCTGTACCAATGTCACATGTATGTCAGCTGACGATACTTCTCTCTCACAACTACCTAGGTCCCTCCAGTCTGCATGTGGGACGGCAGCCTGAAGCTGGTGAGTATGGAATTTTTCTCCTGTGGTTTGCCAATACCCCAAGCATGTGAAGGCCATGCAATGTACCATGCACACAACTGTCACTCAGCCATATTGCTTTATGTGCATGTTCACTTGTGCTGGGGTTAACTGCATTGCATCACAGTGGTTGCCACAGGGGCCTATCTGAAGAGAATGTAACATCCCTGTGGCAGACCTCACGACCTGTCAGTGTAAGACTTCTGGACAAAGATCAACAAAATGGG
This sequence comes from Protopterus annectens, assembly GCF_019279795.1. NCBI lineage: Eukaryota > Metazoa > Chordata > Ceratodontiformes > Protopteridae > Protopterus > Protopterus annectens. Next base: position 1,308,503,270 of record NC_056737.1, on the reverse strand, counting down.
GGGACAAATGGCCTAAAGTAAGACATGTGTGAAACATTACTGTCATATAGTGGATATAAACAGTGAACATACCCCTGTTAAGATGCCAGGTGTTTGTGATAGATATACAAATTGAGACCACAATATGTCAGTCCACACCTTTTCCAACCTGTAATGTGACCTATGACATGAACAATTTTCTTGTAAAACAAATCAATCTGTTGGGCACCAAATATGAAGTATACAAGCCTTACAATAAGCTGTATGCATATAGGTGCACACACTTCAAATAATATTTTATTGCAGCAGCTTGTGATATACTGACAGCATTCAGTCTGCTTGGGTACACACCTGCCATCAAGTAAAGGCACTCTGAGTAACACCAAGTAACAATCTGCTGTCCAAGTGTGATACTCAGGACATTTGTTCAGTTGCCTGCAACAGCAACAGCCATGGCTTGCAGACAGCTTACAAAGTAGCAAAGGTTTCTCATGTTTGAAAGGTATCAGTCAAGAGTAGGCTACAACAACATTACCATAGCATTGCATACACCATGGAGCACAGTGGAGACAGCTGTGAAAATGTGGATTGAATATGGGACAACAATGCTGTTGAAAAGAACCTGACATCCATCCAAAAATGATGACAAGACATGTCAAAACCTGGTCATGGAGGCTGCCAGGAGACAAACAGCAACACTGAGGGAGTTGCAGGAATCTCTTGCAAGTACTGGTGCTGTGTACTACATGTGAGGACACTCTCCCGTGTTCTGCATACATCTGTCCTATGGGGCAGGGGCAGAAGATGGAAGCATTTCCCCACACCAAAAAAAATCCGTGGGTGGATACAATTTGCAATAGAGCACATCAAGTCTCCCAAAGGCATATGTGAAAATGTGTTATGGTGTATTGAGACTATGGATCGACCTCACAGCCACAAAACCAAAAGGTATGTGTGGTGTACAAGCAACACCTCTCTTAACCTGAAAACCAGCATTCCCATGGTGAATCACACTGGTGGCAGTGGCCTGCTGTAGGGATCCTGTTCCAAAGCCAGAACTGAGCCTGTAGTCATGGTGCTGGAAATTCTGAACAGTTCCAAATAACACCTATGTCTGACCCAAATCCATAAGGCATCAGCAAGAATGCTGAGGATGGGGAGGTGTGTCAGCCTTCAACATGACAAAGACTCAAAGCATACATCCAAATCTACCTAAGAATGGCTTCACCTGAGTACACTCATGGTTTTGGATTTGCCCATCCAGAGCCTAGACCTAAAACAGATAGAAAAACCCCAGTGTGACGTGACAAGGGCTGTGCACATGAGCTGTCCTTGCAATCTGACAGAGTTGGGTGACCTTTGCATGGAAGAGTAGCAAAATAATGTCAAGTCAAGATGTACCATGCTGATAGATACCTTCACAAGAAGAGTGAATGCTGTAAGCCACTTACAAGGTGCTTCAACAAAGTATTATTTTAAGGGTGTGCACACTTCTGCACCCACCATATTGTACACATTGCAGTCATTATATTTTACATGTAACACATTTGTTTGTTTATTGATTGGATTGCACAGGTCATATCTCACATGAAAGGTGGATAACATATTTGAATGCATTATTGTGGTCTCATCTTATATATTACAAGAACATGGTATGTTAACAGGGTTGTGTACACTTATCATATCCACTGTAAGCTTAGAAGGTTGGTGGTGTAACAGGAATTATGTAACCATACATTTACTGCTGGTTTGGAGGTCTGACACTCAAGTGTATGTCATTAATCAGTGATGTCACTCCTCAGATCATCCCAGTTAGGTATCATAGAAACACAAGTTTTATGAGAAACAGAGCATATGAGCCAGACATCTACACATCCTGTGATGATCTGTACAGTTGTGAGGTATGTTCTGTAGTACTTGCCACTGTGCTATGCAGGTGAAAAACAATGATGTGTACATGGGTACAGTCTGTGCTAGGGAAGGGCCATCCCCTACTTACACTAATCACATATCCCAGAGCTCTATATTGTTAGTTACATGTAGTAAAACTGGCTGCATTGCATGATGTTGAGGGCCGTGTATCATGCATGTCACCATTTGGGTAATGTGTGGTCTGTGTAACAGATTTGTGCCACCTCACCTGTAAGTGTGTGTGTGTGTGTGTGTGTGTGTGTGTGTGTGTGTGTGTGTGTGTGTGTGTGTGTGTGTGTGTGTGTGTGTGTGTGTGTGTGTGTGTGTGTGTGTGTGTGTGTGTGTGTGTGCATGTGTGTGTGTGTGTGTGTGTGTGTGTGTGTGTGTGTGTGTGTGTGTGTGTGTGCACCAGCCAACCTCAAAGTGCAGGTATTAATGTACATATATTGTCTTCCCCTCACTGGTGACGATGGGGTTCAGGGTCCCTCCCACTTGGAAACTGATGTTATCTCTGCAGACTCTGACAATGATTATAGGAATAGTGAGGTACAGGTGGGTTTGTCAGGGGCTGAATCTATGACATTGGTTGGCATCCCACTCTTGTCCACACCATCCCCACACACAGTGACAATGCTCACATATATCCCTTCATCAGTGGCCACAGATGATGGAGTTGGCAGGTGGTGGCATTGAACAGGCTAGTGTGGTGACTATGGCAGGTGTGAGTGTAGCCACTGGCCATAGCCAGAGTGCAGGTGAGGTCCCACACAGACAGATGGACATGGGTGCTCGCAGGAGGACCACTGCTCATCAAGCCGCTATCACAAGTGCCAAAGCAGGAATCCAGACGCATGCTTCAGGCTATCATGGATGCACGGGCAGGTAGTGAATGCCACACCAGACAAATACTTAGGATGGAGGATGCAACTCTTCTTGATTTATGTGGAGACATACATGACCTTATTGAGGCCACACATCAAAATACTGAGGTCATGAACAGATGGTGGGGTGAGACCTTGACAATCTTTGACCTTGGCATGTCTGTGCTAGAGCATGTGGTGGGAGATAGGCATCGGCCATGTGGATGTAGGTCAGCACCAACAACAGCTAAGAGTCTACAGGCCATGAACCTTCACACTCCCATAGTGACAGTGACACCAGCTCTACTGAAGGGGGGTTGCTGTCCACATCACATCGGAACAGGCCATGAGCATGTGGTGCTGTCTATTTCCACCAGGGGCACAGATCCAGCAGACAACAGTCACCATCAGGAAGCAGTACTGCATCTTGCCTTGAGCCTGGTGATGCCAGTGATACCCCTGGCAGGGCCAGTTCCCGTGTCTGTGGCCGGAGATGATGAACTGGACACCTTGTCATGCACAATCCACAGCTGTCCAATGTATCCTGTGTAGGGCAGCCACATGGCGTGACTGTGTGCATACATACACAGACACATCTGTATCACAGGCAGGTCACCTTCAGACACACATTGCACCTCTGCACAAACCATCTGTTGTATACTCCTCCAAACACACACACACACACACATGATGTCAACCGTATGGCCCAGCCTAGGCCTCTGGCAAACTCACACCACACCCTGTGCATATGATGATACATGTGCCACATCCCTGTCATACATACATCGATGCAGGGACATAGTAATATGGGTCTGATGCACAGGGTGAATATAACACAGTGTAGCTATGTAATACTATGTAAGGTGCTGCCTGCTTGCATTTATTATGGGTACTCATACAGGTGGATGTAACTTATTAGCTAGGATGGATTAATGCTGTTAGTACAACTGACTGAATGTAGTCTGACATACTGTATTCTGTTTGTGTTTCAGGTGTCTGTGTGTCTGCAGGCTGTGGCCCCACAGACATTCCCAAGGCAGAGTATGGCAGAGTGGGAATACACCGACTGTGTCATAGGCAAGATGCAGTTTCATATGTACATGTACCAGGTGTGTATGCATGCAACAGTGTGTGAGGGACAGTGTTGTCAGACAGTATGACCTTGCATACCTACCCCTTCTCAGAGACATGTAGCATTCAGACATGTCAGCTCAGTGTTTTGTAGTACCACATGCTCATACATACAGAACAGGTTAATGCAGTACTGTCAGCAGGTCCCTTACAAGTATAGCCATTACATTAACTGCAACAGATTTACCTGTCAACACCTGTTGACCCTGCCATTTCTTTCCCATACACTCAACCCTGATGCAGTTGATGAGGGCATGCATGATACTGTGCATGACAGGTTTGTGGTATATATTCCTGAGTTCACCGGGTGGAACAGGGAGACAAAACGGTACATCCTTTGCATACACACACAGTAAGGACTGACACAGGGGATGTGCACACAGTAACATAAACACAGTTGGCAAACGACAGATTAATAAACCAACATTTCCACCTTGATGTACTGTACTACTACATACACATGACATGTTCCAAAAAGATTATATGCATGGGGCATAACACACTACTTCTTACAACATGTAATGTTCTGAATGCCATCATGGATGTTGAGATAACCCACCAGAAATAGAATGTGGAGGCATGTATTATTACTACAAGCCTGGACAAGTGATAGTGTAGCAGACATTGCTTCATTGTATCAGCATGATGATCCAGTCAGGTATGATGCCTGATGCTGGCATGTGTGTCACTACACTCACTGTAGCTGATTTGGCAACAATATCACATACATGGGCATTGTTAAGGGACACAGACAACATACAGGTTGCAAGCATCTGGATATTCCATAGACATATGTACAGAGGACTGGTATGACCTGCGCAATGGTTTAACATGCTACATGTGAGCAGATGCCATTACCACACTATATAAAGCAATGCCATCAGGAGTTGGTAAACAGGTGTGGGTTGTACATAAATTAAAATAGTAGTAGCCAAACAGGATATGATCTTCACCCAAAGACACACAAACACTGCCTCTCTCTCTCTCTCTCTCTCACACACACACACACACACACACACACACACACACACACACACACACACACACACACACACACACACACACACACACACACACACACACACACACACACACACACACACACACACACACACACACACACACACACACACACACACTTGGCAGTATTGTGATTAGAACCTTTACCTATTTAGTTATTTTTACTATAGTGCTATCAGATGCATCACAGAGCTTACATGACTTTACCTACTCCCAAGATATTTCTAAGGTGCATGACATCAGCAGGACTTGTAAAGTAGGGTGATGGGATATTTACAGGGTGGTACACAACTCAAAATGGTATAACCCACACAGTATATGATTCTCACACACACACATACAAACAGTCGCCAATATTGAGCTTAGAACCCGTACCTATATAGTTATTTTTACTATAGTGTTACACAGTTATCAGATGCACCACTGTGCATACATGATTTCATCTAGTCCCAAGGTACCTGTAAGGTGAATGACATCATCAGGCCTAGTCAAGTAGGGTGATGGGATGTTTACAGGGTGGTACAACCCTCAAAATGGTATAACCCACACAGTATATGATTCTCACACAAACAGCTCCCAATATTGAGATTAGAACCCCTACCTATCTAGTTATTTCTACTATAGTATTACACAGTTATCAGATGCACCACAAAGCATACATGATTTCATTTAGTCCCAAGGTACTTCTAAGGTGAGTGACGTCATCAGGCCTAGTAACGTAGGGTGATGGTACATTTAAAGGGTAGTGCACAACTCAAAATGGTATAACCCACACAGTGTATCATTCTCACACAAGCACACACACACACACACACACACACACACACACACACACACACACACACACACACACTTGCCAGTATTGAGATTATTTCTACTATAGAGTTGTGCAGTTATCAGACATGCCATAGAACTTACATAATTTCACCTCCTCCAAAGATACTTCTAAGGTGAATAACATCAGCAGGCCTAGTAAAGTAGGGTGATGAGATGTTTACAGGGTGGTACACAACTCAAAATGGTATAACCCACACAGTATATGATTCAACCACAAACAGTTGCTAATATTGAGATTAGCACCCCTACCTATCTAATTATTTCTACTATGGTGTTGCACAGTTTTGAGATGCACCATGGATCTTCCATGATTTCATCTAGTCCCAAGGAACTACTAAGGTGAATGACATCAGCAGGCCTAGTAAAGTAGAGTAATGGGATGTTTAAAGGGTGGTACACAAATCAAAATGGTATAACCCACACAGTATATCATTCTCAAACAAGCACATACAAACAAATAGTTGCTAGTATTGAGATTAGAACCCCTACTTATCTAATTATTTCTAATTTAGTGTTATGCAGTTAGATGTGCCACAGAACTTACATGATTTCTCCTCCTCCCAAGGTACTTCTAAAGAGAATGACATCAGCAGGCCAGGTAAAGTAGGATGATGGGACATTGAAAATGGTGGTACACAACTCAAAATCATATAACCCATACAGTAAATCATTCTCACACAAGTGTGTACACACACACACACACACACACACACACACACACACACACACACACACACACACACACACACACACACACACACACAAACACACAGACACACAAACACACACACACAGTTGCTAGTATTGAGATTAGAACCCCTATTTATCTAATTATATCAACTATAGAGTTGCGCAGTTATCAGATGTGCCAAAGAACTTACATAATTTTTCCTCCTACCAAGATACTTCTAAGGTGAATGACATCAGCAGCCCTAGTAAAGTAGGGTGATGAGATGTTAACAGGGTGATACATAACTCAAAATGGTATAATCCGCACAGTATATGATTCTCACACAAACAGTTGCTAATATTGAGATTAGCACCCCTACCTATATAGTTATTTCTACTATGGTGTTACACAGTTATGAGACACATCACGGATCTTACATTATTTCATCTAGTCCCAAGATACTCCTAAGGTGAATAACATCAGCAGGCCTAGTAAAGTAGGGTGATGGGATGGTTACAAGGTGGTACACAACCCTAAATGGTATAACCCATACACTATATGATTTTCACACAGACACAAACAGTTGCCACTATAGAGATTAGAACCCCTACTTATCTAGTTATTTCTACTATACTGTTATACAGTTATCATATTTACCACGGAGCTTACATGGTTTTATCTAGTCCCAAGGTACTTCTAAGGTGAATAACATCAGCAGGCCTTGCAAAGTAGGGTGATGGGACTTTTACAGGGTGGTATACAACTCAAATGGTATAACCCACACAGTATATGATTCTCACACAAACGTGAAAACAGTTGCCAGTAGTGAGATTAGAACCCCTACCTATCTAGTTATTTCTACTGTAGTGTTATGCAGTTATCAGATGCACCACGGAGCTTACATTGTTTCATGTAGTCACAGGGAACATCTAAGGTGAAGGATATCAGCAGGCCTAGTAAAATAGGGTGATGGGATACTTACAGGGTGGTACACAACTCAAAATGGTATAACCCACACAGTATATGACTCTCACGCAAACACTTGCCAGTATTGGGATTATAACCCATACCTATGTAATTATTTCTACTATAGTGTCATGCAGTTATCAGATGTGCCATGGATCTTACATGATTTCACCTAGTACCAAGGTACTTCTAAGGTGAATGATAGCAGGCCTAGTAAAGTAGGGTGATGGGACATTTATAGTGTGGTATACAACTCAAAATGGTATAACTTCTCTAAAGCCAAAATCCCAGCATCCATGGGACTGGACAACATCCCAGGCTGCATTTCAAATTAACTTCAGAACCAAATAGCTCCCCACCTAAGCACCATGTTCAATCATATCTTCACTTCAGGCTTTGTGCCCACTGAATGGTGCACAGCAGCCATTATCCCACTCCCCAAAGAGGGAGCCACCACTGATCCTGGAAACTATCACCCTATTAGCCTGACAAGCCCATTCTGTAAGGCCATGGAATGTACCATCACGGAACTCATAAACAAAGACATTAGTAACCTCAAAACTCTGGAGCCCATCCAGTTCAGCTCTATGAAAGGAAGATCTTGCCTCCTGAAACTGACTGACTTCTTTCAGGCAGTCAGCAAAGCTTTAGATGAGAGTAAGGTTGTTCACACAGTTTATCTTGACCTTGCCAAAGCTTTCAACACCATCCCCCATTCTGTAATTATAGCTAAACTCACTAAACTCGGTATAAATCCCTACGCCACAAGATGGGTTGCCAACTGGCTCACTGACAGAGCCCACATTGTAAAAGTTGCAGACTCCAAATATGACTTCAAACCAGTGACAGTTGGAGTACCACAGGGTTCAGTCATGGGACCTCTCCTGTTTGGTGTCTACTTCTCTGAAGTACAGAATAACACAGAAGGCCTTTGGCTAATGAAGTTCGGAGATGACTGCAAACTTGGAGCCATAGTCGAGTCCCCAAATGATGTGGACATCCTACAGAAGGGCCTCACTGAGACAGATGCCTGGTGTCAGAGCCATGGCCTCAAGCTCAATGCCATAAAATGCATTGTCATCCCCTTTGGTAAAAACTCTACCCATGAAATACCATATAGGTGGCAGTCTACTTAATGCTGAATGTGCAATAAGAGACCTTGGGTCCCAGGTGGGCAGTAGTCTCTACTTTGATAATCACATTGCCACAGTAGTCAGGAAATCCTTCTACATGGCACACCTCATCACAAAAGGGTTCTAATCCAGGAAAAAGAGGTCATTGTTCCCCTCAACTCGACACTCATTAGACCCATTATAGAGATCAAAGCCCCTTTTGGAATCTACCTCACAAGACATCTGCAGCAGCTGGAAAAGCCACAGAAGTACTTCACAAAGAGGATTACTGGTGTCAAACAGATGCCCTACACCGACAGTCTCAAAAAACTCCAGCTTTACTCTGTATCATATTGTCTACTCGAAGGTGATCTCTGCCTAACATATAAAGCTATGTCAAACCCAGAACTGTTGGATATGCTACATCTAAAGAAATCCCAATCCCTCCGAGCTACATGCTCTAGGGACCTAAACCTTGTCACCACAATAAACAGGACATGCTGGAGGGATTGATTCCTATCCCAGAGACTTCCCATACTCTGAAACAAGCTACCCATCTATGTCAAGCAAAGTTCCTCATTAGCACTTATAATAAAAATCTTGATGAGTGGATGAGAAATAGAAAATACACCCCGGGGATCACTTCTGTGGCCCTGCTTAACACGGGCATCGGAAAATAAGTTTCTGGGGTGGCATAAGTCAGAGAACCTTGTTGGCTAGGCTTACTTAGGTGCTTGGGACAGCAGCCAAGTACCGACCTATGAACATATGAAACTATGAACCCAGACGGTATATGATTCTCAAACAAACACATTATTTGCCATTATTGAGAGGACAACCCCTACCTATGGAACTATTTCTACTATAGTATTATGCTTTTCTCAGACATGCCAAGGAGCTTACAAGATTTCATCTCCTCCGAAGGTACTTCTAAGGTAAATGACATCAGCAAGCCTAGTGAAGTAGGGTGATAAGATGTTTGCAGGGTGGTACACAACACAAAATGGTATAACCCACACAGTACATAATTCTCACACAAACACTTGTCAGTTTTGGGATTAGAAACCCTAGCTATCTCAGTTATCAGATGTGCCACGGAGCTTACATGAGTTCACCTAGTCCCAATGTACTTATAAGGTGAATGGCATCAGCAGGCCTAGTAAAGTAGGGTGATGGGACATTTACAGGGTGGTACACAACTCAAAATGGTATAACCCACACAGTATATGATTTTCACATAAACACATACAGTTGCCAGTACTGAGATTAGAACCCCTACCTATCTAATTATTTCTAATGTAGTGTTACACAGTTATCAGATGTGCCATGGAGCTTACATGGTTTCATCTTGTCCCAAGGTACTTCTAAGGTTAATGACATCAGCAGGCCTAGTAAAGTAGGGTGATGGGACATTTACAGGGTGGTACACAACTCAAAATGGTATAATCCACGCTGTATATGGTTCTCACAGAAACACATACAAACACTTACCAGTGTTGGAATTAGAACCCCTATGTATCTACTTATTTCTACTATAATGCCTGCAGTTATCCGATATGCCATGGATCATACATGATTTCACCTAATTTCAAGGTACTTCTAAGGTGTGTGACATCAGCAGGTCTAGTAAAATTTGCTGGTGGGATGTTTACAGGGTGGTACACAACTCAAAATGGTATAACCCACACAGTATATGATTCTCACACAACCACAAACACAAAAAGTTTCCATTATTGACAGTAGAACCCCAACCTGTCGAATTATTTCTACTATAGTGTTACACAGTTATAAGATGTGACATGGAGTTTCCAAGATGTCATGTCCTCCCAAGGTACTTCTAAGGTTAGTGACATCAGCAGACCTAATGAAGTAGGGGGATGGGATGTTTACAGGGTGGTACACAACTCTAAATGGTATAACCCACACAGTATATGATTTTTACACAAACACACACAAAAACAGTTGCCATTATTGAGAGTAGAATCCCTACCTATTGAATTATTTCTACTATAGTTTTAATCAGTTATCAGATGAGCCATTGAGCTTATAAGATTTTATCTCCACCCAAGGTACTTCTAAGGTGAATGACATCAGCAGGCCTAGTGAAGTAGGGTGATGGGAAGATTACAGGGTGGTACACAACTCAAAATGGTATAACACACACAGTATATGACTGTCACACAAACACACAACCAGTTGCTGATATTGAGATTAAAAGCCCTACCTATTATTTATATTGTAGTGTTATGCAGTTATCAGATGTTCCACAGAACTTACATGGTTTCACCTAGTCACAAGGAACTTCTGAGCTGAATGACATCAGCAGGCCTAGTAATGTAGGGTGATAGGACATTTACAAGGTGGTACACATACTAAAAATTTTATAACTCACACAGTATATGATTCTCACACAAACACTTGCCAGTAATGGGATTAAAATCACTACTTTTGTAGTTATTTTACTATAGTGTCATGCAGTTATCAGATACGCCACTGAGTTTACATGATTTCACCTAGTACCAAGGTACATCTAAGGTGAATGACATCAACAGGCCTAGTAAAGTAGGGTGATGGGGCATTTACAGGGTGGTCCACAACTGAAAATGGTATAACCCACATAGTATAACCCACACAGTATATGACTCTAACACAAACACTTTCCAGTATTGGGATTAGAACCTCTACCTATCTAGTTAGTTCTACTATAGTGTTACACAGTTATCAGATGTGCCACTGAGTTTACATGATTTCACCCAGTCCCAAATTACTTCTAAGGTGAATGACATCAGCAGCACTAGTAAAGCAGGGTGATGGGACATTTACAGGGTGGTACACAACTCAAAATGGTATAATCCACAGAGTGTATGATTCTCACAGAAAAACATACAAACAGTTGCCAGTACTGAGATTAGAACCCCTACCTATCTAATTATTTCTAATGCAGGGTTACACAGTTAACAAATGTGCCACAGAGCTTACATAGTTTCATCTAGTCCCAAGGTAGTTTTAAGGTGAATGACATCAGCAGGCCTAGAAAAGCAAGGTGATGGGACATTTACAGGGTGGTTCACAACTCATAATTGTATAACCCACGCAGTATATGATTCTCGCACAAACACTTGCCAGTTTTCGGATTAGATCCCCTACCTATCTAGTTATTTTTGCTATAGTTTCACACAGATATCAGATGTGCCACGGAGCTCACATGATTTCATCTAGTACCAAGGTAATTCTAAGGTGAATTACATCAGCAGGCCTAAAAAATAGGGTGATGGGACATTTACAGGGTGGTACACAACTTCAAATGGTAGAACCCACACAGAATATGATTCTCACACAAACACATACAAACAGTTAGCAGTACTGAGATTAGAACCCCTACCTATCTAATTATTTCTAATGTAGTGTTACGCAGTTATCAGATGTGCCACGGAGCTTACATGGTTTTACCTAGTCCCATGGTACTTCTAAGGTGAATGATATCAGCAGGCCTAGTAAAGTAGGGTGATGGGACATTTACAGGGTGGTACACAACTCAAAATGGTATAACCCACACAGTATATGATTCTCACACAAACACATACAAATACTTGCCAGTATTAGAATTAGAACCCCTACCTATCTACTTATTTCTACTATAGTGCCCACAGTTATCAGATGTGCCATGGATCTTACATGATTCCACCTAGTTTCAAGGTACTTCTAAGGTGAAAGACATCAGTAGGCCTGGTAAAGTGTGTTGGAGGGATGTTTACAGGATGGTACACAACTCAAAATGGTATAACCCACACAATATATGATTCTCACACAAACACAAACACAAAAAGTTGACATTATTGACAGTAGAACCCCAACCTATCAAATTATTTCTACTATAGTGTTACACAGTTATAAGACGTGCCATGGAGCTTCTAAGATGTCATGTCCTCCCAAGGTACTTCTAAGGTTAATGACATCAGCAGGCCTAGTGAAGTAGGGGGATGGGATGTTTACAGGGTGGTACACAACTGTAAATGGTATAACCCACACAGTATATGATTTTTACACAAACACACACAGAAACAGTTGCCATTATTGAGTGTAGAATCCCTACCTATTGAATTATTTCTACTATAGTTTTACGCAGTTATCAGATGAGCCATGGAGCTTACAAGATTTCATCTCCTCCCAAGGTACTTCTAAGGTGAATGACATCAGCAGGCCTAGTGAAGTAGGGTGATGGGAAATTACAAGGTGGTACACAACTCAAAATGCTATAACACACACAGTATATGATTGCCACACAAACACACACAAACAGTTGCCTGTATTGAGATTAAAAGCCCTACCTATCTAGTTATTTCTACTGTAGTGTTATGCAGTTATCAGATGAGCCATGGAGCTTACAAGATTTAATCTCCTCCCAAGGTACTTCTAACGTGAATGACATCATCAGGCCTTGTAAAGTAGGGTGATAGGTCATTTACAGGTTGGTACACAACTCAAAATGTTATAACTCACACAGTTAATGATTCTCACTCAAACACTTGCAGTAATGGGATTAAACCCCCTACCTTTGTAATTATTTTTACTATAGTGTCATGCAGTTATCAGATATGCCACGGACCTTACATGATTTCACCTAGTACTAAGGTACATCTAAGGTGAATGACATCAGCAGACCTAGTAAAGTAGGGTGATGAGACATTTACAGGGTGGTACACAACTGAAAATGGTATACATCACATAGTATAACCCACACAGTATATGATTCTCACACAAACACTTTCCAGTATTGGGATTATAACCCCTACCTATCTAGTTATTTCTACTATAGTGCCACACAGTTATCAGATGTGCCATGGACCTTACATAATTTCACCAAGTCCCTAGGTACTTCTAAGGTGAATGACATCAGCAGGCCTAGTAAAAAATGTTGATGGTATTATTTCAGGGTGGTACACAACTCAAAATGATGTAACCCACACAGTATATGATTCTCACACAAGCAAACACACACACATTTGCCATTATTGAGAGTAGAACTCCTACCTATCAAATTACTTGTACTATAGTGTTTCACAGTTTTCAGATACACCATGGAGCTTACAAGATTTCATCTCCTCCCAAGGTACTTCTAAGGTGAATGAAATCAACAGGCCTAGATAAGTAGGGTGATGGGACATTTACAGGGTGGTACATAATTCAAAATGGTATAACCCACACAGTATATGTTTCTCACACAAACACATCCAAACAGTTACCAGTAGTGAGGTTATAACTACTACCTATCTAGTTATTTCTACTGTAGTGTTACACAGTTATCAGATGCTGCATGGAGCTTACATGGTTTCACCTAGTCCCAAGGTACTTCTAAGGTGACTGACATCAGCAGGCCTAGTAAAGTAGGGTGATGGTACATTTACAGGGTGGTACACAACAAAAAATGGTATAACCCACACAGTATATGATTCGCATATAAACACTTGTCAGTATTGGGGTTAGAACACCTAGCTATCTATTTAGTCCTACTATAGTGTCACACAGTTATCCGATGTTGCACAGAGCTTGCATGATTTCATCTAGTACCAAGGTTCTTCTAAAATGACTGAGATGAGCAGGGCTAGTAAGGTAGGATGATGGGACATTTACAGTGGGGTACACAACTCAAAATGGTATAACCTCTCTAAAGCAAAAAACACAGCATCCATGGAATTGGACAAAATCCCAGGCTGTGTTTCACACTCTCTTCACAGCAAAAAAGATCCCCACCTAAACACCATGTTCAATCATAGCCTCATGTCAGACTTTGTGCCCACTGAATGGTTCACAGCAACAGTTATCCCACTCCACAAAGAGGGAGCCCCCACTGATCTCAGGAACTATTGCCCTATTAGCCTAACAAGCCTGGTCTGTAAGGCCATAGAATGTATCATCATGGAACTCATAAACAAAGGCATTGGTCACCTCAAAACTCTGGAGCCCTTCCAGATTGGATTTGTGAAAGGCAGATCATGCCTCCTTAACCTGATTGACTTCTTTGAGGCAGTCACCAAAGCCGTAGATGAGGGTAAGGTTGTTCACACAGCCTATCTTGACCTCGCCAAGGCTTTTGACACCATCCCCCATTCTGGAATTATAGCTAAACTCACTAAACTAGGTATAAATCCCTATGTCACAAGATGAGTTGCCAACTGTCTCACTTACAGGACCCACACTGTAAAAGTTGCATACTCCAAATCTGACTTCAAACCAATGACAATTAGAGTACCACAGGGTTCAGTCATGGAACCTCTCCTATTTGGTATCTACTTCTCTGAAGTACAGGCTAACACAGAAGGCCTTTGGCTAATGAAGTTTGCAGATGACTGCAAACTAGGAGCCATAGTCAAGTCCCCAAATGATCTGGACATCTTACACAAGGGCCTCACTGAGACAGATGCCTGGTGTCAGAGCCATGGCCTCAAGCTCAATGCCAAAAAGTACATTGTCATCCCCTTTGGTAAAAACTCTGTACCCATCAAATACCACATAGATGACAGTCTACTTAATGATGAATGTGCAATAAGAGACCTTAGGACCCAGGAGGACAGTAGTTTCTACTTTTCTAATCACATCACCACAGTAGTCAGAAAAATCCTTCTACATGGCACACCTCCTCACAAAAGGGTTCGAATACAGGAAAAAAGAGGTCATTGTTCCCCTCTACCCGACACTCATTAGACCCATTATAGAGTACAAAGCCCCTTTTGGAATCTACCTCACAAGACATCTGCAGCAGCTGGAAAGGCCACAGAAGTACCTCACAAAGAGGATTACTGGCCTCAAACAGATGCCCTACACCAACGGTCTCAAAAACCTCCAGCTTTACTCTGTATCATATCGTCTACTCTGAGGTGATAATTGCCTAATATATAAAGCTATGTCAAACCCAGAGCTGTTGGACATGCTACATCGAAAGAAATCCCAATCCCTCCGAGCTACATGCTCTAGGAACCTAAACCTTGTCACCACAATAAACAGGACATGCTGGGGGGATAGATTCCTGTCCTAGAGACTTCCCATACTCTGGAACAAGCTACCCATCTATGTCAAGAAGAAAAGTTCCTCATTAGCACACTTCAAAAGAATCCTAATGAGTGGATGAGAAATAGGAAATACACCCCAGAGATCACTTCTGTGGCTCTGCTCAACAGGAGCACTGGAAAATAGCTTTCTTGGGTGGCATATGCCAGGGAGCCTTGTTGGCTAGGCTTACTTAGGTGGTTGGGGCGATAACCTAGTACCTACCTATGAACCTATGAACCTATGAACCCAGACAGTATATGATGTTTACACAAACACACACACAAACAGTTGTCATTATTGAGAGAACAACCCCTATCTATGGAATTATTTCTACTGTAGTGTTACACAGTTATCAGACATGCCAAGGAGCTTACAAGATTTCATCTCCTCCCAAGGTATTTCTAAGGTGAATGAAAACAGCAGACCTAGTGAAGTAGGGTAATGGGATGTTTACAAGGAGGTAAACAAGTCAAAATAGTATAACCCACACCGTATATGATTCTCACACAAACGCACACACACAAACAGTTGCCATTATTGAGAGTAGAACCCTAAAAATGGAATTATTTCTACTATAGTATTACACAGTTATCAGATGCACCATGGAGCTTACAAGATTTCATTGCCTCCCAAGGTACTTCTAAGGTGAATGACATCAGGAGGCCTAATGAAATAGGGTGATGGGAAATGTGCAGGGTGGTACACAATTCAAAATGGTATAACACTCACAGTATATGATTGACACACAAACACACACAAACAGTTGCCATTATTGAGAATAGAACCCCTACCTTTCTAGTTATTTTTACTATAGTGTTACACAGTTATCTGATATGCCATTGAGCTTACATAATTTCACCTAATCCCAAGGTATTTCTAAGGTGAATGACATCAGGCCTAGTAAAGTAGGGTAATGGGATGTTTACAGGGTGGAACACAACTTAAAATAGTATAACCCACACAGTATATGAATCTCACACAAAACAACTCAAAATGGTATAACCCACACAGTATATGATTCTCACACAAACACATACAAACAGTTGCCAGTAGTGAGATTAGAACCCCCTACCTATTTAGTCATTTCTACTGTAGTGTTAAGCAGTTATAAGATGTGCCACGGAGCTTAAATGGTTTCACCTAGTCACAGGGTACTTCTAAGGTGAATGACATCAGCAGGCCTAGTAAAGTAGGGTGATGGTACATTTACAGGGTGGTACACAGCACAAAATGGTATAACCCACACAGTATATGATTCTCACATAAACACTTGTCAGTATTGGGGTTAGAACACCTAGCTATCTAGTTAGTCCTACTATAGTGTCACACAGTTATCAGATGTGCCACAGAGCTTGCATGATTTCACCTAGTACCAAGTTTCTTCTAAAGTGAATGACATGAGCAAGCCTAGTAAAGTAGGATGATGGGACATTTACAATGTGGTACACAACTCAAAATGGTATAACATCTCTAAAGCAAAAAAAAACTGCATCCATGGGACTGGACAAAATCCCAGGCTGCGTTTCACACTCACTTCAGAGCAAAAAAGCTCCCCACCTAAGCACCATGTTCAATCATAGCCTCACATCAGGCTTTGTGCCCACTGAATGGTGCACAGCAACAGTTATCCCACTCCACAAAGAGGGAGCCACCACTGATCTCAGGAACTATCGCCCTATTAGCCTAACAAGCCTGGTCTCTAAGGCCATAGAATGTATCATCATGGAACTCATAAACAAAGGCATTGGTAGCCTCAAAACTCTGGAGCCCTTCCAGTTTGGCTTTGTGAAAGGCAGATCATGACTCCTGAACCTGATTGACTTCTTTGAGGCAGTCACCAAAGTCGTAGATGAGGGTAAGGTTGTTCACACAGTCTATCTTGACCTCGCCAAGGCTTTCAACACCATCCCCCATTCTGGAATTATAGCTAAACTCACTAAACTAGGTATAAATTCCTATGTCACAAGATGAGTTGCCAACTGTCTCACTGACAGAACCCACACTGTAAAAGTTGCATACTCCAAATCTGACTTCAAACCAGTGACAATTAGAGTACCACAGGGTTCAGTCATGGGACCTCTCCTATTTGGTATCTACTTCTCTGAAGTACAGGCTAACACAGAAGGCCTTTGGCTAATGAAGTTTGTAGATGACTGCAAACTAGGAGCCATAGTCAAGTCCCCAAATGATGTGGACATCCTACACAAGGGCCTCACTGAGACAGATGCCTGGTGTCAGAGCCATGGCCTCAAGCTCAATGCCAAAAAGTGCATTGTCATCCCCTTTGGTAAAAACTCTGTACCCATCAAATACCACATAGGCGGCAGTCTACTTAATGTTGAATGTGCAATAAGAGACCTTTGGACCCAGGAGGACAGTAGTCTCTCCTTTGATAACCACATCACCACAGTAGTCAGAAAATCCTTCTACATGGCACACCTCCTCACAAAAAGGTTCTAATACAGGAAAAAAGAGGTCATTGTTCCCCTCTACTCGACGCTCATTAGACCCATTATAGAGTACAAAGTCACTTTTGGAATCGACATCACAAGACATCTGCAGCAGCTGGAAAGGCCACAGAAGTACCTCACAAAGAGGATTACTGGCTTCAAACAGATGCCCTACACCAACGGTCTCAAAAACCTCCAGCTTTACTCTTTATCATATCGTCTACTCTGAGGTGATCTCTGCCTAACATATAAAGCTATGTCAAATCCAGAGCTGTTGGACATGCTACATCTAAAGAAATCCCAATCCCTCCAAGCTACATGCTCTAGGAACCTATACCTTGTCACCACAATAAACAGGACATGCTGGAGGGATAGATTCCTGTCCCAGAGACTTCCCATACTCTGGAACAAGCTACCCATCTATGTCAAGAAGCAAAGTTCTTCATTAGCACACTTCAAAAAACCCTGATGAGTGGATGAGAAATAGGAAATACACCCCAGTGATCACTTCTGTGGCTCTGCTCGACAATGGCACTGGAAAATAAATTTCTTGGGTGGCATATGCCAGGAAACCTTGTTGGCTGGCTTACTTAGGTGCTTTGGGCAATAGCCTAGTACCTACCCATGAACCTATGAACCTATGAACCCAAACAGTATATGATGTTCACACAAACACATGCAAACAGTTGTCATTATTGAGAGAACAACCCCTACCTATGGAATTATTTCTACAGTAGTGTTACACAGTTATCAGACATGCCAAGGAGCTTACAAGATTTCATCTCCTCCCAAGGTACTTCTAAGGTGAATGACAATAGCAGACCTAGTGAAGTAGGGTGATGGGATGTTTACAGGTTGGTAAACAAGTCAAAATAGTATAACCCCCACCATATATGATTCTCACACAAACGCACACATGCAAACAGTTGCCATTATTGAGAGTAGAACCCTAAAAATGGAATTATTTCTACTATAGTGTTACACAGTTATCAGATGCACCATGGAGCTTACAAGATTTCATTGCCTCCCGAGGTACTTCTAAGGTGAATGACATCAGGAGGCCTAATGAAATAGGGTGATGGGAAGTTTACAGGGTGGTACACAATTCAAAATGGTATAACACTCACAGTATATGATTGTCACACAAACACACATAAACAGTTGCCAGTATTGAGATTAGAACCCCCTACCTTTCTAGTTATTTTTACTATAGTGTTACACAGTTACCTGATATGCTATTGAGCTTACATACTTTCACCTAATCCCAAGGTATTTCTAAGGTGAATGACATCAGGCCTAGTAAAGTAGGGTAATGGGACATTTACAGGGTGGTACACAACTCAAAATAGTATAACCCACACAGTATATGAACCTCACACAAAACAACTCAAAATGGTATAACACACACAGTGTATGATTCCCAGACAAACACATACAAACAGTTGCCAGTAGTGAGATTAGAACCCCTACCTATCTAGTCATTTCTACTGTAGTATCATGCAGTTATAAGATGTGTCATGGAGCTTAAATGGTTTCACCTAGTCACAGGGTACTTCTAAGGTGAATGACATCAGCAGGCCTAGTAAAGTAGGGTGAGGGGAAGTTGACAGGATGGTACACAACTCAAAATGGTATAACCCACACAGTATATGATTCTTACACAAACACAGAAAGTTGCCATTATTGAGAGTAGAACCCCACCTATCAAATTATTTCTACTATAGTGTTACACAGCTACAAGATGCGCCATGGAGCTTCCAAGATGTAATCTCTTCCCAAGGTACTTCTAAGGTGATGGAACTTGCAGGCCTAGTAAAGTAGGAGGATGGGACATTAACAGAGTGGCACAAAACTCTAAATGGTATAACCCACAGAGTAAATGATTCTCATATAAACACACGCAAACAGTTGCCATTAATGAGAGTAGAACCGCCTACCTATCAAATTATTTCTACTATACTGTTATGCAGTTATCAGATGCACCATGGGGTTTACAAGATATAATTTCCTCCCATGATACTTCTAAGGTGAAAGACATCAGCAGGCCTACTGAAGAAGGGTAATGGGATGTTTGCAGGGTGGTACACAACTCAAAATGATATAACTCGCACAGTATATGATTCTCACACTAACAGACACAAACAGTGGCCACTATTGAAATTAGAACCACTACCTATCTAATTATTTCTAATGTGGTGTTATGCCCTTATCAGATGTATCACAGAGCTTACATGGTTTCACCTTGTCCCAAGGTACTTCTAAGGTGAATGACATCAGCAGGCCTAGTAAAGTAGGGTGATGGGACATTTACAGGGTGGTACACAACTCAAAATGGTATAACCCACACAGTATATGATTTTCACACAAACACAAAAAAAAGTGGTCATTATTGAGAGTAGAACCCCAACCGATCTAATTATTTCTACTATAGTGTTACTCAGTTATAAGATGTGCCATGGAGATTCCAAAATGTCATCTCCTCCTAAGGTACTTATAAGGTGACTGACATCAGCAGGCCTAGTGAAGTAGGAGGATGGGATGCTTTCAGGTTGGTACACAACTCTCAATGGTATAACCCACACAGTATATGATTTTCACACAAACACACACACAAACAGTTGTCATTATTGAGATTAAAAGCCTTATGTATCTAGTTATTTTTACTATAGTGTCACGCAGTTATCAGATATGCCATGGAGCTTACATGATTTCACCTAGTACCAAGGTACATCTAAGGTAAATGCCATCAGCATGCCTAGTAAAGTAGGGTGATGGGACATTTACAGGGTAGTACACAACTGAAAATGTTATAACTGACATAGTATAACCCACACAGTATATGATTCTCACACAAACACTTGCCAATATTGGGATTAGAACCCCTACCTATCTAGTTATGTCTACTACAGTGCCACATAGTTATCAGATGTGCCATGGACTTTACATCATTTCACCTAGTCCCAAGGTATTTCTAAGGTGAATGACATCAGCAGGCCTAGTAAAGAAGGGTGACAGTATGATTATAGGGTGGTACACAACTCAAAATGATATAACCCACACAGTATATAATTCTCACACAAGCACATGCAAGAACAGTTCTCATTATTGAGAGTAGACTCCCTACCTATCAAATTATTTGCACTATAGCATTATGCAGTTTTGAGATGCACCATGGAGCTTACAAGATTTCATCTCCTCCCAAGGTACTTCTAAGTTGAATGACATCAGCAGGCCTAGAGAAGTAGGGTGATGGGACATTTACAGGGTGGTACACAACTCAAAATGGTATAACCCACACAGTATATGATTCTTACACAAACATATCCAAACAAATGCCAGTATTGAGATTAGACCCCTACCTATCTAGTTATTTTTACTGCAGTGTTATGCAGTTATCAGATGTGCCACAGAGCTTACATGGTTTCACCTAGTCCCAAGATACTTCTAAGGTGAATGACATCAGCAGGCCTTATAAAGTAGGGTGATGGGACATTTACAGGGTGGTACACAACACAAAATGGTATAACCCACACAGTACATGATTCTCACACAAACACTTGTCAGTATTGGGATTAGAATGCCTAGCTATCTAGTTATCTCTACTATACTATCACACAGTTATCAGATGTGCCATGGAGCTTACATGATTTCACCTAGTCCCAAAGTACTTCTAAGGTGAATGACATCAGCAGGCCTAGTAATGTAGGGTGTTGGGATATTTACTGGGTGGTACACAACTCAAAATGGTATAACCCACACAGTATATGATTCTCCCACAAACACATATAAACAGTTGCCAGTACTGAGATTAGAACCCTTACCTATCTAATTATTTCTACTGTAGTGTTACACAGTTATCAGATGTGCCACAGAGCTTAGATGGTTTCACCTAGCTCCAAGGTACTTCTAAGGTGAATGACATCAGCAGACCTAGTAAAGCAGGATGATGGGACATTTACAGGGTGGTACACAACTCAATATGGTATAACCCACACAATATATGATTCTCACAGAAACACTTGTCAGTATTGGGATTAGAACCCTACCTATCTAGTTATTTCTAAACGTACTTTTTATTATCCCAAAACAAGCAACGTTTTCGCTACAGCTCCTGCTATAGCTTCCTCAGAGTACTAAGACAAGTCTGTAACAGTTTCTTTTTAAACAAAAAAGCGCGCCAAATACATTAGGCAGTGCCCCATTGTTAAAGGTACAGAGGATGTAACCATGCAATTCAATAGTTAAACATCTTTTCTTGTAGATAAGAATAAAACCAATATATTAAAAAATAACACATTGCCATCGTAAAACATTAGTAATAACCAGTGACATTCAGCAAACGGCACCTGTCCGAGCTGCTGTTACCTAAAGTTCTGAATAAAAACGGCATATTTGTCAAGCCGATATGTAAACAAACTATCAGAAAAATGACAGTGAACCAAGAAAACTTGGTATGTACATGCCCCTGTTACAATTAACTAAACTAAATGTGACCCTGATCGGGTGCAACAACTCCTAAACATTTCAAGTGTACAAAATTAACCCGCAAAGCATCGTTTTCCGATGCCAGCACAATCATGTTACAGAGTATTAAAAACTAATTTAGGATTGTACAAGGTAGAAAATAGTCCTTTCTTTGAATGCATTTTATGCAAGTTATCAAGCAGACATACCTAGAAATATCCAACAAGAGAGTATTGCCGACAAGGTGTAGTGACCTGGATTTTGCAACAAAGCGGACTGAGATCCAATCCACCCCACCTATCCACCCAAACCTCAGAGTGGCATAGAGTATATGAGCACACGTTTGAGTGCTCCGATCACTCCAAGACAAACTGTTTAACAATCTAGACACTTTACGGGTTAAGAATCCGTGGAGGATGATCGCACTTACTTAGGGGTTTCTACCTCTATTACTTACTCTAAGTTACATCCTTTTGGGGTGGACTTATTTTCCTTGACTCCACATGGAGGTTTGGGTGGATAGGTGGGGTGGATTGGATCTCAGTCCGCTTTGTTGCAAAATCCAGGTCACTACACCTTGTCGGCGATACTCTCTTGTTGGATATTTCTAGGTATGTCTGCTTGATAACTTGCATAAAATGCATTCAAAGAAAGGACTATTTTCTACCTTGTACAATCCTAAATTAGTTTTTTAATACTCTGTAACATGATTGTGCTGGCATCGGAAAACGATGCTTTGCGGGTTAATTTTGTACACTTGAAATGTTTAGGAGTTGTTGCACCCGATCAGGGTCACATTTAGTTTAGGTAATTGTAACAGGGGCATGCACATACCAAGTTTTCTTGGTTCACTGTCATTTTTCTGATAGTTTGTTTACATATCGGCTTGACAAATATGCCGTTTTTATTCAGAACTTTAGGTAACAGCAGCTCGGACAGGTGCCGTTGCTGAATGTCACTGGTTATTACTAATGTTTACGATGGCAATGTGTTATTTTTAATATATTGGTTTTATTCTTATCTACAAGAAAAGATGTTTAACTACTGAATTGCATGGTTACATCCTCTGTACCTTTAACAATGGGGCACTGCCTAATGTATTTGGCGCGCTTTTTTTAAAAAGAAACTGTTACAGACTTGTCTTAGTACTCTGAGGAAGCTATAGCAGGAGCTGTAGCGAAAACGCTTGTTTTGGGATAATAAAAAATGCGTACGTTTAGATTCATATCGCTGAGTGGACTATTGGCTTTTCGATCACTTCTGTTCCAGTCTGTTCTTTTGGTTTTTTTGGTTGAATAACAGTTTGTATTCAGTGTTTTGTGATACGGTTACGGAGATGTCGGAAAGCCCTGGCAGCCCAAGCATCTTTGGGTCCCACAATGATCAGCAGGATAACAACAGGGACATGAATAATTTGTTAGCAGCTATCACCAAAAGATTGGATATGCTTTATGGGCGTATGGACCAACTGGACTCTAGGATTGGGCAAGGCCCTTTAAACAACAGTACACCAGGTAACAGTGTTCCTTCACTGAATAGCTCTGATTTCATCACAGCGGGTCAAAGGCCTATTCAAACACAACCTGGAGGTGCTCCCACTACCCAGCCTATTCCATCAGATAGGACCAGATTTGGCCCTATTGACAACAATCATCATCAGGTGCTTATTGGCGTTCCCTCTCTTCAGGACTGGATTTCAGACGCTAATTGTGTTTCTTTTGGACAACAGCGAGAACAGGAACTACCGGCACATTCAGATGTCAACTCTACGGAATCAATGGTGAGCAAACTCCATACTTTCGACAACAAACTGGTTAAACTTCGCAAATTACAGCTTGAAGTTTCATATTTTAAACAATGCTTGAATGATAAAATTATACCTAAGGGACTACGTAGTAATTTTGCCCCAACTGGCCTAATTAATGATGACTGCTTTCTTAATGATCTAAAGACACTTTTTGACCAGCAGGGTTTCCAACTCCTTGATTTAATTATTAAGCATTACTCACGATATATTTCAACACTAACCACTGAACTCAATGACCTTGACAACTCTATCAAGGAGGACTTGGACTTTAATAACTTTAAATATGACTACACACGTATTTTCAATAGCATAGATGCTCTTCTTTTGAAATTGAAGGCCAATAAGACAAAAAAACTAAAGCGTGATAATTTGGCATATCAACAAAATAAAGCATATGAAAAACTTTTTCCCTCTCGAATTCACCCTGTGAATGAACAACTACAAGGCACTGAACAAGCCAGGTCAGATGAAGATTTTGATTCATATGAACCACCTTCTACATCACAAAATTTCTCGGGCTCCAATACAGCCCCAAAACGTAGTAATAGAATGCGGACTAACCAATTTAATGGGAATTACACCAGGAACAACAACTTGCCACAACCTGGGCCAAACTCCCCTTTTCAAAATCAAAACCAGAATCCAGATCACACTGGTTTTTTAGGGAGAAGATACAATACCAGGTACCAACAACAGAGAAGGAACTGGAACAACTGAGTTATACCTCTGTGGACAATAGGGGTGTTAATACACTCCAAACTATACCTTCCATTTTGAAAAACAGTAAAGGTGACTTCAAGATTTATAATTTTACTGACTTTAAAATAGAGCAAGAATTGATAGATCTCCTAGCTTTAGGTAATTCATTTGTTCCTTCTTGCCATTTTAACCTTACAGAAACTATAATTGATGTAAAATATTTTACAAGAAAACTTAACTTGGGGTTACTTTTTTCTTCTCCCATGCAGCGTGAACTAAATAACTTGAGATTGTCAAGTGTGTATAATCCACCTTTACATCCCACGTTAGCCTTATTTGAAAAAGCTTGTGAGGTTGACCTTAGACACCTTGACACTCAAGCCAAACACCTGGTTAGGAAACCTAACTTCAACATCACTAAAGAGCAGCATAACCTACTTAGGGAGCTTGGCAATATACCCATCCGAGTCCTTAAACCTGATAAAGGTGGGGGGTTAGTCATTCTAAACAAAGATGACTATTCAGAACGGATGAGTAAAATTCTGATTAGTCCAGCTTATAGACCCTCTTCACTCAACGAAATGAACATCACATTTTCCAGAAATAGAGGTTACTTTAGGGACTTATTCCTAGCAGGAAAAGTCAGCAATGAGGTTTATCATTTTATTGATATCACTTTACCTAAAACACCTGTAATTTTCGGTATTCCGAAAATTCATAAAAATCTACATGACCCACCAATGCGGGCACTGGTTGATGGGAGGTCTTCTATGACCCACCCTTGCGCCCGATTGGTGGATAATATACTTAGTAAATATCTTAAAATGATACCCTGTGTGTGTAAGGATTCCTGGTCCTTTCTGGCTAATATCAACCAGCTAAAACTAGACCACAGTTTCAACTTCCTGACAGTTGACATTGTGGACTTATACACCTCCATTCCTCATCAGGAAGCATCAGAGTGGGTGGGCCTTTTGCTGCAAGAACTGGGAGCTCCCCAAACGGAAATAGACACAGTCACTGAACTTATTGATATTATTCTTACATCTAACTTCTTCCTGTTTGAAAATCAATACTTTCTACAGACTCAGGGTATAGCTATGGGCTCACCCTGTGGGACATCAGTTGCAAACATGGTAGTAGCCTACTGGGAGAAAAAATTTCTCCTTTCTAACCCCCAAGTAGTGAAACATGTCATTTATTACACGAGATATTTGGATGATATATTCATCCTTTTCCAAGGTTCTGAACAGGACGCAACTGCCATCATTGAATTCATGAATGGCACTACATCTTTTTTCAAGTTCACTTTTCACTTTTCTACTGACTCCATAGACTATTTGGATGTCTACCTTGAAAAATCTGATATAAACAACACATTAATTTCATCTATACACAGGAAGCCCACTTACTGTAATTCACTTCTCCATTTTTCAAGTCAACACCCTTTTAGACAAAAAAGATCTATAGTGAAGGGTCAACTGATTCGAGCAGCTAGAATGTGCAGCACCTTGGACCTCTTTAAAAAGGAATGTACACTCCTCTTTGACATGTTTTGCAACCGAGATTACCCAGTTGATTTACTGGAGGATCTGATTACAGAAGTCATGACTAAAAGACTGGAGGGTGTTTATAGACCACTACTTAATAACACTTTAGGACATTTTGGGGATGTTTCCATAGCTGATGATTCAATGTTAACACCAAGTCCCCCTGTTCCTTGTGAACTACCTTCTAGTAATAAAGAGAATAACTTCTCCCTCAGTTTTATCACAGTGTATAACATGGATTCTAGGATGATCAACTCCATTTTATTTAAAAACTGGTACTATATTTCCAGTCATAGTGGTCTAGGTGAAAAACTGGGGGAAAAACCAATGATAGTTTATAGGAGGGGCAAAAATTTGAAGAACTTTCTAGAAGTAAAAACACATCTTGATTTCCATTCACGGCAGAAAGGCAGTTTTCCATGTGGTAACTGCAACTTTTGCAAATACATTAGAACAGGGTGTACACAAATTGTAAATGGCAAAAAAATAACTTGCCATTATAAAGTTAACTGTAACACTAAATCCCTGGTTTACTTAGCTCAATGTGTTTGCTGTCCTGCATTCTATATTGGAAAAACTGAGCAAAAATTTAAGGAGAGAATATATCAGCACACCTATGCAATTAAAAAAAGCAAGGATGACAACGCACTCTCAAAACACATTATTTTAAATAAAGATCACAATTTTCTCTTCTCTGCCATTGATCATGTCCCCCATAATATTAGAGGTGGTCCTTCTCCCATTATTCTGGAAACAAAAGAGCTCGAGTGGCAACTTAAACTCGATGCATTTCAACCACCTGGCCTCAATGACAACTGTAATATTTCTTGTTTATTAAAATTAAGGAGTTACTTGAGATAATATTACACTTTTAGATTATTATTCATTGGTTGTATATATATAAAATTGAAGCTATTTTGATTTTTTTAAATATGGGATTAGTTAGGCATGATTTACATTTCTGATTTTTTATTTTTATTAATTTCATTTTTTACTCATTGGCCACTACTCATGTTTCACGGTTTCGGGGAGCTACTTGCTGCCTTGTTGGCATGGTCGGGATCTACCAGGGAATTTTTTGTATCTTTTGTACATCTTTGTACATTATCTGGGCTTTACTGCCTGACCTGCTACAGTGAGGGGAGGTCCCGCTATTCTGGCGATGTAATGGGCTCGGGTTGAGGTGTTTTTTACCATTGATCATGTTTGAGCTTGGCGTACTGTCCATTACTGGATTGCCATGGCTTCTTACGGAAGGGAGCGTTTGCATTCTTTTGGGACTGGATCTAACTCATTGACCTTAAGGGGTCATCCTTCTGTTAGCCTTTTGTTTGAAATTCCCGCAGACTTTTTTACTTGGATCCACTCATACAGGCAGAGTGGCATAGAGTATATGAGCACACGTTTGAGTGCTCCGATCACTCCAAGACAAATTGTTTAACAATCTAGACACTTTACGGGTTAAGAATCCGTGGAGGATGATCGCACTTACTTAGGGGTTTCTACCTCTATTACTTACTCTAAGTTACATCCTTTTGGGGTGGACTTATTTTCCTTGACTCCACATGGAGGTTTGGGTGGATAGGTGGGGTGGATTGGATCTCAGTCCGCTTTGTTGCAAAATCCAGGTCACTACACCTTGTCGGCAATACTCTCTTGTTGGATATTTCTAGGTATGTCTGCTTGATAACTTGCATAAAATGCATTCAAAGAAAGGACTATTTTCTACCTTGTACAATCCTAAATTAGTTTTTAATACTCTGTAACATGATTGTGCTGGCATCGGAAAACGATGCTTTGCGGGTTAATTTTGTACACTTGAAATGTTTAGGAGTTGTTGCACCCGATCAGGGTCACATTTAGTTTAGTTAATTGTAACAGGGGCATGTACATACCAAGTTTTCTTGGTTCACTGTCATTTTTCTGATAGTTTGTTTACATATCGGCTTGACAAATATGCCGTTTTTATTCAGAACTTTAGGTAACAGCAGCTCGGACAGGTGCCGTTTGCTGAATGTCACTGGTTATTACTAATGTTTTACGATGGCAATGTGTTATTTTTTAATATATTGGTTTTATTCTTATCTACAAGAAAAGATGTTTAACTATTGAATTGCATGGTTACATCCTCTGTACCTTTAACAATGGGGCACTGCCTAATGTATTTGGCGCGCTTTTTTGTTTAAAAAGAAACTGTTACAGACTTGTCTTAGTACTCTGAGGAAGCTATAGCAGGAGCTGTAGCGAAAACGTTGCTTGTTTTGGGATAATAAAAAGTACGTTTAGATTCATATCGCTGAGTGGACTATTGGCTTTTTGATCACTTCTGTTCCAGTCTGTTCTTTTGGTTTTTTTGGTTGAATAACAGTTTGTATCTAGTTATTTCTACTATAGTGTCACAAAGATATCAGATGTGCCACAGAGATCGCATGATTTCATCTATTCCCAAGATACTTCTAAGGTGAATGAAATCATCAGGCCTAATAAAGTAGGGTGATGGGACATTTACAGGGTGGTACACAACTCAAAATGGTATAACCCACACAGAAAATGATTCTCACGCAAACACATACAAACAGTTGCCAGTACTGAGATTAGAACCCCTACCTATCTAATAATTTCTAATGAAGTGTAACAAAGTTATCAGATGTGCAATGGAGCTTACATGGTTTAATCTTGTCCCAAAGTACTTCTAAGGTTAATGTCATAAGCAGGCCTAGTAAAGTAGGGTGATGAGACATTTACAGGTTGGTACACAACTCAAAATGGTATGACCCACACAGTATATGATTATCATGCAAACATTTGCCAGTATTGTGATTAAAGCCCCTATCTATCTAGTTATTTCTACTAAAGTGTCACACAGTTATCAGATGTGCCATGGATCTCACATGATTTCACCTAGTCCCAAGGTACTTCTAAGGTGAATGACATCAGCAGGCCTAGCAAAGTAGGGTGATGGGACATTTACAGAGTGGTACAAAACTCCAAATGGTATAACCCACACAGTATAAGATTCTCACACAAACACTTGCCAGTATTGGGATTAGACCACTTACCTATCTAGTAATTTCTACTATAGTACACACAGTTATCAGATGTGCCATGGAGCTTACATGATTTCACCTAGTCTCAAGGTACTTCTGAGGTGAATGACATCAGCAGGGCGAGTAAGGTAGGGTGCTGTGATGTCTACAAGGCAGTACACAAACTTAAAATGGTATAACCCACACAGTATAAGATTATCACACAAACATTTGCCAGTATTGGGATTAGAACCCTTACCTATCCAGTTATTTCTACTATAGTGTCACACAGATATCAGATGTGCCAAAGAGCTCACATGATTTTACCTAGTCCCAAAGTACTTCTATGGTGAATGACATCAGCAGGCCTATTAAAGTAGGGTGATAGGACATTTACAAGATGGTACACAACTCAAAATGGTATAACCCACATAGTATATGATTCTCACACAAACATAAACTGTTGCCTGTACTGATATTAGAACCCCTACCTATCTAATTATTTCTAATGTAGTTTAACGTAGTTATGAGATGTGCCACGGATCTTACATGGTTTCACATAGTCCCATGGTACTTATAAGATGAATGACATCAGTAGGCCTAGTAAAGTAGGGTGATGGGACATTTACAGAGTGGTACACAACTCAAAATAGTATAACCCACACAGTATATGATTCTCACACAAAAACATACAAACACATGTCAGTATTGGTATTAGAACCCCTACCTATCTACTTATTTCTACTATAGTGCCCACCTTTATCAGATGTGCCATTGAGCTTACATGATTTCATTTAGTTTCAAAGCACTTCTAAGGTGAATGACATCAGCAGGCCTAGAAAAGTTGGGAGGTGGGAGTTTTACAGGGTGGTGCACAACTCAAAATAGTATAACCCACAGAGTATATGATTCTCAACAAACACAAACACAAAAAGTTGCCATTATTGACAGTAGAACTGCAATCTATTGGATTATTTCTACTAGAGTGTTACACAGTTGTAAGATGTACCATGAAGCTTCCAAGATGTCATCTCCTCCCAAGGTACTTCTAAGGTGAATGACATCAGCAGGCCTATAGAAGTAGGAGGATGGGATGTTTACAGGGAGGTACACAACACTCAATTGTATAACCCACACAATATATGATTTTCATGCAAACACCCACACAAACAGTTGCCATTACTGAGAGTAGAATCCCTACCTATCAATTTTTTCTACTATAGTTTTACTCAGTTATCAGATGAGTCATGGAGCTTATAAGATTTCAACTCCTCCCAAGTTACTTCTAAGGTGAATCACATCGGCAAGCCTAGTGAAGTAGGGTGACGGGAGGTTTACATGGTGGTACACAACTCAAAATGGTATAACACACACAGTATATCATTGTCACACAAACACACACACAGTCGTCAGTATTGAGATTAAAAGCCCTACCTATCTAGTTATTTCTACTATAGTGTCACACATTTATCAGATGTGCCATGGAGCTCACATGATTTCATCTAGTCCCAAGGTACTTCTAAGGTAAATGACAGCAGGCCTAGTAAAGTAGGTTGATGGGACATTTACAAGGTGGTACGCAGCTCAAAATGGTAAAACCTACACAGTATATGATTGTCACACAAACACTTGCCAGTATTGTGATTAAAGCCCCTATCTATCTAGTTATTTCTACTAAAGTGTCACACAGTTATCAGATGTGCCACAGATCACACATGATTTCATCTAGTCCCAAGATAATTCTAAGATGAATGACATCAGCAGGCCTAGTAACATAGGGTGATGGGACATTTACAGGGTGGTACAAAACTCAAAATGGTATAACCCACACAGTATAAGATTCCCACACAAACACTTGACAGTATTGGGATTAGAACACTTACCTATCTAGTAATTTCTACTATAGTGCACACAGTTATCAGATGTGCCATGGAGCTTACATGACTTCACCTTGTCTCAAGGTACTTCTAAGGTAAATGACATCAGCAGGGCAAGTAAGGTAGGGTGCTGTGATGTTTACATGGCAGTACACAACTTAAAATGGTATAACCCACACAGTATACGATTATCACACAAACACTTGGCAGTATTGGGATTAGAACCCTTACATATCTAGTTATTTCTATTACAGTGTCACACAGATATCAGATCTGCCAAAGAGCTCACATGATTTTATCTAGTCCCAAGGTACTTCTATGGTGAATGACATCAGCAGGCCTAGTAAAGTAGGGTGATGGGACATTTACAAGGTGGTGCACAACTCAAAATGGTATAACCCACACAGTATATGATTCTCACACAAACATAAACTGTTGCCAGTACTGATATTAGAACCCCTACCTATCTAATTATTTCAAATGTAGTTTTACACAGTTATGAGATGTGCCACAGATCTTACATGGTTTCAAATAGTCCCATGGTACTTCTAAGATTAATGACATCAGCAGGCTTAGTAAAGTAGGGTGATGGGAAATTTACTACTAGAGTGTTACACAGTTGTAAGGTGTACCATGAAGCTTCCAAGATGCCATCTCCTCCCAAGGTACTTCTAAGGTGAATGACATCAGCAGGCCTATAGAAGTAGGAGGATGGGATGTTTACAGGGAGGTACACAACACTCAATTGTATAACCCACACAGTATATGATTTTCATGCAAACACCCACACAAACAGTTGCCATTACTGAGAGTAGAATCCCTACCTATCAATTTTTTCTACTATAGTTTTACTCAGTTATCAGATGAGTCATGGAGCGTATAAGATTTCAACTCCTCCCAAGTTACTTCTAAGGTGAATGACATCGGCAAGCCTAGTGAAGTAGGGTGACGGGAAGTTTACAGTGTGGTACACAACTCAAACTGGTATAACACACACAGTATATGACTGTCACACACACACACACACACAAACAGTCATCAGTATTGAGATTAAAAGCCCTATCTATCTAGTTATTTCTATTGTAGTTTTAACTCATTACAGCCGAGTGACACTTCCAGGCGTTTTTGCAATTACCTCCTACTGCTCCTCTAGGCATCACATATTGCCTGTTCACATTTGCATTAATAATTCCAAACCCATGCTAGATACAAGGTATCAGAATATTTTATCTTGAAGCATACACAATTGCATTGATATATGACCTCAGTCAGTGACTATATGTTAGTGCTGTAAGGTGATAACTTAATTTTTTAAAGGCTGAAGCCACACTCATTGGGAGTTAAAGGTACACACTCAAAGCAGCTCTCCTGGGGGGAATGAGTTAAGCAATTATCAGATGCACCACGGAGCTTACATGGTTTCACCTAGTCCCAAGGAACTTCTAAGTTGAATGACATCAGCAGGCCTAATAAAGTAGGATGATGGGACATTTACAGGGTGGTACACAACTCAAAATGGTATAAAACACACAGTATATGATTCTCAAACAAACACTCGCCAGTAATAGGATTAAAACCCTTACCTATATAGTTATTTCTACTATAATGTCACGCAGTTATCAGATGTGCCGCAGAGCTTACATGATTTCACCTAGTACCAAGGTACATCTAAGGTGAATGACATCAGCAGACCTAGTAAAGTAGGGTGATGAGACATTTACAGGGTTATAAACAACTCAAAATGGTATAACTCACACAGTATAGGAGTCTCAAACAAACACTTTCCAGTATTGGGATTAGAACCCCTACCTATCTTGCTATTTCTACTATAGTGTCACACATTTATCAGATGTGCCATGGAACTCACATGATTTCATCTAGTCCCAGGGTACTTCTAAGGTAAATGACAGCAGGCCTAGTAAAGTAGGTTGATGGGACATTTGCCGGGTGGTACACAGCTCAAAATGGTAAAACCTACACAGTATATGATTCACTGCAAAACACATACAAAATGTTGCCAGTATTGAGATTAGAACTCCTACTTATCTCATTATTTCTAATGTAGTGTTACACAGTTATCACATGTGCCAAAGAGCTTATAAGGTTTCATCTAGTCCCAAGGTACTTCTAAGGTGAATGACATCAGCAGGCCTTGTAAATTAAGGTGATGGGACATTTACAGGGTGGTACACAACTCAAAATGGTATAACCCACACAATATAAAATTCTCACACAAACCTTTGCCAGTATTGGGATAAGAACCCCTACCTATCTAGTTATTTCTACTATAGTGTCACACAGATATCAGATGTGCCACAGAGCGCATTTGATTTTACCTAGTCCCAAGGTACTTCTAAGGTGAATGACATCAGCAGGCCTAGTAAAGTTGGGTGATAGGATATTTACAGTGTGCTACACAACTCAAAATGGTATAACCCACACAGTATATGATTCTTACACAAACACAAACAGTTGCCAGTACTGAGATTAGAACCCCTACCTATCTAATTATTTCTAATGTAGTGTTATGCAGTTATCAGATGTGCCACAGAGCTTACATGGTTGCACCTAGTCCTATGGTACTTCTAAGATGAATGACATAAGCAGGCCTAGTAAAGTAGGGTGATGGGACATTTACAGGGTGGTACGCAACTCAAAATGGTAAATCCCACACAGTATATGATTCTCACAATAATACATACAAACACTTGTCAGTATTGTGATTAGAACCCCTACCTTTCTACTTATTTCTACTATAGTGCCCGCAGTTATTCGATGTGCCATAGAGCTTACATGATTTCACCTAGTTTCAAGGTACTTCTAAGGTGAATGACATCAGCAGGCCTAGAAAGGTTGGGTGGTGGGATGTTTATAAGGTGGTACACAACTCAAGATAGTATAACCCACACAGTATATGATTCTCACACAAACACGAACACAAACACAAAAGTTGTCATTACTGACAGTAGAACCCCAATCTATTGGATTATTTCTACGAGAGTGTTACACAGTTATAAGACATGCCATGGAGCTTCCAAGATGTCATCTCCTCCCAAGGTACTTCTAAGGTGAATGACATCAGCAGGCCTACTGAAGTAAGAGGATGGGACATTTACAGGGAGGTACATGACTCTAAATATTGTAACCCACACCATATATGATTTTCATTCAAACACACACAAACAGTTGGCATTATTGAGAGTAGAACCCCTACCTATCAAATTTTTTCTACTATAGGTCTACACAGTTATCAGATGAGCCATGGAGCTTATAAGATTTCAACTCCTCCCAAGGTACTTCTAAGGTGAATGACATCAGCAGGCCTAGTGAAATAAGGTGACGGGAAGTTTGCAGGGTGGTACACAACTCAAAATGGTATAGCACACACAGTATATTATTGTCACACAAACACACACAGTTGCCAGTATTGAGATTAAAAGCCCTACGTATCTAGTTATTTCTACTGTAGCTTTATGCAGTTACCAGATGCGCCACTGAGCTTACATGGTTTCACCTAGTCCCAAGGAACATCTAAGTTGAATGACATCAGCAAGCCTAGTAAAGTAGGGTGATGGAACATTTACAGGGTGGTACACAACTCGAAATGGTATAAAACACACAGTATATGATTCTCACACAAACACTTGCCAGTAATGGGATTGAACCCCCTACCTATCTAGTTATTTTTACTATAGTGTCACGCAGTTATCAGAAGTGCCACAGAGCTTAAATGATTTCATTTAGTACCAAGGTACATCTAAGATGAATGACATCAGCAGACCTAGTAAAGTAGGGTGATGGAACATTTAGAGGGTGGTACACAACTCAAAATGGTATAAAACACACAATACATGATTGTCACACAAACACTTGCCAGTAATGGGATTAAAACTCCTACCTATCTAGTTATTTCTACTATAGTGTCACACAGTTATCAGATATGCCATGGAGCTCACATGATTTCACCTAGTCCCAAGGAACTTTTATAGTGAATGCCATCAGCAGGCCTAGTAAAGTAGGGTGATGGGAAATTTACATGGTGGAACACAACTCAAAATGGTATAACCTACACAGTATATTATTCTCAGACAAACACATATAAACAGTTGCCAGTACAGAGATTATTACACCTACCTATCTAATTATTTCAAATGTAGTGCTACACAGTTATCAGATGTGCCACAGTGCTTAGATGGTTTCACCTAGTCCCAAGGTATTTCTAAAGAGAATGACATCAGCAGGCCTAGTAATGTAGGGTGATGGGACATTTACAGGGTGGTACACAACTCAAAATGGTATAACCCACACAGTATATAATTCTCACACAAACACTTGCCAGTATGGTGATTAGAACCCCTATCAATCTAGTTATTTTTACTATTGTGTCACACAGTTATCAGAGTTCCCATTGATCTCATATGATTTCACCTAGTCTTAAGGCACTTCTAAGGTGAATGACAGCAGCAGGCCTAGTAAAGTAGGGTGAAGGGACATTTACAGGGTGGTGCAAAACTCAAAATGGTCTAACCCACACAGTATATTATTCTCACACAAACACATACAAACATCTGTAAGTACTGAGATTAGAACCTCTACATATCTAATTATTTCGAATGTAGTCTTACGCAGTTATCAGATGTGCCACAGAGCTCCCATGGATTCACCTAGTCCCAAGGTTCTTCTAAGGTGAATGACAACATCTGGCCTAGTAAAGTATTGTGATGGGATATTTACAGGGTTGTACACAAGTCCAAAAAGTATAACACACACAGTATATGATTCTCAAACAAACCCTTGCCAGTATTGGGATTAGAACCCCTACCTATCTAATTATTCCTATTATAGTGCCCGCAGTTATCATATGTGCTATGGAGCTTTCATGATTTCAGCAAGTCTCAAGATGCTTCTTAGGTAACAGACATCAGCAGGCCTTGTAAACTAGGATGCTGGGATTTTGACAGGGTGGTGCATGACTCAAAATGGTATAACCCACACAGTTTAAGATTCTTACAAAAACACTTGCCAGTATTGGGATTAGAACCTTTACTTATCTAGTTATTTCTGCTATAGTGTCACACAGATGTCAGATGTGCCACTGATCTTACATGATTTTGCCTTGTCCCAAGGTACTTCTAGGTGAATGATATCGGCAGGCCTAGTAAAGTAGGGTGATGGGACATTTACATGGTGGTACAGAACTCAAAATGGTATAACCCACACAGTATATGATTCTCATACAAGCACATACAAACAGTTGCCAGTACTGAGATTAGAAACCCTACTTATCTAATTATTTCTAATGTAGTGTTATGCAGTTATGAGATGTGTCATGGAGCTTAAATGGTTTCACCTGGTCCAATGGTACTTCTAAGATCAATGACATCAGCAGGCCTAGTAAAGTAGGGTGATGGGACATTTACAGGTGGTGCACAACTCAAAATAGTATAACCCACACAGTATATGATTCTCACACAAACACAAACACTTGCCAGTATTGGGATTAGAGCCCCTACCTATCTACTTTTTTCTACTATAATGCCCACAGTTATCAGATGTGCCTTGGACCTTACATGATCTCACCTAGTTTCAATGTACTTCTAAGGTGAAAGACATCAGCATGCCTAGAAAAGTTGGGTGGTGGGATGTTTACAGGGTGGAACACAACTCAAAATAGTATAACCCACACAGTATATGATTCTCACACAAACACAAAAAGTTGCCATTATTGACAGCAGAACCCCAACCTATTGGATTATTTCTGCTAGTGTGTTACACAGTTATAAGATTTGCCATGGAGCTTCCAAGATGTCATCTCATCCCTAGGTACTTCTAAGGTGAATGACATCAGCAGGCCTAGTCAAGTAGGAGGATGGGAGGTTTACAAGGAGGTACACAACTCTAAATGGTATAACCCACACAGTGTATGATTTTCACGCAAACACACACACAAAAAGTTGCCATTATTGAAATTAGAATCCCTACCTATGAAATTTTTCTACTATAGTTTTACGCAGTTATCATATGAGCCATGGAGCTTATAAGATTTCAACTCCTCCCAAGGTACTTCTAAGGTGAATGACATCAGCAGGCCTAGTGAAGTAGGGTGATGGGAAGTTTACAGGGTGTTATATAACTCTAACACACACAGTATATGATTCTCACACAAACACTTGCCAGTAATGAGATTAAAACCCCTACCTATCTAGTTATTTTTACTATAGTGTCACACTGTTATCAGATGTGCCACGAAGCTTACATGATTTCACCTAGTACCAAGGAACATCTAAGGTGAATGACATCAGCAGGCCTAGTAAAGTAGGGCGATGGGACATTTACAGGGTGGTAAGCAACTCAAAATGATATAACCCACACAGTATATGATTCTCACACAAACACATACAAACAGTTGCCAATACTGAGATTAGAACCTCCTACCTATCTAATTATTTCTAATGTAGTGCTTCACAGTTATCAGATGTGCCACAGTGCTTACATGGTTTCAACTAGTCCCAAGGTACTTCTTAGTTGAATGTCATCAGCAGGCCTAGTAAAGTAGGGTGATGGGACATTTACAGGGTGGTGCACAACTCAAAATGGAATAACCCACACAGTATATGAATCTCACACAGACACTTTCCAGTATTGGGATTAGAACCCCTACCTATCTTGTTATTTCTACTATACTGTCACACAGTTATCAGATGTGCCACGACGCTCACATGATTTCACATTTCCCAAGGTACTTCTAAGGTGAATGACATTAGCAGGCCTATTAAAGTAGGTTGATGGGACATTTACAGAGTGGTACATAACTCAAAATGGTATAAACTACACAGTATATGATTCTCACACAAACACATACAAGCAGTTGCCAGTACTGAGATTAGAACCCCTACCTATCTAATTATTTCTAATGTAGTGTTATGCAGTTATCAGATGTGCCATGGAGCTTACCTGGTTGCACCTAGTCCCATGGTACTTCTAAGATGAATGACATCAGCAGGCCTAGTAAAGTAGGGTGATGGGACATTAACAGGGTGGTACCCAACTCAAAATGGTAAATCCCACACAGTATATGATTTTCACACAACCACTTGCCAGTATTGGGATTTGAACCCCTACCTATCTAGTTATTTCTACTATAGTGTCACACAATTTTTCAGATGTGCCACGGATCTCACATGATTTCACCTAGT
Organism: Protopterus annectens; assembly: GCF_019279795.1. NCBI lineage: Eukaryota > Metazoa > Chordata > Ceratodontiformes > Protopteridae > Protopterus > Protopterus annectens. The sequence goes on along the minus strand of NC_056737.1, from coordinate 1,308,464,668 downwards.
CCCAAGGTACTTCTAAGGTGAATGACATCAGCAGGCCTAGTAAAGTAGGGTAATGGGACATTTACAGGGTAGTACACAACTCAAAATGGTATAACCCACACAATATATGATTCTCATACAAACACAAACAGAAACAGCTGCCAGTACTGAGATTAGAACCACTACCTATCTAATTATTTCTAATGTAGTGTCACACAGTTATCAGATGTGCCACAGAGCTTACATGGTTTCAACTAGTCCCAAGGTACCTCTTAGGTGAGTGACATCAGCCGGCCTAGTAAATTATGGTGGTGGGACATTTACAGGGTGGTACACAACTCAAAATGGTATAACACACACAGTATATGTTTCTCACACAAACACCTGCCAGTACTGGGATTAGAACCCCTGCTTATCTAGTTATTTCAACTATAGTGCCCACAGTTATCTAATGTGCCATGAAGCTTACATGAGTTCCCCTAGTCTCAAGGTACTTCTAAGGTAAATGACATCAGCAGGCCTAGTAAGGTAGGGTGGTGGGATGGTGACAGGGTGGTGCACAACTCACAATGGTATAACCCACACAGTATATGATTCTCACACAAACACAAACACAAAGAGTTGCCATTATTGACAGTATAATCCCAACCTATCAAATTATTTCTACTATAGTGTTACGCAATTATAAGACGTGCTATTGAGCTTTCAAGATGTCATCTCTTTCCAAGGTACTTCTAAGGTGAATGACATCAGCATGCCTAGTGAAGTAGGGGGACGGGAGATTTACAGGGTGGTACACAACTCTAAATGGTATACCCCACACAGTATATGATTTTCACACAATTACACACACAAACTGTAGCCATTATTGAGAGTAGAATCCCTACCTATCGAATTATTTCTACTGTAGTTTTATGCAGTTATCAGATGAGCCATGGAGCTTACAAGATTTTGTCTCCTCCCAAAGTACTTCTAAGGTGAATGACATCGGCAGGCCTAGTGCAGTAGGGGGTTGGAAAGTTTACAGGGTGGTACACAACTCACAATGGTATAACACATGCATTATATTATTGTCACACAAACACACACAAAAATTTGCCAGTATTGAGAATAGAAGCCTTACCTAGCTAGTTATTTCTACTGTAGTGTTACGCGGTTATCTGATGTGCCATGGAACTTGCATGGTTTCACCTAGTCCCAAGGTACTTCTAAGTTGAATGACATCAGCAGACCTAGTAAATTAGGAGGATGGGACATTTACAGGGTGGTACACTACGCAAAATGGAATAACACACAGTATATGATTCTCTTGCAAACAATTGCCAGTACTGGGATTAGAACCCCTACCTATCTAGTTATTTTTACTATAGTCTCACGCAGTTATCAGATACACCATGGAGCTTACATGATTTCACCTTATACCAAGGTACATCTAAGGTGAATGAAATCAGCAGGCCAAGTAAAGTAGGGTGATTGGGCATTTTCAGTATTGTACACAACTGAAAATGGTATAAACCAAACAGTATAACCCACACAGTATGATTCTCATACAAACTCTTGCCAGTATTGGGATTAGAACCCCTACCTATCTAATTATTTCTGCTATAGTGCCAGGCAGTTATCTAATGTGCCATGGACTTTACATCATTTCACCTAGTCCCAAGGTACTTCTAAGGTGAATGACATCAGCAGGCCTAGTAAAGTAGGGTGATGGGATGTTTACAGGGTGGTACACAACTCAGAATGGTATAACCCACACAGTATATGATTTTCACACAAACACACACAAACAGTTGCCATTATTGAAAGTAGAACCCCTACCTATAAAATTATTTCTACTATAGTGTTATGCAGTTATCAGATGAACCATGGAGCTTACAAGATCTCATCTCCTCCCAAGGTACTTCTAAGGTGAATGACATCAGCAGACTTAGAGAAGTAGGGTGATGGGACATTTACAGGGTGGTACACAACTCAAAATGGTATAACCCACACAATATAAGATTCTCACACAAACACTTGCCAGTACTGGGATTAGAACCCCTACCTATCTAGTTATTTTACTATATTGTCATGCAGTTATCAGATACGCCACGGAGCTTACATGATTTCTCCTTATGCCAAGGTACATTTAAGGTGAATGACATCAGCAGGCCTAGTAAAGTAGGGTGATTGGACATTTTCAGTATTGTACACAACTGAAAATGGTATAAACCACATAGTAAAAGCCACACAGTATGATTCTCACACAAACACGTGCCAGTATTCGGATTAGAACCCCTATCTATCTACTTATTTCTACTATAGTGCCAGACAGTCATCTAATGTGCCATGGACCTTACATCATTTCACCTAGTCCCAAGGTACTTCTAAGGTGAATGACATCAGCAGGCCTAGTAAAGTAGGGTGATGGGATGTTTACAGGGTGGTACACAACTCAGAATGGTATAACCCACACAGTATATGATTCTCACACAAACACACACAAACAGTTGCCATTATTGAGAGTAGAACCCCTACCTATAAAATTATTTCTACTATAGTGTTACGCAGTTATCAGATGAGCCATGGAGCTTACAAGATCTCAACTCCTCCCAAGGTACATCTAAGGTGAGTGACATCAGCAGACCTAGATAAGTAGGGTGATGGGACATTTACAGGGTGGTGCACTACTCAAAATGGTATAACCCACACAGTATATGATTCCCAACAAACACATCCAGTTACCAGTATTGAGATTAGAACCCCTACCTATCTCATTATTTCTAATGTAGTGTTATGCAGTTATCACATGTGCTACAGAGCTTATAAGGTTTCACCTAATCCCAAGGTACTTCTAAGGTGAATGACATCAGCAGGCCTTGTAAATTAGGGTGACGGGACATTTACAGGGTGGTACACAACTCAAAATGGTATAACTCACAAAATATAAGATTCTCACACAAACACTTGCCAGTATTGGGATTAGAAACCCTACCTATATAGTAATTTCTACTATACTGCCCGCAGTTATCAGATGTGCCATTGAGCTTACATGATTTCACCCAGTCTCAAGGTACTTCTAATGTAAATGACATCAGCAGGCCAGGTAAAGTAGGGTGCTGGGATGTTTACAGGGTGGTACACAACTCAAATTGGTATAACTCACACAGTATAAGATTCTCACACAAACCCTTGCCAGTATTGGGATTAGAACCCTTACCTATCTAGTTATTTCTACTATAGTGTCACACAGATATCAGATGTGCCACAGAGCTCACATGATTTTACCTAGTCCCAAGGTACTTCTAAGGTGAATGACATCAGCAGGCCTAGTAAAGTAGGGTGATAGGACATTTACAGGGTGGTACACAATTCAAAATGGTATAACCCACGCAGTATATGATTCTCACACAAACACAAACAGTTGCCAGTACTGAGATTAGAACCCCTACCTATCTAATTATTTCTAATGTAGTGTTATGCAGTTATCAGATGTGCCACGAAGCTTACATGGGTGCACCTAGTCCCATGGTACTTCTAAGATGAATGACATCAGCACGCCTAGTAAAGTAGGGTGATGGGACATTTACAGGGTGGTACACAACTCAAAATGGTAAATCCCACACAGTATATGATTCTCACACAAACACATACATACACTTGCCAGTATTGGGATTAGAACCCCTACATTTCTACTTATTTCTACTATAGTGCTCACAGTTATCAGATGTGCCATGGAGCTTACATGATTTCACCTAGTTTCATGGTACTTCTAAGGTGAATGACATCAGCAGGCCTAGAAAGTTGGGTGGTGGGATGTTTATAAGGTGGCACACGACTCAAGATAGTATAACCCACACAGTATATGATTCTCACACAAACACAAACACAAAAAGTTGCCATTATTGACAGTAGAACCCCAATCTATTGGATTATTTCTACGAGAGTGTTACACAGTTATAAGACGTGCCATGGAGCTTCCAAGATGTCATCTCCTCCCAAGGTACTTCTAAGGTGAATGACATCAGCAGGCCTACTGAATTAGGAGGATGGGACATTTACAGGGAGGTACACGACTCTAAATAGTATAACCCACACAGTATATGATTTTCATTCAAACACACACAAACAGTTGGCATTATTGAGAGTAGAACCCCTACCTATCAATTTTTTTCTACTATAGTTCTACGCAGTTATCAGATGAGCCATGGAGTTTATAAGATTTCAACTCCTCCCAAGGTACTTCTAAGGTGAATGACATTGGCAGGCCTAGTGAAGTAAGATGACGGAAAGTTTACAGGGTGGTTCACAACTCAAAATGGTATAACACACACAGTATATGATTGTCACACAAACATACACAAACAGTCGCCAGTTTTGAGATTAAAAGCCCTACCTATCTAGTTATTTCTACTGTAGCTTTATGCAGTTACCAGATGCGCCACTGAGCTGACATGGTTTCATCTAGTCCCAAGGAACTTCTAAGTTGAAAGACATCAGCAGGCCTAGTAAAGTAGGGTGATGGAACATTTACAGGGTGGTGCAGAACTCAAAATGGTATAAAACACACAGTATACGATTCTCACACAAACACTTGTCAGTAATGAGATTAAAACCCCTATCTATCTAGTTATTTTTCCTATAGTGTCACGCTGTTATCAGATGTACCACCGAGCTTACATGATTTCATTTAGTACCAAGGTACATCTAAGATGAATGACATCAGAAGGCCTAGTAAAGTAGGGTGATGGAACATTTGCAGGGTGGTACACAACTCAAAATGATATAAAACACACAGCATATGATTCTCACACAACCACCTGCCAGTAATGGGATTAAAACCCCTAACTATCTAGTTATTTCTACTATAGTGTCACACAGTTATAAGATATGCCACGAAGCTCACATGATTTCACCTAGTCCCAAGGTACTTTTAAGGTGAATGCCATCAGCAGGCCTAGTAAAGTAGGTTGATGGGACATTTACAGGGTGGAACACAACTCAAAATGGTATAACCTACACAGTATATTATTTTCAGACAAACACATATAAACAGTTGCCAGTACAGAGATTAGAACACCTACCTATCTAATTATTTCTAATGTAGTGCTACGCAGTTATCAGATGTGCCACAGTGCTTACATGGTTTCACCTAATCCCAAGGTATTTCTAAGGTGAATGACATCAGCAGGCCTAGTAATGTAGGGTGATGGGACATTTACAGGGTGGTACACAACTCAAAATGGTATAACCCACACAGTATATAATTCTCACACAAACACCAGTATTATGATTAGAACCCCTATCTATCTAGTTATTTCTACTATTGTGTCACACAGTTATCAGAGTTCCCATTGATCTCACATGATTTCACCTAGTCTTAAGGCACTTCTTAGGTGAATGACAGCAGCAGGCCTAGTAAAGTAGGGTGATGGGACATTTACAGGGTAGTTCAAAACTTAAAATGATATAACCCACACAGTATATGATTCTCACACAAACACATATAAACAGGTGTAAGTACTGAGATTAGAACCCCTACCTATCTAATTATTCTAATGTAGTGTTACGCAGTTATCAGATGTGCCACAGAGCTTCCATGGTTTCACCTAGTCCCAAGGTTCTTCTAAGGTGAATGACAACAGCCGGCCTAGTAAAGTATTGTGATGGGATATTTACAGGGTTGTACACAACTCAAAAAGGTATATCCCACACAGTATATGATTCTCAAACAAACCCTTGACAGTATTGGGATTAGAACCCCTACCTATCTAGTTATTTTTGTTATAGTGCCCGCAGTTATCAGATATGCCATGGAGCTTTCATGATTTCAGCTAGTCTCAAGGTACTTCTTAGGTAAAAGACATCAGCAGGCCTAGTAAACTAGGGTTCTGGGATGTTTACAGGGTGGTACATGACTCAAAATGGTATAACCCACACAGTTTAAAATTCTCACACAAACACTTGCCAGTACTGGGATTAGAACCTTTACTTTTCTAGTTATTTCTGCTATAGTGTCACACAGATATCAGGTGTGCCACTGAGCTTACATGATTTTACCTAGTCCCAAGGTACTTCTAAGGTGAATGACATCAGCAGGCCTAGTAAAGTAGGGTGATGGGACATTTACATGGTGGTACACAACTCAAAATGGTATAACCCACACAGTATATGATTCTCAGACAAGCACATGCAAACAGTTGCCAGTACTGAGATTAGAACCCCTACCTATCTAATTATTTCTAATGTAGTGTTACAAAGTTATGAGATGTGTCACACAGCTTAAATGGTTTCACCTGGTCCAATGGTACTTCTAAGATCAATGACATCAGTAGGCCTAGTAAAGTAGGGTGATGGGACATTTACAGGTGGTGCACAACTCAAAATAGTATAACCCACACAGTATATGATTCTCACACAAACACATACAAAAACTCGCCAGTATTGGGATTAGAGCCCCTACCTATCTACTTTTTTCTACTATAGTGCCCACAGTTATCAGATGTGCCTTGGACCTTACATGATCTCTCCCAGTTTCAATGTACTTCTAAGGTGAAAGACATCAGCATGCCTAGAAAAGTTGGGTGGTGGGATGTTTACAGGGTGGAGCACAACTCAAAATAGTATAACCCACACAATATATGATTCTCACACAAACCCAAAAAGTTGCCATTATTGACAGCAGAACACCAACTTATTGGATTATTTCTACTAATGTGTTACACAGTTATAAGATGTGCCATGGAGCTTCCAAGATGTCATCTCCTCCCTAGGTACTTCTAAGGTGAATGACATCAGCAGGCCTAGTCAAGTAGGAGGATGGGAGGTTTACAAGGAGGTACACAACTCTAAATGGTGTAACCCACACAGTGTATGATTTGCACACAAACACACACACAAAAAGTTGCCATTATTGAGAGTAGAATCCCTACCTATCAAATTTTTCTACTATAGTTTTACGCAGTTATCAGATGAGCCATGGAGCTTATAAGATTTTAACTCCTCCCAAGGTACTTCTAAGGTGAATGACATCGGCAGGCCTAGTGAAGTAGGGTGATGGGAAGTTTACAGGGTGGTATACAACTCTAACACACACAGTATGTGATTCTCACACAAACACTTGCCAGTAATGGGATTAAAATCCCTACCTATCTAGTTATTTTTACTATAGTGTCACACTGTTATCAGATGTGCCACGAAGCTTACATGATTTCACCTAGTCCCAAGATACTTCTTAGTTGAATGTCATCAGCAGGCCTAGTAAAGTAGGGTGATGGGACATTTACAGGGTGGTACACAACTCAAAATGGAATAACCCACACAGTATATGATTCTCATACAAACACAAACAGTTGCCAGTACTGAGATTAGAACCCCTACCTATCTAATTATTTCTAATGTAGTGTTACGCAGTACTATATTGTTACACAGATTGGGGTTCTACACAACTAAAAATGGTATAACCCATACAGTATATGAATCTCACACAGACACTTTCCAGTATTGGGATTAGAACCCCTACCTATCTTGTTATTTCTGCTATACTGTCACACAGTTATCAGATGTGCCACGGTGCTCACATGATTTCACGTTGTCCCAAGGTACTTCTAAGGTGAATGACATTAGCAGGCCTATTAAAGTAGGTTGATGGGACATTTACAGAGTGGTACGTAACTCAAAATGGTATAAACCACACAGTATATGATTCTCACACAAACACATACAAACAGTTGCCAGTACTGAGATTAAAACCCCTACCTATCTAATTATTTCTAATGTAGTTTTATGCAGTTATCAGATGTGCCACATAGCTTATATGGTTTCACCTAGTCCCAAGGCACTTCTAAGGTGAATGACATCAGCAGGCCTTGTAAAGTAGGGTGATGGGACATTTATAGGGTTGTACACAGCTCAAAATGGCATAATCCACACAGTATATGATTCTCACACAACCACTTGCCAGTATTGGGATTTGAACCCCTAAGTATCTAGTTATTTCTACTATAGTGTCACACATTTTTTAGATGTGGCAGGGATCTCACATGATTTCACCTAGTCCCAAGGTACTTCTAAGGTGAATGACATCAGCAGGCCTAGTAAAGTAGGGTGATGGGACAGTTACAGGGTAGTACACAACTCAAAATGGTATAACCCACACAGTATATGATTCTCATACAAACACAAACACAAACAGTTGCCAGTACTGAGATTAGAACCCCTACCTCTCTAATTATTTCTAATGTAGTGTTACACAGTTATCAGCTGGGCCATGGAGCTTACATGGTTTAGACTAGTCCGAAGGTACCTCTTAGGTGAATGACATCAGCCGGCCTAGTAAAGTATGGAGATGGGACATTTACAGGGTGGTACACAACTCAAAATGGTATAACACGCACAGTATATGTTTCTCACACAAACACTTGCCAGTACTGGGATTAGAACCCCTATTTATCTAGTTATTTATTTATTATTATAGTGCCCGCAGTTATCAAATGTGCCATGAAGCTTACATGATTTCCCCTAGTCTCAAGGTACTTCTAAGATAAATGACATCAGCAGGCCTAGTAAGGTAGGGTGGTGGGATGGTGACAGGGTGGTACACAACTGAAAATGGTATAACCCACACAGTATATGATTCTCACACAAACACAAAAGTTGCCATTATTGACAGTATAATTCCAACCTATCGAATTATTTCTACTATAGTGTTATGCAGTTATAACACGTGCCATTGAGCTTCCAAGATGTCATCTCTTCCCAAGGTACTTCTAAGGTGAATGACATCAACATGCCTAGTGAAGTAGGGGGATGAGAGATTTACAGGGTAGTACACAACTCTAAATGGTATAACCCACACAGTATATGATTTTCACACAATTACACACACAAACTGTAGCCATTATTGAGAGTAGAATCCCTACCTATCGAATTATTTCTACTATAGTTTTACACAGTTATCAGATGAGCCATGGAGCTTACAGGATTTCATCTCCTCCCAAGGTACTTCTAAGGTGAATGACATTGGCAGGTCTAGTGCAGTAGGGGGTTGGGAAGTTTACAGGGTGGTACACAACTCGCAATGGTATAACACACACATTATATGATTGTCACACAAACACACAGAAAAAGTTGCCAGTATTGAGAATAGAAGCCTTACCTATCTAGTTATTTCTACTGTAGTGTTATGCAGTTATCAGATGTGCCACGGAGCTTACATGGTTTCACCTAGTCCTAAGGTACTTCTAAGTTGAATGACATCAGCAGGCCTAGTAAAGTATGGTGATGGGACATTTACAGAGTGGTACACTACGCAAAATGGTATAACACACAGTATATGATTCTCATGCAAACACTTGCCAGTACTGGGATTAGAACCCCTACCTATCTAGTTATTTTTACTATAGTGTCACGCAGTTATCAGATACACCACGGAGCTTACATGATTTCACCTTATACCAAGGTACATCTAAGGTGAATGACATCAGCAGGCCTAGTAAAGTAGGGTAATTGGACATTTTCAGTATTGTACACAACAGAAAATGGTATAAACCACATAGTATAACCCACACAGTATGATTCTCACACAAACACTTGCCAGTATTGGGATTAGAGCCCCTACCTATCTACTTATTTCTACTATAGTGCCAAGCAGTTATCTAATGTGCCATGGACCTTATATCATTTCACCTAGTCCCATGGTACTTCTAAGGTGAATGACATCAGCAGGCCTAGTAAAGTAGGGTGATGGGATGTTTACAGGGTGGTACACAACTCAGAATGGTATAACCCACACACATATGATTCTCACACAAACACACACAAACAGTTGCCATTATTGAGAGTAGAACCCCTACCTATAACATTATTTCTATTATAGTGTTACGCAGTTATCAGATGAGCCATGGAGCTTACAAGATCTCATCTCCTCCCAAGGTACTTCTAAGGTGAATGACATCAGCAGACCTAGAGAAATAGGGTGATGGGATGTTTACAGGGTGGTGCACAACTCAAAACAGTATAACCCACACAGTATTTGATTCTCAACAAACACATCCAGTTACCAGTATTGAGATTAGAACCACTACCTATCTAATTATTTCTACTGTAGTGTTACACAGTTATCAGATGCCACAGAGCTTACATGGTTTCACCTAGTCCCAAAGTACTTCTAAGGTGAATGACATCAGCAGGCCTAGTAAAGTATGGTGATGGGACATTTACAGGGTGGTACACAACACAAAATGGTATAATCCACACAATATATTATTCTCCCACAAACACTTGTCAGTATTGGGATTAGAACCCCCTACCTATCTAGTTATTTCTACTATAGCGTCACACAGTTATCAGATGTGCCCTGGAGCTTACATGATTTCTCCTAGTACCAAGGTACTTCTAAGGTAAATGACATCAGCATGCCTAGTAAAGTATGGTGATGGGACATTTACAGGGTGGTACACAACTTAAAATGGTATTACCCACACAGTATAACCCACACAGTATATGATTCTCACATAAACACTTCCCAGTATTGGGATTAGAACCTCTACTTATCTAGTTATTTCTACTTTAGTGCCAAGCAGTTATCAGGTGTGCCATGGAGCTTACATGATTTTGCCTAGTACCAAGGTACTTTTAAAGTGAATGACATCAGCAGGCCTAGTAAAGTAGGATGATTGGAAGTTTCCAGGGTGGTATGCAACTCAAAATGGTATAACCCACATGGTATATGATTCACACACACACACACACACACACACACACACACACACACACACACACACACACACACACACACACACACACACACACACACACACACACACACACACACACACACACACACACACACACACACACACACACACACACACACACACACACACACACACACACACACACACACACTTTCCATTACTGAGATTAGAACCTCTGTTTTTCCAGTTATTTGTCTTATAGTGTTATGCAGTTATCACATGCACTACAGAGCATACTGGGCTGACAACTGGCCAAAGGTGCTGATAACTGCATCAGTGTGGTAAACTGTTATAGCTGCCAGAAAGTCTGCCTTCACGTTTCCCTTAGATCTTGATAGTTATTTCTCTCCTGCACTTCAAATAGCCTAATAGCTTTGCACTTCAACAGGTTATTTTATTAGTTATTCTAGAACACATGAGAGCCATCAGCAATAGTCGTTCATCATGGAATTAGCTCCAGTACTTAATGGTTATTACCACCCCTCCTGGCATTATTAAAGTGCAGTTTTCTGTGCTTTTGCCCATTATCCTGGTGTATTTGGGAATTCTGAGGCACTGTTGCAACTGCCTCATGTACACAGACAGTTCTCTCCTCAGAACTTCTAACACTCAGACTTGTGAGTGATACCCCTACATCACCAGCGAAGACTGGACTAGCTGGTCAAGAGGAGATAGGTCAATACCTGCAACACTCCACATGGAACACATACCCCTCCAGAACACCCACTATCACAGCTCTGACATTCAAACAATAACCACACACCCACCTTCACAGAGGGACTCAATAGACATTTACCCAAACAGTGGAGACCACCAAGACAGACACCTGCTAGACCACCACACACAGCACAAACCACAGGACACATATCTCACCTACACAGTGTGCCCCTCAACCTAAGCCCCAAAGGCTAACCACCTTGCCTGATACAGTAATCATAGGTGACTCAATAGTGAGGCACACAGATGTCCCATTCACTAGGATGAACATGCAGGAGGTAACAGTCAACTGTCTATCAGATGCCAGAATCCAACACATAACACACCCATTCAGGTCACTCCACAACAACTACAAGTATCAGTCTGTCATTGTCAATGTATGTGGGAATGACCTGAGATGCACCTTGATGGACTATATGAAAAGAGACATGATAGATCTCTCAGATTATGTAGGCCAGGCAGGTATGACAGTAGCCCTGAGCAGTATACTACTGTCACCCAGAATGATACCACAGTACAAACAACAAATGATTGACTTCAACAATTGTCTTAAGTGTCTAGTGTCACTCTCATGGGATCCAGTATCTGTCTGCTTGGGATGACATGATTGACAGACTGTGATGGCTTGCCAGAGATGGCCTGTATCTGTCAGCCCTGAGTTTCCAAGTACTGGCTAAGTGTCTTGCCACCCCTATAGTGCCTTTTTAGGTGGTGTTCCAAATCAAATTGCCACTGTAACAGCTATACACAGCTATACATATATGCAATCTGAGGGTCATGCTGCTCAACACTAGACATCTACATCTCAAGATGCAGCCACTCGAAGCACTATCCAAAATGGAGACATTGACATTTGTGTTGTAACAGAGACCTGGTTTACAGCAGCAGATGGCATCCCTGCACTATCAGCCTACAACTCATTCTACACCTGTCAGCCCCAAAACATGGACCACAGCTTCAAAGGCAGTGGTGTCTCCATATTAATAACAGATATGTACACATCCAGAGTAGTATCAAAGTGTAATGCATCTGAGATACTTCAGGTACAACTGACATTGGGTAATAGTGCAATCCAGGTCATAGCCTGCTATAGGTCCACATCCATGTCCCTAGACTCTCAGTCCACATTCTTCAACACCCTGGAATCTATCAAGGTCCAACGCAACACTCTCATACTAGGAGAGTTCAACTACTCCTCCATCAATTGGGAAAGATACTCAAGCACCAATACACTGGCCGAACGCTTCCTGGAATTCATCAGTTCTAATGCCCTGGACCATCTCATTCTGACACCCAGTAGAGGAAGCAACATCCTTGATCTGTGTTGATTACTAACATATGGGACCATTGCTTGACAACAGTAGTCAATCACTACCTGGTCAGATCCAACATAAAGTAATCACCATGGAAATCCACATCTCATCCACACCCCCGCAAAGGTAATCACCTTGAAAAGCTTCTCCAAAGCTGACTTTGGACTCATAAGAACAGAGGTGGCTAACTTCACAGCACCCATGCCAATGGAAAATGCCTGCATGACTGCTGAATCATACACAAATGCACTGTACAAATATGTACATTAATACCTGGAACTAGCCATACCCAATAGAACCATGACACTCTCCTCCAAACACTGGAGGCCAATCTGGTGGTCCCCTGCCATTAATAACCTGTACAACAGAAGGAAGAAACTGTTTCAGAAAAAGGTAGAGTCCCAAGAGTGGTAAAATTCCCTTATTAGCCTCAACAACAATGTGAGATCCCTCATGAAATCATCTAAAGCTGCCTATGACAGTAGAATTGCAGCACACACTGACAATCACAAATCCTTTGATAGTTATATCAAGAACCTCCATGCCAATACCCAGAAGTGCTCGGAGTACTGCACAATGTTACCTCCTACACTGTGCCAACAGATAGGGCCAACATTCTTGCAACATATTTAATGCCAGGTTTTCCCTCTCCCCCCTAGGGTAACAATCAGAATGCCAGAAAAATGCCAGGCACCCAGGATTACTGCTGCCCAGGTTATGCCTGCATTGTCCATGGGCAAGAATACAGCTTCCATGGGACCCCAAATTATCACTGGCTGTGTTCTACATAGATTACAAAGATACCTGGCACCACATCTGTACTCCCTGTTCAGTCACAGCCTCACCTCAGGCTGTGTCTCTCCCAGGTGCACTGCTATAGTCATCCCTCTCCATAAAGGTGTGGAAACTACAGACCCTGGGAATTATCAGTCCATTAGCCTAACAAGTCTGATATGTACAGCTATGGAGTGCATCATCAGGAACTGATCGACAAACATATAGGTAATCTCCTAACTCTGGACCCCACACAGTTTGGCTTTGTGAAAGGGAGATCATGCCTGTTCAACCTGGCTGACTTCTTTGAGTCAGTCACCAGGGCTGTGTATGACAGTAAGGCATTGCATACATCAATCTGGCCAAGGATCTTGATACCATTCCTCAGTCAGGAATTATGGATAAACCCACCAAACTAAGCATCAACCCCTATATCACTAGGGGGGGGTTGCAAATTGGCTCACAGATAGAACACACAGTGTGAAAGTAGCAAGCTCCAAGTCAGACTGCCAGCCAGTCACAAGTGGAGTCCCACAGGGATCAGTTCTGGGTACTCTCCTGTTCAGCATCTACTTCTCAGGAGTCCAGGCCAACACAAAGCAATGCTGGCTGACCAAGTTCACAGACAACTGCAAGCTGGGAGCCATCATTAACTCCACAAGTGATGCAGATAACCTACAGAAAGACTTGACTGAGACCACTGACTGGTGTGAAGACCATGGCCTGAAGCATAACACCACAAAATGCTTCATCAGGCCCTTTGGTAAAACCTCAGTTCCCAGTAAGTACCACATCAATGGGAGCCCACTTAACACTGTAGGTATTATTAGAGATCTGGGGACACAGGTTGACATCAACCTATCCTTTAGCTACCACATTGCCACTGCGGTCAGGAAATCCTTCCATGTGGCACATCTCATTACCAAGGGTTTTGCATCCAGGAAGAAAATGGTCATCATCTCTGTGTACTCTTCAAGTATAATGGCCCATTTGGCATGTTCCTCACTAGACAGCTGCAACAGCTGGAGAGGCCACAGAAGACATTCACAATGAGGATCCTAGGAATCAAACGCATGTCCTACACAGACAGACTCAAAAGACTACAGCTATTCTCTGTCTCATATCACCTACTTAGAGGCGATCCCTGCTTAAATTGCAAAGGCATGTCTGACCCAGCTCTTTTACAAATGCTAAATTTAAAGACATCCTGATCTCTCTGCACCACACACTGCAGAGACCTCAACCTCATTACCACAATCAACACAACATGCTGGAGGGACAGATTCCTCACCCAGAGACTGGAAATGCCCTGGAATAGACTTCCCATACATGTCAAGCAAAGCACCTAGATGACCATGTTGCAGAGAAATCTTGATGAGTGGATGGGTAATAGAAAGTTCACCCCAGGGATCACTCCAGTGGCTCTAATTTATTGGGGCTCTGGGAACTAACATTCGGTGGCACAATGGAAGGGCACTTCTATGGGCTAGGCTTTTAATGGCACCAGGGCCATTAACCTAGTACACATCTATGAACCTATAAAGGGCATGACATCAGCATGACTGATAAAGTAAGCCAGTGGGTGGGTAACTTATCAAAATACTTCTTCCTACAAACATACATACTTACACACACACACACACACACACACACACACACACACACACACACACACACACACACACGTATACATCCACACACACATTTGCCAGATATGAGATTAGAACCCCTGTCTATCTAGTTATTTGTACTATAGTGTTACACAGTTATCACATGTGCAACATAGTTTAGTGGGCTGACAACTGGCCAAAGGAGCTAATAAAGGGAATGACATCAGCAGGCATGATAAGGTAGGGCAGTGAGTGGGAGACTTATCAAAATACTTCTTACACACTCATTTGCAAGACCTGAGATTAGAACCCCTGTCTAGCTAGTGACTTGTATTGTAGTGTTACACAGTTATCACATATGGTACAGAGCTTACTGGGCTGACAACTGGCCAAATGTGCCAATAAGGAGAATGACATCAACAAGACTGATAAAGTGGGGCACTGGGAAGTGTTGTGGGTGGGAATGTCCTAAAACTGTTGCACAAACAAACACACACACACTCACTCTTACATAAACAACTGTCACTCACACACACACACACACACACACACACACACACACACACACACACACACACACACACAGACAAACAGCTGCCACTATTGAGATTAGAACCTCTACCTATCTAGCTATTTGTGCTATAGTGTTATGCAGTTATTGCATGTGCTACAGAGCTTAAAGCGGTGATCGGTGTCCAATGGTACTTCTAAGGTGAATGAAAGCAGCAAATCTTGTGAAGTAGGGCAATGTGAAGTGTACTGAGTAGGAAGAGTCTCCTAATACTTGGACCAATGGAGACACACACACACACACACACACACACACACACACACACACACACACACACGTAGGTGATGTGATATTATAAACTCAACCTCAGTACTGTTACACAATGGGGCCCACCTTTTATGCTGGCATGTGCAACTGTTTACAACTGGTATGCCACTGTCCCCAGCAGGACATCACTGTATGCCATTCAGGGTATCCGTGTGTGTGACTCACTCTGTCTGTGTCCCCCTTTGTCTCTCTTTGTATCACTGTCTGTCTCTCAGTTCCCCACATCTATGTGTGTGTGTGTATGTTTGACATATGTTATCTACTGCCCATCTATATGTGTGTATCTCATGCAACAGATGCAAATATATCACATATGGGCCACCTACAGCTAGCTGAGGGTAATCCTGTCTGATGTGTGTGTATGGGGACAGTTGAGGTGTACATAGCTGTCTGTATGCATGGACATATGTACACAATAAAGTCATATATTCTGATGTGGGTTCCAACATGTCCTGTGATTCTTTAAGTGTAAGAGCATGCCCAGTGTGACCTTCTATAGTTAGGGTGGGACTCCATTCCAGAGATAGGTGTACTCCAGTCCAGGATTTTCTGTGCTACAGCCATACTTCTCAGGAGTACACAGGAGTTTCCTCAGGGTACTTGTTTTGTTTAGCAGATATTTTCTGACATGTCTGTAGTCTGAAACTGCAATGTATTTTGTCATTACCTAGTGCCAGACATCCTCAGATCATCACAGTGCTTTACCAGAGGAATACTAGTTGTATGATGCATAGACCAATATTATGAGGGCAGCTATGTAAATTTTTGCCCAACAAGGCCATTTGTGAGGCGTGACTACAGCCAGTGTAGTAATGACAAACAGCTGTGTAAACAGTCTAGTAACCTGATGATATACTGGCTGTGGATCTCTTGCTTGTGTGGTATTTTTCTAACCTGAGATGTCATATCCTTGTGTGTGCATACCTCTGACCTGTACATTTTTGGGCAGGTTGTCCAGCTGTTTGGCTAAAGGTCTCATCCTTTCTACATAAACTTCTGTTTTCCTGCAACTACAAACCCCTCACCCTACCTACTTTCTCAGTATGTAAGGGCAATATTTACAATACATGCCTATCATTGTACCTTTGTTCCACTTTTATTTCTGCCCTTGTCCAGACATCTTGCTGTCAGAGGTTGGGAGTTATGGGTGTGGGTACAGAGTGCATTCAACTGTGCAGGCATGTCCATTATTTGTAAAAGCAAACATAAGAAAAAGGATTATTGAGAATGACCACTAGCAACAGTACCACAAAGATCTTATATTTACAAAAGCCTTGGCACCTCTGCTACACATTCTTCAAGATGTCACTAATATGTATAGTATATTCCACATAGCGCTGTGACTTCCAGGTATGTCAGTGGCAGAGCAGTGGGTGTCACTGACATCCATAACAGTTGGCACTGCAGTTATCTGCACATGGCCCTGTCAAAGGCAGCACTGTACCTAGGGCAGTACAAGACAACTGCCAGGAGAATGTGCTGGCCAGATCCAGACAGTATTAACCACACCTACACATAGCTCATTGACCACTGCATATTGTGGACAGGCAACATGTTTTCATGTATATTGGTACAGCCCTGCTAATGTGTGCTATGCTGCTATTTCCATGCACACATATATGTTACTGCATTTGTGTGAGTATATGGGGGGGGCACACCTGTCAACTGTACATATTTGCACAGACTGTACTGATATTTGCTTTACATTTTAGTTCCATTTACCATACTAGTGTGCTCTGCCTTGGGAACTGGAGGCATATTAGTAAAGAGCTGAGGTCAGATTGCACTGGCATACATTTGAGTTTCAGACTTCTTACCTTTCATAGCCTTACTGAAACTGTGGGTCCTGCTGTGCTATCACGGTGTGAGTCTGTAGGGGGTTAATTCAACATTGCTGCCATTTGTGTGCCTTTACCAGATATTTCTCTATGGTTTTCTACAGCTGACTTGCTGTGTGGTTGTGAGGGGTGGTTATGGAACCCTCACACTGACATCCATGCTTGTGACTTATGACCCTCCAGTTAGTTGCCCAACACATATACTGCAGTGGGATTTGCCACCTTGGGTACTACTGCATAGTGTGTGGAAGGCCAGTTTTGGCCAGACATTTCCTGGTGTCCCACATAGCTGTTAGTTGTGTGCTGCTATCCCAGTAGGCCACCCCATTCCCTTGCATGCATGCAGCATTACTATAGATATGCTAGCAGAACATACTATTCAATTCATTTATTGTTAAGAAGACTGACTTACCTTGGCTTGCGGCAGTTGTGAGGATAGTGCTTGAGGGCTGTCTATGTTGGATGTACACAGTACACAGTACACTGCCTATACATGGTAAGTTACAGGTAATGTGATGTATGTGTCATCCATTTTACTGTGTGTGTGAGTCAGAGAGAGGTGTCAGTCCATGGGGTCCCTACATTGTCAGAGTGTGTGCTATGCATTGCCTCTTTGCAAAGGCCTGAGCATACTGGTCATGCCTCTGCCTGCCTATGGGAACATGCTCAGGCGCCTCCTCCTGTGAGTCCCTCTGTGCCTGTGGGGATCTTGGCAATGGTGGTGGGCTGTGTGGCCCTTCCTCATGCTGTTCCTGTTGCAGCTGTTTCCGCAGGATCATACTGTGTAGCATGGCACATAGTATGAACATGTGTACACATGTGGCTGGAGAGTACTGACAGGCTCTACCAGATATGTCAAGGCAGTGGAACTGTGATATGAGCATCCTAAACACACACTCTTTAATGATCCTGGTTTGTACATGTGCCTCATTATGGCATTCTTGTGTGGGTGTGTGCGCATTTCTGATGGGTGTCATCATCCACGGCTCCAGTACATAGCCAGCATCCCCCACTAGATGACCATACAGGATGCCCCCACTGGCAAATGCCTGGTACAGCTGTGATGAATGCCAGATGTGGGAGTCGTGATAGCTTCCAGGGCTGCCAGCAAACACATTCATGATAATGCCCTGGGTATTGCACACAACCTGACAGTTGATGGACGGGAATTCCTTGTGGTTTATGTAGATCCTACCCTATTCACTGTGTGGTGCTTTGATGTGGATGTGTGTGCAGTCTATGGCACCCAGTACCTCTGGGTATTCTGCTACATGGTGGAAGAGATGCATATTGCTGGTCCTCTCCTCACGGGTGTTGGGGAAGTAAATGTGCTCACCAGCATGTGGTAGCATAGCATCCAGGAACTGGTGGAGTACTCTGAATGCAGATGCCTGTGAGACCCCATGATGTCCCCAGTAGGTCTTTAGAAAGTACCTGTAGCTAGAATCCTTAAGGCTATACATACCTTGGTATCCACTGGGATGGGTTTCCCTCTATTGGTTCTAGCTCTGAGTTGAGGCTGGCACAGCTCGGTGATTTGCTGACATATGCCTCTGTCCACTCTGTAGTGCTCTACTATCTCCAGATCATGTAGCCCCTGGTAAGTTACCCTGGGTCTAAACACTCTTCTCCTCCTCCTTGGTCTGTGGAGATTGTCAGCATTATCCTCCTCTCCTTCGTCAGCCTAGTCTAGCACATACTGATGGATCAAAGCAATGGCTGCCCATAACATTTTTTCCAGTTAAAACTCCTCCACATGTATACATCAGTGGTGCAGAGTTTGTGGAAAAAACAGACTGTAAGGTGTTTCCATACTTTATACTTTGTGCTGCAGATGCTGCCTTTATGATTGGCTGATTATGATACATTCCAGCTGCCACCTATATTACTCATGGCTTTGCTTTGGCCACTGTGAGTGTTAGAGGCATTAGTGGTAATTTGTGCATGATTGCCTTTATTCTGCTTTTGCCCTTTTTAATTATTTTTTACTTACATCTCCTCCCATTTTCAGCTATGCAGCCACCTGTCAGCTGCATTATTGTGTGCTTTGCATGGCCCATTGTGAATTGCAAGAGTCCTATATTAGTAATTTCTACTTCATTTCTCCTTTATTGTGCTGTTGCCCTTTATTTTTTTTACATCTCCTCCCATTTTCAGCTATGCAGCCACCTGCCAGCTGTATTACTGAGTGCTTTCAGTGGCCCATCGTGGGTTGCAGAATCCCATATTGCTGATTTGTACTGCATTTTTCTTGTTCTGCTATTTCCTTTTTTCCTATATCCTTCCTGTTTAAGCCCCATAGCTAGTGTAAACAGCAAGAAATGGCCCTCCCCTGGGTGAGAACACGTTCATCAGTTCATGGAATAAGACTATACAGCCTCAGATACACACCCTCACTTAGTTGTGCTTAGCTAAGCACAAACCTAGGCAACAGAGCTCCAGTCTGCTTACAACAAGCATGACACACACACTTTTCTATTTAGTTGCTCCTCCTGCCTACACAATGGTGTTAGAGCACCTACACGGTTAGGTGCAGTGTGACACTTAGAAGAATTTTGTGATTCAGTGTAAGTCCCCTCATTAACATACCCCACTGCCTTAATCTGTAGTTACTGCACTACACGAGCCATCCCCCTTAGCAACCACTGTTTCCTGCCATTGTTTTAATTCTGCTTGCCATTGACTATAACGGCAAAATGCAGGTTTCCCTTAATTTGACTTTTCCCCTTTTTTTTTTTTTTTGTTTTCCCCATGATCCCATTTGTGTGGCACTGCCCTATGCTTCAACGGCCGAGATCGGCCATAAAAAAAAAAAAAAAAAAAAAAAAAAAAAAACTTTGGCCATTGGCATGCGTACAGATTAGGGTACATGCTTTTATTGGAGCTGTCATAGCTTCATTTTAATTTTTGCAGAAATGTATTCGGCTAGTAGCCGAACACATTTCTGCACCTTGCACTATTCCTGTACGGTTACTTGCCTGCTTCCTGGATTGCTATTTAACCACATTTGCATGGTTTTCACCAGCAAATGAGGTAATTAGCATCCTGCATGGGGTTCCATACAAGGAACAGTGTCGCTTACTCGTGCACATCAAAACGGCATGTTCCTGGATCACTCGGCAGCCATATTCCGTACAGGACCAGCTAGACTGCTCCTGCATGGAATAAAAATGTTCATAAATCCCAGGCTAAGTGTTTACACACACACACACACACACACACACATATATATATATATATATATATATATATATATATATATATATATATTTATATATATATATATATATATATATATATATATATATATATATATATATATATATATATATCTGCTTGAGAACATGTTTATGCATAAATACATAAATCACCAAGAAATGCTTCCCAGCCCACTGCTGTCAAAATCATATAGTGGAACCATTTTATCTTCTAAGCAAAAGTAACTATGATGGAACTCTAATAGCTGATATAACTGACTCATTGCAATCTCCATTGGTTTCCCTGAAATTCTTGTTGTCTTGATTTATAATCATCCTTAAGTATATTCGATCCTTAAGGCAGAACAGGCATGAAGAATAAGCCCTTGAATGGGGAATTGTAATCCATCCTGGTGGCAGAGTCCTTGGAAGGGGAACAGACATGGTCAGGAATCCTTGGAAGGGGAACAGACCACGATCTCACAGACATGCATACTCACACACATGCAGACTTACTCAGACTACTGCGCATGCACATCCACACATGCATGCACACACATTTCTGATCACTGAACTGCACCAATGCCAACAATTCTCTCCCACTGTGCCAAAAGGGCTGATGAAAAAAAAGCAAAGCCTGTCCTGCTGCAAATCTCTCACCAATCCCAATGAAAGCAAACAAACATCTCTTGTCCATAAAACAAATCTCTCCCACTGAAAAGAAAGTATGTCAGGGCTGAACCTAAAAAGAAAGAAAGCAAACAAATCTTCCATGTGCTACTGACATAATACATGGCTGACACTGAAAATAGACGTGAAGGTTGTACACAGGGGAAGGGAGTAGGCTGAGAGAGACAGCCTGAAAGGTCACTCTATAGAGCAGTGATGCAGGTAATCTGATTTTTTATTTTTGTTAAAGGCTAAGCTGGAGCCCCTTTGCCAACACTGGGCCCTAGACCACTTTTTGCTCAATCCAGCCCTATGCCATGTGTAGACCCACCACTGCAGACCTATGCATGTAGCCAACTGGGAGGAGGCCCATGCCTCCTCCAGATCAAGGGGTAGAAAATCTTGATATGCATTAATTTGTATGTATCATTTTTTAAGCATAAAACATTTTTCTTGTTTTATTGTTTTATTGTCTAGCTCAATCATTGCTGTGTGGAGCCAGTCAATCACAACAAAGCTGTAAGCGAGATCAAGAAGGACTTTATTCCTAGATGTAAAGACTGTTTTTAGTATTGGCCTTAGTCTTCTAAAGTTTTCCTTAGTAAGCTTTTTTCACATTTATTGAGGTTTTATTTCTAACCCTTCATGTATTCCCAAATATTTATATGCTCCCTACTGTCCATGTTCTTTAATATCATATTCCCTCCTCAATTTTATATTTTCTTGGTGCTGCAGCTTTCCTGTTTTAAATGTTACATATTTATCAAGACCACATATCATTCTTGTATAATCTCATAAAGTTTTAACAATTTCTTGCTATGCTTTCAGATCCTCATTTGATGAATTATATAATTTTAAATAATCTGCAAAAAAGTAGATGTGTCTTTGAACAAGGTCAGTTTCTGGAAGTCAAGCTGTAACCAAATCGTAGTCTTTTAAGTAAATATCCTAATGGGTTAAGGGCAAGACAAAACAGAAATGGTGACAAAGACTCACCTTAGAATATCGCTCTTTAAATTGTGATCCCCTGCATAATATTTTTACCCTATATCACGACTCAGCTGCAAAGCATTTTGCCATGGTTTCATAGTCACTGAAATGTAAACAATCAAAGGAGACTGTATCTTATATATTTATAAGTTTTACATTATCCATGACTGTGGAATGCTATTGAAAGATTTTTGTACTCTATCCTACAATCAATACTCTGTGAGGATTGTAATATTTCTTTGCATCATTCTGGATAGCAATTTCTTGGTTTTATAAAATACATTACATATAGATTTCCAATGTGGCTACTTTTCTGATGTAGTTATGGATGTAGTTCTATCCCCAGGTACACCAGTCTAATAATGCCATAATGGGCAGCTGAATTTTTTATTTTCAGGTTCTCTGACTGTATTCCATTTTATTACTTCTCTGCTGACTACCATTATTTGATATGGATGGATGGGTACTAAATGTGTAAAATGATTTAAGTCATTGCTTACAATGATTTCCTGAAACATGCAACTAAGGTTTTATTTAAAATAGTGTTGCTTTTAAATGCTTACATGTTAAGGATGGATAACAGTGGTAAGACTGTCAAAGTACCAACAGTTTTCATTTTTTTTACAATGCCTGCCTGAAACTGCGAAAAATTAAATGTGGCTATAAGATGCTATTGGGGTTTCAAAATCAACATAAAAAAGAAACCTTTCATGCTAAATTAATTGAGCTAAGATATATGCTTTTAGCTGGAAGATATAAGAAAGATAAATTAGACAAAGCCTTGAATGAAATATCACAGAAAGAAAGAAATAGCCTATTATTAGTGAAAGTGTACAAACTGATGGGATGAATCACCAGCTTAGCTTCAAATTAGCATGAGTGGCCATTAATAATACATATTAACATTCGTCAAGAGCAAGTCATGCTTACTCAACCTGTTGGATATTGAAAAAACATCCAAAGGCAATCGATGAATGCAAAATGATTCATACAGCATACCTTGACCCGCCAAAGCTTTTCATAGGTTCATAGCTTCATAGGAGGTTATTTGGCTAATGGCCCTAAGGCCTTTACAGGCCTACTCTTACAACAACACAGTTCCTTACTCAGGCATATTAGAAAAGCTAAATAAAGTGGGAATAAGACACTATGTAACATGTAGAAAAGCTAAATAAAGTGGGAATAAGACACTATGTAACCTGTAGAAAAGCTAAATAAAGTGGGAATAAGACACTATGTAACCTGTAGAAAAGCTAAATAAAGTGGGAATAAGACACTATGTAACCTGTAGAAAAGCTAAATAAAGTGGGAATAAGACACTATGTAACCTGTAGAAAAGCTAAATTAAGTGGGAATAAGACACTATGTAACCTGCTGGATAGCCAGCTGGCTCACAGACAAGATGCATGAAATCAATATATAGGGGAAGTTTACTCCGCAAACAAACTGGTCACCAATGAGTCCCCCAGGATTCTGTGCTGGTACCCATCTTGTTTGACATCTACATTTCGTGATGTAAAAGTCAATACCAAAGGGCTCTGCTTGACTAAGTCTGCAGATGCCTGCAAGCTAGGAGCAGTCATTTTATCCACAAATGTCTTAGCCATCTTCCAGGAAGGTTTGTAACAAGTAAATAATTGGTGACAAAATCATGGACTGAAAGTAATGCCAAAAAATGCATTGTTGCATCCTTTGGGGAGTCATCTACTTTAGAGAACTACCAAACTGATAATATGCTCCTAAGAGATGACCCATTTGTTTGGAATGTTGGAACTTATATGGACAGTGACTTAAATTTTGAACATGTGCCCATTGTTGTAAGAAAGTCCTTGTATATTGCACAGCATATAGACAAAGGTATTGTGTCTAAATCTGAGGGTATCATTGTTCCTGTTTACTCAGCCCTCATTAGGCGAAATATTGAATATAATGTCCCCTTTGGCATGCACCTGTGCAACAACTGGAATGCCTACAGAGATACCTTACTAAAAGGCTGCAAGGTCTAAACAACATGTCCTACATGGTGACCTGTGTCTGGCATGCAAGGCATCCCCCGATACAATACTGATGGATTTACTGCCATCAGCACCTCAAATGGCATAATAAATACCCACTTTAGGAATCTCAACCTGGTTTGCAACATCAGCAGAACAGGTACATCTCACAGAGGATATCACTACTATGGAACAGATTCCCCATCCACATTAGACAAAGTCCATCCCCATTCATATTCAAGTGCAACTTGGATCTATGGATGGGAAACAGAAAATTTATCCCAGGACTGCCAGCTGTACTATTAATGAGCAAAGGCAGCTCCTAATTGCTTCATTCCATGCATGAGTCCCCTCAAATTATCTGATATCATCGTGATCATCAGCCCCATTTTTCCCATTTTTTTCTACATGAGGTCAGGGTATCATGTTAACTTTCGTCAACTCTCTCAATTCAGTGCCACACTCTTGCCTTCTTCAACACTCATGCCTGACTGTCACAGATCTTCTTTTGCACAATCTATCCACCGCTTTCCTGGACATCCTTGCTTCCTCTTACCTCCTTCCTGTCTGCCCCAAATCTTCCTCACCAGATTGTCTTCTGCTTTTCTACACATGTGCCTACACCACAATAATCTGTTCTCTTTGATTTTTTTCTGTAATTGGAGTTACTTTGGCTTTTGCTCTTATGTCCTCATTTCTTCATCTGTCCCACAGTGTGCATCCTACCACCTTTCTCAGGTACTTCATTTCCATCACCTCTAGCTTCTTCAACTGTTCTGCCTTTACTGCCCAGGTTTCTGTACCATACTGTAGTACTGGTCACACCACTGTCTTCTACACCTTACTTTTCAGCTTCTTTGGCATTCTTTTGTCATAGACTACACCTGATACTCTATGCCAGTTGGCTGCAGCCCCTCTGATTCTAGCTTTGACCTCTTCATTCAGACTACCCTTCTCCTCAATCACCCCTCCCAGATACTTGAAGCTGTTTACCTGTTCCGCTATCTCTCCTTCTATCTCTATTCTCAGCTTCTTCTGATTTCCCCATGATATGATCACAGTCATTCTCATTAGTGGCTAACTTCACAGCACCCATACAAATAGAGAATAGTTACATGACTGCCAAAATCATACACCAGTGCACTGTAGGAACACGTACATAAATGCATGGATCTTGCCATACCCAATAGAACCAAGATGCTCTCCTCCAAAAAAGGGAAGCCAGTTTGGTGGTCCCCTGCTATAAACAAACTTTACAACAGAAGGAGGAATTGATATGGAATAAAGTGAAGTCCCACGACTGGAAAAACTCCCTTATCATCCTCAACAAAAAGTTGCGATCCCACATCAAATCCTCTAAAGCTAGCTATGAAAACAGAATTGCAGCAGACAGTAAAGACAACCACAAGACCTTCTATAGTTATGTTAGGAATTTCCACAGCAATACCCAGATTTGCTCTGAGCTACTGCACAATGGCACCTCCTATACCGAGCCAACAGATATTGCCAATATACTGGGTGACAGATTCAGTGCCAACTTTACCCCCCCCCCCAAAGGACCAATCACAACACCAGTAGATTGCCAGGCACCCAGTATTACTGCTGCACAGGTTAAAACAGCACTGACCAAGGCCAAGAATACAGCTTCTATGGGATATGACAATATCCCTGGCTGTGTTCTGCATGAACTACAGAGTGAAGTGGCACCTCACCTATGTGCCCTGTTTAATCACAGCCTCACCTCAGGCTTTGTCACTACTGAATGATGCACTGCTACAGCCATCCCTCTCCACAAAGGAGGAGCGACTATAGACCCTGGGAACTATTGCCCCATTAGCCTGACGAGTCTGATATACAAAGCTATATCTTTGAAAGACATATCTTTGAATTTATTACTGCTCAGTATCTGAGTTGTTTGGCTTCTGCTACATACCTACAATCAACTGCAAGAATATTTGAACTGTATCTTACTGAAATTGGTACACCTTTGTTGTTGTAGACAGACTAGAGAGATCCTGAATCTGCTGAATTTTGCTATATGTATGTTTGTTGTGTTTGTTTTTTTTGTTTGAACTGTTAATTCCTAATTCCAAACTTCGTTTTCTCACGCTTCTGTGGATCAGGAGTATTAGTGATATTGCTACTGCACTTATTTCCTATTTCCTTGTTTCACTTGGAAAGTTTACTGTTGTTTTGATTTACTTAACCCTGTAACACATTGCACTTAAGTTACCTGGCACTTGCTCACTAAAGCAATTATAAAGTCAACACTAAAAAATTAAAAAAAAAAACCACACTCAATCACCCACCCACCGGCCCTTTTCAATTATTAAGGAATTCCCTCCACATTATTCTTGTCCCAAAAGTGTCAATCTCCTCCTCTCCCTCTCCGTGAATGAGTGAATTGGGAATCTTGAGACGTGTTACAACTGCCTCATGTACCAACCAACCCTCCTCCTCCCAAAAACAAGAAACAACACATGTGAGAGACATAGCCAATAAACTGGGCTAAGCTCTCTCAGCTCAGTACAGGAACTGAAGAGCTCCAGAGAGGAGGAACCACTCACTACACTCACAGCACATCTTCACATAACCACAGCAAACATAACAGCAAACACAACACATAATCAATAAAAAACTCTTTGAGGGATCTAATAAAGATCTGCCTAAGCAGCCAAGACCTCCACAAAACGCTTCTAAAGCAACCAAAACCCAAAAACAAAAACACACATAAACAGCCACAGCCGACAAGTCACAACCTAACACTTGTAAAAGACTAAAGATATACACAATACACACTGATGTCTATGTAATAGCTGGCTGGCACACTGACGCCACCGCCACCCTGGGTCACGGTGGATCCATCACATAACATAGGTGCCCTCTCAGGAAGCACCACACAACACCATCACAGTCAGTATCATGCAAGGTCACATTGTACCAAAGGTGTAGTCATGACCCAAGGACTGAGGATGGAAGAGACACGCACTACTCTCTGACCATGTAGCTCAAGAGGCATAGGAAGACTTCTGAGCATGTGTAGCAGAGTAGCTCACAACCCTCCTGACCCACCATTGGCAAGTACTCCTCACCAAGAATGATTTGCCAATAAGAATGGTGTCAGACAAAATTCTAAGGATAATGTTGGCATGGGGGATGATGCAGGGGATCAATGCCATGATGCTTGGGATGGATATGCTTACACCTGTCATGATGCTAGGGACGGCACCGGCTCTTGCCACCCTGGCGCAAAGATCTCAAAGATAAACCCACCAACATAACAAGGCTAGGGATCAAAACTAAAACCCATGAAACTCAACATGAAGTAGAAACCTCAGATGCATGCTCAAACTCCATTGGGTTCATGATCATCGTGCATGTCTCAGAAACCTTCTCCTTAGTTCCATCGGGCTCTGTAGAGCACATACCTCATACCACCTTCATTCGGCTAGAGCACCCCAGCACGAACCACAAAGGGAGAACCTCATAATTCAAGGAGATACACACACTCAGGTTGGTCCACAAAGCAAGGGGAGACACAATCATGTACAAGAGAGTCACACCTCTAACTGCTTGGCAAAAGGAATAGCAAACTGCCACTCCACCCTCTCAAAACCAGGGCCACTTTCTTCCCAGGAACCACTGGACCATAACCAAAGAAGGTCAAAAACCAGGAACCCCACCTCTCCACACACCTGCTTATATAGACTGGGAGCTCTACTCTCTCCAAACACTATTTATCAACTTCTAAACAACATAAGGTCCCAAACATTTAACAACAGCCCAAAACCCCACAAGGAGAGAAAGCTTATGCTGGACCTGATCATAACAAACATGGGGACTCCCCACATGAGACCAACATCCCTGACCTCATCAGTAGATAAGACTGGTAACCATCACCAACAACCATTCTCCATCAATCACAGCAGAAGCCAGCACCATACTGAAAAAGCACAAACCACACACTCCTCACCTCAATCTACAACTCCCAAACCCAACCAGACACCAGAAAAAGCAGGAAAATCACCTCCCAAACCACAGAATCCTTTAAACCCCCCCCTGGAACACAATCATCGCCTCCAAAAAGAATGCCCCCACCAAACGCATAACCCAATAACCAGAGGTCTATGAAGACCCCAGCTAACCAAAAAACGCAGAAAATCCAGGAAACAGCTACTGAATGTAGGCAACTAAACAAACCAAGGCATCATGCATCAATGATAGAGGAACTAAATAATAGAATAAAATTGCAAAAAATCAATTGAGGGAAAAATTTGACAGGAAAAAAAGGAATATCAAAAAAGCTTCAGAGATTAAATTGGGAACATCACAGTAATTCCAGCAGGATATCTAAACACTGTAAAAATGACAAAAAAGGATATTCACAAAAACACATAGCCAACAACCAACATTCCAGGATCAGATTCCTGTCCCAACCAAGCAACAAAATTCAGATCCTGGCAAAACCCCTCCCCTGACATCTCCCAGGTGAAAGGACCCTACCCACTCCAAGTCTCCCCACCAAAAGACATCTCAGATGCCCAGAGAGGGATCAATGCATAAAATCAAGAGGCTAAAAGAAAACATCAAACCAGTGTTTAATCATCAAAGAGAACTACCCGTGTGCCCAGTGTCCCTCGATAAAGCAGAAGCTTAACTCCAAACATAAAACTACTGTTTAATCTCAGCCCTCGTACTATCGCCCGTATAAAATGTGGCTTGGATCCCACCCAGCTATCTCAAGGAACGCTCCTTGGACACTACTCCAATGAAGAATCACCAAAGCCTACAGACACTGGATCCTACCCCACCTGACTGGAAAGATATGGATCCTGCCATCATAACCTAAGATATCTAAACCTACCTGACCATTAAACCTGGTTCGGAGGTGGTAAACCAGCTCACAAGGCCACCTAAACCTTGCCTTCTTTGCAATACCCACTGTCCAAGCAATAGGACTCGGGTCCAGCTTACTTTCGACCCACTATGTCACTAGCCTAATTACAAACTGGCCTACAAACTAACCCACATGGTAAACCAGCACAGGCCTAAAACCACTCCAAACCAAGGATGGAACCCACACCCAAGAAGGACCAAACCACATGGACTGAATTCGGTAGTTATTGTCAGACTCCAAAACCAGTTACAAACTGACCTCTCATTGCAGCAGTTACACGAATGATGCAAACTGGTATACCATAATCGACTCCACAGCCAACATGGAAGGATCTCAAGAGACTCAAGTAAAGAGATGACTGCAAACTGGGCATGGAAACAAAAGGGCGCCATAAAAAACAAGCAGTCATCAAAATTGGCATAAACAAAGTGCCCTGGTTAGGCCAAATAGGTGGTAGTCCAATAATCAAATAAGTGTGAAGTAATTGGGAAAACAAAACCCAAGTACAAACATACACAGGTGGTGGTTAATTAAGTTTTCAAGTGGTTAGAAGGACCTTTAAGCCCAAGTTTATATAGCCCCCTCATCACATCTAGATTCACATCTGCCCCGATGGAAATAATTTCATACATAGCCCTGCCCCCAATTCAGTACTTCAATTCTAGATCATGTAGGATATCAGACACCTTACCTCATGCCAGATCTCCCCCATAATTTCAAAAAGCCCCATAGGCCATCGGACAGATGCCGCCCCAGCAACCGCATAAATCAACTCCAGCCCCAAAAGTGGCCCTCAAAGGCGGAAGAAGCCGCAATGTGCGATCTGTGCCAGCCACCGAAAACCAAAACGACAGCAGACATGCTGCACCTCAGAAAAATAAAAAACCACATCATGGCGCTGCCATGCTCGAGGGGCGAACCTCAGCACCGAAATAAATAGGACAGAAAATCCAGACAGAATCATAACTAGCCGAGATTTTGAGGATCAGGATGAAAATAAATGACAGAGTGGAGGGATGATTCCATTGACAGATTCAGAGGAATCTTGGAACAAAAATGGGTTCAGGATACCAGTACCTCAACATTATCAGATCTCAGTGACTATTAGACAAGAGGAACAGGCATCATAGGTTTAGGCAAAAAGCTTACAAATATAAATTTACAGAGGCACAAAGCCAAAATGAAATTATTACTAGCTGAGTTAAGTACAAACTTGCAGTGTTAAAGATTGTATTGCATTTTATTTTATTTTTCTATGTATTTAATTGCTTCATTGGTCTGTGTCTCTCTGCAGTTATTTATTTTTATATTTAATTGTTTCATAGAATACTGTGGTCTCTCTCTGTCTCTGCAGTTAGTGGTGGCTATTGTGTTTCACTTCATTGATATTCAGTGTTAAACTCTTAGCCTAGAGGATTTCTCTGTATTTATAAATGTTAAGTCACATATCTTTGAATTTATTACTGCTCAATATCTGAGTTGGTGGGTTTCTGCTACATACAGACAATCACCTGCATTACTAGTTGAGTTAAGTACAAACTTGCAGTGTTAAAGACTGTACTGCATTTTATTTTTCTGTGTATTTAATTGTTTCATTGGTCTGTGTCTCTCTGTAGTTATTTATTTTTCTATTTAAATTGTTTCATAGAATACTGTGGTCTCTCTCTGTCTCTGCAGTTAGTTTCCAACCTGCCCTCCCTGTTCTTGTTTTAGTATTAATCTTGGTGGCATTGAAATTTCCCGCCCCTCCTGTAAATTTGTGTTTGAACACACCTCCTGGGTTTATCTCATTTGCTCACTCAACTGAGTATAGTGAGATTATATTTTGACTTCAGACACTCCTACCAGTCCCATCTGTTCAGCTCTATTCCAGTTCTATTCCAGTCTAGTGTCACTAGCTCATTCTACCTAATACAGAGAGAACATTTGTGAAGGGCAAGACACTTAGGCTCTTAATTTTGAATTATCTTCTGTTTCTCCTTTCTCCCTTTCCACTTTCCAAAAAAAAAATTCTAAGCTTGTTTCCTGCCTTTCCTGTAACTAGTTTAGTCCAGATACAAAGTTGCTGAAACCAGGACTGTTTATAAGCTTCTGAGCCCCCAAAGCCTTTTTGTGTTGGAGGGAAGCCTTCTAGCTTATCAGTGGGAGTGGTAAGCACTAGCTAGCCTATCTACCACAAAAGTGGTTTCTGGCCCAGAAACTGTAGTTTACTAGCCATTTGGGCAGTTTTCCATCTCTTTCAACTTTCTGGTTTAAAAGCCTGCATTTGCGCTTGTTTCCCACCTTTCCTGTAACTAGTGTAGTCCAGATACAGATTTGCTGTATCCAGGACTGTTTGTAAGCTTCAGAGCCCCCCAAGCCTTTCTGTGTTGGAGGGAAGCCTTCTAGTTTATCAGTGGGAGTGGTAAGCACTAGGTAGCCTATCTACCACAAGAGTGGTTTCTGGCCCAGAAATTGTAGTTTATTGGCCGTTTGGCAGTTTTTCCATCTCTTTCAACTTTCTGGTTTAAAAGCCCGCATTTGCACTTGTTTCCCACCTTTCTTGTAACTAGTCTAGTCCAGATACAGATTTGCTGTATCCAGGACTATTTGTAAGCTTCTGAGCCCCCCCAAGCCTTTCTGTGTTGGAGGGAAAACACCTAGTTTATCGGTGGGAGTGGTAAGCACTAGGTTGCCTATTTACCACAAGAGTGGTTTCTGGCCCAGAAATTGTATTGGCTGTTTGGCAGGTTTTCCATCTCTTTCAACTTTCTGGTTTAAAAGCCCATGTTTGTGCTTGTTTCCCACCTTTCATGTAACTAGTCTGGTCCAGATACAGATTTGCTGTATTCAGGACTGTTTGTAAGCTTCTGAGACCCCCAAGCCTTTCTGTGTTGGAGGGAAGCATTCTAGCTTATCAGTGGGAGTGGTAAGCACTAGGTAGCCTATCTGCCACAAGATCCAGGTATAGATTCCTAGTTTTAGCACTTGAAGTTGCTTATTCATGCTCAACACTTGTTCAGAACTTGTTAGCACTAAATAAGCTACAAATTACTACAGCACTTAACCTTCCTCTTTACCTAGAGGAAAACAGTTTTTGTACTTACTTTGCTCACTTGCTTAGAGAAAAGCAGCTCTTATACTCACTTTCCTCACTTGTCTAGTGAAAAGTAGTTTTTTTATTCAGGCGTGTCCAAGGGACAGCTCCCAGTGTTCTCTCTTGTCTGTCTGATGAATCTGGGCATCTTGAGGCAATGTAGCAATTGCCTCATGTACACAGACAACTCTCGCCTACCACCCAATACCACAACCTGTGAGAGATGCACTTATCTAGCCAAATTAGAGGTAAAGCTCTCTCCAACAAGACAGAACTTGACAGCCAAGAGGAGAAGGTAAACATTTGCACCACACCACACTCATCCCATAGTCCCACTAAACCTACACCACCAAAATCCACACATAAAAACACAAAAACATTCACAGAGGCTCTCAATAATAATCTGCTCAAGCAATAGAGACCTCCAAAGCAGAAATGCAAGCAACCTCCACCTCTCAACACAACCCAAATGACACATAGCCCACAGACTCAGTGTGCCAATAAACCACAGCCCATAAGGCAAACCAACGTACCCAACACACTAGTCATAGGTGACTCTATAGTTAGGCACACACATGTCCCATTCACCAGACTAAACAAAGAGAAGGTTACTGTCAGCTGCCTGTCGGGTGCCAAGATCTGCCACATAACCCACACACTCAGGTCACTCCACAAGTACAAATATGACTCTGTCATTGTCCATGTTGGTGTGAATGATGTGAGATGTACCTCCCTGGACTACATGAAAAGAGACATGGAAGAGCTCTCTGATCTTGTAGCCCAGGCAGGTATGACCCTAGCCCTGAGTAGCATCCAGCATCCTGCCATCGCCCAGAATGATACTGCAGTACAAGGACAAAATGATTGACTTCAAAAATTGACTAAGCTTTTGGAGTCATTCTAAGGGGATCCAGTATCTGTCTGCCTGAGACAACATGGTTGACAGACCACGATGCTTTGCCAGAGATGGCTTGCAGTTGTCACCCCTGGGATTCCAGATACTGGCTAAGGCTCTTGCTGTCCCTATAGTGCCTTTTTTAGGCAAGGTTCAAATGACAAACTCACCACTGTAACAGGAACAGGCAAGCAAAAGCTGAGGGTAATGCCATTTAATGCTAGAAGTCTAAATCTCAAAATGCACTCATGCGAAGCACTCCTTAAAATGGAGAACATCGATTTCTGTGTAGTGACTGAGACCTCGTTCAAGGCTATAGAGAACACCCCTGCATTACCAGGCTATAACTCATACCACACTTTTCGGCCATCTAACCTGGACCACAACACCAAAGGTGGAAGTGTGTCCATATTCATTAAGGATATCCACACCTCCAGGCTAGTTGCACAGCATAATGCATCCGAGGTTATCCAAGTGCAACTAACTCTAGGCAAAACTGCAATCCAAATTGTAGCTTGCTACAGATCCCCCACCATGCCCCAGGATTCCCACTCCTCTTTTCTTGATATACTGGAAAATATTAGGGTTCAACCAAACACCCTAATAATGGGCGATTTCAACTACCCCACCATTAACTGGAAAAACTACTCATGTACCAACTCCTTTCCTCAACGCTTTCTGGAATTCATAAATTCCAATGCCCTGGATCAACTTATCCACACCCCTATCAAGGGCAGCAATATCCTAGACCTAGTCATTATCAACATGAGTGACTGCTGTTCCACACCTGAAATCAACTCCTTGCTGGACAGATCCGACCATAAGCTAATCACCTTAAATATCTTCACCCCACCGCCACCCACCATTAAGGAAACCATGGTAAAAAATTTCTCCAAAGCCAACTTCATGCTTCTTAAGACAGAAGTGGCGAACTTCATGACACCCATGCAGATAAATAATACAGTTACGACTGCTGAATCCTACACAAATGCACTCTATAAGCACTTACACAAATGCATAGATCATGCTATCTCAAACAGAACCAAGACGCTATCCTCCAAAAAAGGAAGCCAATCTGGTGGTCCCCTGCTATAAACAAACTCTATAACAAAAAGAAGAAACTGTTGCAAAAGAGAGTAAAATTCCATGAGTGGAGGAGCTCCCTGGTCAGCCTCAGTATGAAACTGAGATCCCTTATAAGATCCTCAAAAGCTAGCTATGAAAACAAAATTACCACTGATTCTAAGGGCAACCACAAAGCATTCTATATCTATGTCAAGAATCTCAATGGCAACACCCAGATCTGCTCTGAGTTACAGCACAATGGCACAAAAATTACAGAACCAACTGATCTTGCCAACATCCTGGCAGATAGGTTTAGTGCTAACTTTATCCCCTCTTACCCCCTAAAGGGCCCATATCTATACAGGAAAAATGCAGAGTCCAGAGTCCCTGTAATCAACTTCAGTGCTAACTTTACCCCCCCCTAAAGGGCCCATATCTATACAGGAAGAATGCAGAGTCCCTGTAATCACATCTATGCAGGTAAAAGCTGCACTCTCTAAAACCAAAAACACAGCATCCATGGGACCAGACAACATCCCAGGCTGCATTTTACACAAACATCAGAACGAACGGGCTCCTCACCTAAGCACCATGTTCAGTCATAGTCTCACAACAGGCTTTGTGCCCACTGAATGGTGCACAGCAACAGTTATCCCACTCCACAAAGGGGGAGCCACCACTTATCCTGGGAACTATCGCCCTATTAGCCTGACGAGCCTGGTCTGCAAGGCCATGGAAAGTATCATCATGTAACTCATAAACAAAGACATTGGTAACCTCCGAACTCTGGACTTCACCCAGTTTGGGTTTGTGAAAGGCAGATCATGCCTTCTGAACCTGATCAACTTAATTGAGGTAGTCACCAAAGCCGTAGATGAGGTTAAAGTGGTTCACACATCCTATCTTGACCTCGCCAAGGCTTTCGACACCATTCCCCATTCTGGAATTATAGATAAACTCACTAAACTAGGTATAAATCCCTATGTCACAAGATGGGTTGCCAACTGGCTCACTGACAGAACCACACTGTAAAAATTGCAGACTCCAAATCTGACTTTAAACCAGTGACAAGTGGAGTACCACAGGGTTCAGTCCTGGGACCTCTCCTGTTTGGTATCTATTTCTCTGAAGTACAGGCTATCACAGAAGGCCTCTGGCTAATGAAATGAAGTTCACAGATGACTGCAAACTAGGAGCCATAGTCGAGTCCTCAAATGATGTGGACATCTTACAGAAGGGCCTCACTGAGACAGATGCCTGGTGTCAGAGGCATGACCTCAAGCTCAATGCCAAAAAGTACATTGTCATCCCCTTTGGTAAAAACCCATGAACTACCACATAAAGCTGTCTACTTAACACTGAATGTGTGATAAAAGACCTTGGGACCCAGGTGGACAGTAGTCTCTCCTTTGATAATCACATCGCCACAGTAGTCAGGAAATACTTCTATGTGGCACACCTCATCGCAAAAGGGTCCTCATTCAGAAAAAAAGAGGCCATTGTTCCCCTCTACTCGGCACTCATTAGACCCATTATAGAGTACAACGCCCCTTTTGGAATGTACCTCACAAGACATCTGCAGCAGCTGGAAAGGCCAAAGAAGTACCTCACAAAGAGGATTACTGGTCTCAAACAGATGCCCTATACTGACCGTCTCAAAAAATTCCAGCTTTACTCTGTCTCATATCGCCTACTCCGAGGAGATCTCTACCTTACATATAAAGCTATGTTAAACCCAGAGCTGTTGGACATGCTACACCTAAAGAAATCCCAATCCCTCCGAGCTACATGCTCTAGGGACCTAAACCCTGTCACCACAAAAAGCAGGACATGCTGGAGGGATAGATTCCTGTCCCAGAGACTTTCTATACTCTGGAACAAGCTACCCATTTATGTCAAGCAAAGTTCCTCATTAGCACTCTTCAAGAAAAATTTTGATGAGTGGATGGGAAATATTAAATACACCCCAGGGATCACTTTTGTGGCTTTGCCCAACAGGGGCACATGAAATTAACTTTCTTGGGTGGTGTAAGCCAGGACACCTTGTTGGCTAGGCTTACTTAGGCCCCTGGGCCGATAGCCTAGTACCTACCTGTGAACCTATGAACTTATGGAATGCATCATTATGGACCTAATAAACAAGGATATAGGGAATTCTAAACTCTGAATCCCACACAGTTTGGTTTTGTGAAGGGTAGATCATGCCTGCTCAACTTGGTCAAATTCTTTGAGTCAGTCACCAGAGCTGTGGATGAAGGTAAGGTGGTTCATACAGCCTACCTTGATCTGGCCAAGGCTTCCGATACCATTCCTCACTCAGGAATCATAGAAAAACTCAATAAGCTAGGCATCAACCCCTATATCACTAGGTGGGTTGCAAACTGGCACACAGATAGAACCCACAGTGTGAAAATAGCTGACTCCAAGTCAGACTGCTGACTAGTCACGAGTGGAGTCCCACAGGGTTCAGTCCTGGGTCCTCTCCTGTTTAGTATCTATTTCTCTGAATTCCAGGCCAACACGATTGCAAGTTGGGAGCTATTATTATTTATTTTATTATTTATTTTACATTTGTTGACCGGGCTAGTCTAACTGGACATATATCCATTTTCAGTAGAGGCCCAGGGAGAAAAGCTCCATTACAAGAAGTAAACAATCATTAACAACAAAAACAATGATAAGCATAATACAAAAAGTACCAAGGTAGACTTATGTAAGAATTTAACAAAAAAAAAAATTGGCAAAAAGCATGTTAACAGAAAAACAGCCAGATAATAAAATTACAAGGTATGCAACATACTAAAGTTAGATTAATAAAAACAGATAAGCAAATCTCAAGATGGGATAACATGGAGGAAAGAAAAACAAAGTTATGGTAGAGTCAATATCAAAGATATAACTGTCAACAATTAAATATGATATTTAGAGGCACAGTCAGGGGAGAGGGGGGAAGTTAGGAATAATGAAGATGTAATTTCAGTCGGGGTTAGCACAAGGACATAGCCACTGGGTTTTAAGATGTTCTTTGATATGTTTTTTGAAAAGGGATGTAGAGTCTAGGTTAGTTATTTCATGAGGGAGTTGATTCCAGATTTTCCCGACAGAGTTTGAAAATAATGAGTCCCCAGCTTTATTGTATGATTTAGTCAAGGCTACTAGGAGTTTATTAGCAGAGCGTAGTGTGGCTAGGTTTTTATAAGGTGAAATTAGTTTTGTAAGGCTAGGGGTAGCATCAGGGTAGTGAAGGGACTTATGAATGATAAGTAGTTGTTGATAAGAGTACGTGGTTATTTAGCTCTAACCAATCTAGTTGCTTGAGGTTGAGACAGTGGTGAGTTCTGAAGGGGTTAGCAGTAATGAATCTAGTTATACTACTGTAACAGGTAGAGAGTTTGGTCATGTTATTTTTAGATAAGTTAGTATATATAGCAGAAGCATAGAAAAGGGTGGAGATCAGGTGGGTCTGGGCCACGGTTTTTCTGGCTGCTGGGGTAAGAAACGGTTTAATTCTGTAGAGAGTACCTATTTTTTTGTTAACTGATTTAATGGTGTTGTTAATATGGTCATCAAAATTAAGACGGTTATCAATAGTTACACCTAATAGGCGAGTGGTCATATCTGGGTTAATACAGGTAGCATTATTAGAGGAGATAGTGAAGAAAGGAGTTGGAGATTTGTGCGTAGGAGTAAAGAGAAGAAGTTTTGTTTTTTTTGGGATTAAGAAGGAGGGAGTGTTCCATAAACCATTTTTCTACATTATGGAAGACTGTTTGGGTGAGGGACTGGAGGGAGGAAACATTATTAGCAGCACAGATTAAAGTTGTGTCATCAGCATATTGAATGCAGATGGCTTGGGGTATATTCAAGTGAATGTCATTGATAAATAAAGAAAAAAGAAGGGGACCTAAGATTGAGCCTTGTGGGACCCCAATGTTTACTGGGAGTAAGGAAGATAGATTGTTGTCCCATAGCACTGCTTGTTGCCTGTTTTAGAGATAACTCCTAAACCATTGAAGTGCTTGTGAGCCAAGAGAATAGAGATTTAGTTTGTCGAGAAGTATATTATGGTTAACCATGTTAAAGGCTTTTGACAGGTCTAGGAATAGTGCTGAGGAGAAAAGATTATTGTTCCTATTATTATTTATAGCATCAGAGAAGGAAAGGAGGGCAGTTGTAGTGCTGTGGGAAGGTCTAAAACCATGTTGACAATTGGCTAGAAGTTTGTTTTGTAGAAGGTAGTTAAGAATTTGTTTGTGTATACATCTTTCCATAATCTTCGCTAATGGGGAGAGTAGGGCAATAGGGCGAAAGTTTGAGAACTCAGTAGAGGATCCCCTATGTAGAGGAATTCTATGAGATCTTTTGCATGAGGTGGAGATTTTTCCTTCAGAGATAGTTCTATTAATAAGTATAGATATGGGGTAGTCTATAGCTTTTGCAGCAATTTGTAGGTATTCTGATGGGAGTTGGTCAGCGGATGGGGTGCAAGGTTTAAGTTTCTTGAGAAGCTTATAAATAAGAGATGTAGTGACAGGTTGAATGTGAAAGGCATTAGATGAGGCATTAGAGGTATTAGGACAGGTAGCAGTAGATGTGGGTAATGAATTAGCTAGGGTTTGAATGGCTTCCGTAAAATACTTGTTAAAGGCATCTGGGATCTGGGTGGAATTGTTGAGGTTAAAGCCTGAAGGGGTAGGAGTAGTTGAATGTCCTGGTTTAAGAAGTTTGTTAATACCTGACCAGAATTTTTGAGGGGTATGTTGACTCGTTTGTTGAAGGTGAAGATAATATTCCTTTTTGTCTGTAAGAGTATCTTTCTTAGTAGCCTTTCTTAATTGTTTAAAGAGGAGGTGATCAGATGTACATTTGGTAGCTCTCCATTTAGCCCAAATTTTATTTCTAAGGTGCATTTTTTGCTTAGTTTGTTTAGTTAGCCATGGTGCCGATTTGGATCTTATCCTAGTAGAGCGAATGGGAGCATGATAGTCAAGGATTTGTAGAAAGTGGGTATTAAAGTAGGTCACTGCTTCATTTAGTTCAAGGTTAGTCAGTGGAGACCAGTCACATGCTTTCAATTCAGTCAGAAAGTTATCAGGGTTGAAGAATTTGTTTGAGCGGGATATCTTGAGTTTATGGGTAGTTGGAATATGCAATTTTTGTCTAATAACATATGTGAGCATATGGTCACTAATATTATCGGGAAGAGTTCCTGGAGTGTAAATGTTAGGGTGGTTATTAGTAAGGATCCAGTCAAGAGTTGTTCCTTTTCTATTAGGTTTATGGATTCTAGTTGGAGTGGTTATTAATTGAGAGAACCCATAGAGATTTATATGGCTAGTAGGGTGCTGGGATGAACAGGTTATCCAGTCAATGTTGAAGTCACCAAGTATTATGGTTTCCTGGGGTAGTTGGTTAGAAAGTGAACTAAGTACGTTTTCTAGAATATGAGTATTATTTCCAGGGGGAAGGTACATACAAATTAGATAGATTGATTTGTTGTTGTTAATTTGAAGTTTGATAGATAGTATTTCGGTTTTGGAGTCTAGTGATGGAAGTTCATTATAGAGGGTGACTTGGAGATTAGATTTATAGATGATGGCTATGCCTCCACCTTTCTTCTTTATTCGGTCACATCTAAGTATATTATAGCCAGGAGGGGTGATTTCCTGGTCTTGAATAGAGGGTTTTAGCCAAGTTTCTGTAAGACATAGAATGTCAAATGAGTGTAAGTCCAGGAGTGAATGGAGGTGGTGAGATTTGTTATTTATACTTCTAATATTAAGGTGAGCTATTAGAAGGGAGTTGGCTGTTTTAGTACATGATGATGGTATCGGTGAAGTAATATTGTTTAGATTAAAGTTAATGTTAGTATTGGGACCAGGGTTAGGATGAATATCTCCATGTAGGAGGAGGTTGTGCTGGGAATCAAAATGGAATTTGAGGGTCTTTGGTGAGTTATAATGATTCTTTTTGTTTAAGTAGAATGACACATGAGTTTTTCTGTGGTATTTTGGTAGTAGAAAGTTGGAGGAACAGGTTATGTTGCTGTGATTGAGGGTGTTGAAAAAAGAGGTTGGTAAAGTTTGTTGGAGATGAAGATTTTGTTCATGTAAAGTGATATTTTCAAAGAAGGTGATATAATAAGGTATGGATAGGGTGGCTATAGTAGTGGTAAAGAGTAGGATATATGTGAAAAAAGCTTTGAGTGTAGGAGACATGGTGGTGAGTAAGTATCAGGTGAATATAGCTTGTGAGAGAATGTCAGTTGAAGAATAAGTAGAAATGAGCCAACTTACAGAGAAGGGTTTTGAGGGAAAAGGAGAAAAGGAGAACAGAAAAAGGAAAAAGGAGATAGGCAGAGGATATAATTAACAGGTAGGTACTATAGAATAGGAGTACAACGTATGGCAAGGCCAGGAAAAAGGAGAAAGTAGAAATGGGGGAGGAAAGAGATGGAGTTAAATAGGTGATGAAAGAGAATGAGAGTTTGAACTAGAGATAGTGTTTGGAGATGGGTGGAGCCCGAGGAGGGGAGTGCGACAAAAGAAGATATAATTCAGGGGGATAAGCTTAGTCTTATGAAGGATGGAGATTGGTTGAGAGAAATAGGGGGAGTGTCTAGTGAGGTATAAGTGAAGGACCCCTGGGGTGGGTGGGAATTGGGGGTAGGGAGAGGAGCGTAGCGGGGCCAGAGCAAGTAGAGACAGAGTGAGCAGAGACAATCAGTGAGCAGCAGGACACAGAGAGGGGTAGTGAAGCAGGTGAGTAGCTGCTAGCAAAGCAGATAGGGAGTAGGACAGAGAGGAGAGGGGACCTATGGAGCGCTAAACATTATAGTAGTTAGGAGAAGAGGAGGTACAGCCTAGAAACAGAAAGGAAGGTAGAAGGGGGAGAAATCAGGCTACTAGGCAAGGGATGAAAAGGGGGCAGAAGGCAAAAGAAGTTCTATGAGCAGAGACTAAGAGAGAATAAGGGAGAGAGTAAGGGCACGAAGCCTAAAGTACACTGCCACCTAGTGGGCAGAAATGGAAGTAGTAGCAGGTAGCCAGGGTGAAGAAACCACAGATGGAAATGAAAGGTAGGTAGCGAGGGGTAGATCTTTCAGGAGGCTAAATTCAGGGAGGGAGGACTGGCTGCTGGTTTTCCTGACTCAGAGGCTAAAAAACTTTATAAGGTGTTATTACAGTATGAATTAGGCAGATTAGCCTTCAAAATGGGTCAGGTGTAAAAACATACTTAGTAACTTTAGTACAGTCAGGTGGGAGCACAGGGCAGCATAAAATAGCGGCTGGTCCACTTAGGTAAGGCTTGAGGTGGTTCAAGGGTCCTTAGGAGCAGGCAAGTCCCTTAATACAAGGTTGAAGAGAGATTGTTAGTAACTTTAGTACAGTCAGGTGGGAGCACAGGGCAGCAGAAAATAGTGGATGGTCCACTTAGGTAAGGCTTGAGGTGGTTCAACGGTCCTTAGGAGCAGGCAAGTCCCTTAATACAAGGTTGAAGAGAGATTGTTAGTAATTTTAGTACAGTCAGGTGGGAGCACAGGGCAGCAGAAAATAGTGGATGGTCCACTTAGGTAAGGCTTGAGGTGGTTCAAGGGTCCTTAGGAGCAGGCAAGTCCCTTAATACAAGGTTGAAGAGAGATTGTTAGTAACTTTAGTACAGTCAGGTGGGAGCACAGGGCAGCAGAAAATAGCGGATGGTCCACTTAGGTAAGGCTTGAGGTGGTTCAAGGGTCCTTAGGAGCAGGCAAGTCCCTTAATACAAGGTTGAAGAGAGATTGTTAGTAACTTTAGTACAGTCAGGTGGGAGCACAGGGCAGCAGAAAATA
Organism: Protopterus annectens; assembly: GCF_019279795.1. Classification (NCBI taxonomy): domain Eukaryota; kingdom Metazoa; phylum Chordata; order Ceratodontiformes; family Protopteridae; genus Protopterus; species Protopterus annectens. The sequence goes on along the minus strand of NC_056737.1, from coordinate 1,308,422,249 downwards.
GCGGATGGTCCACTTAGGTAAGGCTTGAGGTGGTTCAAGGGTCCTTAGGAGCAGGCAAGTCCCTTAATACAAGGTTGAAGAGAGATTGAGTTTGTTAGCGTATCTCAAGGGTCAGGGCATGCAGCAGCCAGGTAAAAGTGGGGATAACTCCCCAAGTGATGTTGATATCCTACAGAATGGCCTCACTGAGACCAACGACTGGTGTCAGAACCATGGCCTTAAGCTCAATGCCAAAAAAAGTGTCATTATCCCCTTTGGGAAAAACCCATTTCCCATGAATTACCACATTGATGGTAGCCCACTGGACACAGAAGGTGTTATAAGAGACCTGGGAACACAGGTTGACCGCATCCTCTCTTTTGATCACCACACTGCCACTGTGGCCAGAATGTCCTTCTATGTGGCACATCTCATTACTAAGGGTTTTGCATTCGGGAAGAAAGAGGTCATTGTCTCCCTCTACTCTTCCCTCATTAGGCTATTCATCGAGTACAATGCCCCATTTGGCATGTACCATGCTAGACACCTGCAACAACTGGAGAAGCTGCAAAAGTACCTCACAAAGAGGATCCTAGGCCTTAAACACTTGTCCTATATGGACAGACTCAAAAAACTCCAACTATTCTCTGTCTCATATCGCCTACTTAGAGGTGATCTCTACTTGACTTACAAACCTATGTCTGACCCAGCTCTGTTAGAAATGTTACATCTAAAGAAATCCCAATCCCTCTGCACCACATGCTCCAGAGACCTCAACCTCATTACCAAAATCAACAGTACATACTGGAGGGACAAGTTCATAACCCAGAGACTGCCCATGCTATGGAATAGACTTCCCAGACATGTCAATGCAGAGCACCTCGCTGACCCTCTTCAAGAGAAATCTTGATGAGTGGATGGGAAATAGAAAATTCACTCCGGGGATAACTCCAGTGGCTCTTCCTGACAGAGGCACTGGGAACTAAGGTCAGGTGGCATGATTCAAGGATAATCCTATGGCTAGACTTGTAAAGGCCTCAGGGCCATTAGCCTAGTACACACCTATGAACCTATACATAATTATCGACCATGGGATGGATAAGGCCAGTCTCTAACCAAATGTGGTAGGTAGATTAACTGAAGTACAAAAAGGGACATTGGCTAGACTTAAAATGGCCTACAAGGGCAGCTAGCCTAGTACTTACCTTTGTACCCACTAACATTTTAGATAGAGTATTTACTGCAATTATAACAACTTACCATTTGTGGTAACTGGAAGATTTTGATGGCGACACAAGAGTGTTAATGGCTGTTGGAAATTCAGCAAAGTTTTTCAGTATGAAGAGTGTTAATTTTAATACTATGCTGAAGATGGAGAGGACACATCAGAGAGGCATTAGATGCTCCATCCTGTCAAAGTTCCTTTATATCACACTCCCTCCTCAAGTTGGTATGTTCTTGGTCTTGCAGCTTTCCTGTTTTAAATGTTACTGTTAGACATTTATTAAGACCACATATCATTCTTATATCATCTCAAATCTCATATCCTCATCTGATGAATTATATATATTAAGTGATGTGCTTTAGAAAGGAGTGGCCTACTTTATTCCTGATAGCATATAACTCTCCCATGGTAAATATATTATACATAAATGGATATGTGTCACTGCTGTTTTTTATTTATTTTTTTTTTATGAATTCACATTTTGGTTGATTTGCAATATTGAAAACACATACAAATGTAAGTAAAATTAAGTGATGTAACATTACTGAAAGTTAAAATCTAAATAACAAAGTGCACAGCCTTGACATGTTCATCTTCATGAGAATATTAAACTCTGCTTTGTTACAAAGACCTGGTTTAATAGCATCTCTACTATTCCAAAGATTAACAGGTATTAGTCTTTGACATTGTAGTGCACTCAATAGGAAGAGCAACTGATTGGGTATCTTCTTAAAATATAATCTTAAATCCATCTATAGCCTACACAAATAACGACAAATTAATGAGCTCAAGGAGTTCCTAATTAATGGTGGGACATAAACATACCATCTAAAACAATATTACTGGAGATTTCAGCTATCCTGTTTTGACAAGTGAGAACACATTATGATTAGTCTACAGAGCAAAATATTAATAGAGCATATAGTTAGAAATACTGTAAGGTGAATAATATATTAAGAAATATATTCACTAATATGGTATCTCGATATTTATCCAAAGAAATAATTGATTCCAGCAGGAATCTAATCATGGCTCTTTTATATTTAGTCTTAGACAAAAAGAGTAATAAACACCATTTTGCTGAGCTTGGATGAAGGAGTAAGTCCATGCATTGCATTGTGAACAACATGCAGATGCTGGTAAACCATCAGTCAGCAGTAGTATGGGCAAATATACTGTATATCTGTATATATGTGTATGTATATATCTATATCTATCTATATATATATATATATATATATATATATATATATATATATATGTGTGTGTGTGTGTGTGTGTGTGTGTGTGTGTGTGTGTGTATATATATATATATATATATATATATATATATACATACATATATATATATATATATATATATATATATATATATATATATATAGATGCACCCATCAAGCTAGAGTGCATATATTTCATGTGATATAACATTATGAGATCTAATTCATGTCAAGTTCCCATGTGGTATGATGTGGATTGGACCAAGCAGCAAAACCATAAAGACTCCTGGATGAGTGCCTTCTACTACTGTCTGTCAGTTATAGTGAACAAACAGAACAGTTGGGTCATGGGATAGGTAAGGATTTGCAGGCATTTCTCCTAATGGTGAATGAAATTAATGACAGTCTAGGCAAACTGTGATCAATTATTAATGATGGTAGTACAAAAACAACAACTGAGAAAGTGAAAAATTATTTCACATATAGAATGAATGCATAGTAAATCAGTTCCAAAAAAGTGCAAATGCTCTAAACAAAATTAAAAACAAACCCATCTGGTGGATTTGTTACACAAAGATCTTTTACAATAGAAAGAGAATGCATTCAGAAAGAAAAATAAAACCAACTAATAACACAACTACTCAAAAAAGAAAGCAGCAGGAGCTCTTAACAGAGTTATCAAGCTGTCAGAAATAACCATGAAACAAATACAATCAGCAAAGTGAAATATACTGATACAGATTTTTAAAGTACTTTGGAAACTGAAGGGTAAATATCAGGAATGTTATATAGTGATAACAATGAAATATATATTTTCAGCAATAATTCTAATTACTCTCTGAAATATTTAGCAACAGTTTAAAACAGAAAAAAAATAAAGAGGAGGGAATGGGATTTGAGGCCTAGGATAATATACCACTTACCTCTTAAGATGTGGTAGAGACTGTCTTGAACAAAACCAATAACACTTACTGTATGGTATACAGAAATTCTCCATGTATTTTTTCAATACTGTTTAAGAATAATAAACACAATACAACTGCACAATGATGAACTTCCACATGTTAGAATAAACAGGACAAAAAAGTGTTTAACTTTCTGGTGTTTATCTTAATAAACTATTTTCTCTCATTATGGGGTATGCTTCTTGGATTCCATGTGGAATTCTTCCACTGTGCAATTGTATTGGGTTAGTTTTCATGATTTTGCGCATTTGCTGTATTTGTTGTTTTGGTTCCAACTTAAGAATAATATTGTCAGACCTCGTAAATTGCTTTTTTGTGAAATTACTGAAAGGCTGTTACACACAAAAATGTAGTGGCATGCCATAGTGGTTCTTATTAACAAAAGGGGGTTAATTTTGGCTCCAGATTTTTACCTGCCCATTAGATTAACATACACATTATACAAAAATCATGATAATGAAGACAGCTAATCTATTTGAAAAAAATATCAGGTAACTCCTTGCCTCAGACCACGATATGTATTACAATTCTATATGCGTATATATATATATATATATATATATATATATATATATATATATACACACACACACACACATATATATATATATATATATATATATATATATATATATACACACACATATATATATATATATATATATATATATATATATATATATATATATATATTATATCTCTACATATATATATATCATTATTTTATAGGAAAATAGAACTAAAAGATCAGTAGAGGATGCCATACCTCTGTACCGAGTCCCCTTTTTTACTAGTTTTTTTAATTTTAGAAACCAAAGAGGCCATCCACTTTTTAGTGACAAAATATGCAGATGACTGCAAGATGCAATGCATTTTCACTTCCATTTCAGCCTCAGCAGTGATGAAGAGTGTCTACATATGGTATATGTATTGTGCTCCGTATAATTTCTACATTCAGCCTAAAGAAATGTAGTGTCCTATGCTTTTTGAAAGGATATTGTGAGTTTTATTTATAAAATGTTTGGGCATGAATCTTAAAAAAAACTGATAAATAAATTGTTTGTTTCTTTGGAGTGGTCCTATTCTGTTTTTAGTAATTTTTGTTGTTTTGTTTTGAGTATTGTATCATTGGTCTATGATATCTACTTTTTTGATAAATCTGAAAGAGGTAAAAAACATATTTGTTCAAAAAGTCTCGATAGAAGGTAGGTGCTTTAAATAATGCATTTTATACTAATGAAATAATAACCTGAGTCAGACTAATAATCTCAAGACTATACAGGACAATGATTCATGTAATTACAGTATATAGTGCAGAATTTTGTATTTACCTAGTGAGCAATTTTTATAAATAGCTGTTTAAAGCATTGCTAGTTCTAACCAAGAAAATAGAGGAGCTATGGCATAAGGCCAAGGTTGCAGACACTGTATTCAGAGACATATACACCCCTGAGGGGGTGACTGGTATTTCATGCTCAAGACACATTCAGACTTGGTTGTTTATGAAACATGGAGTTCATGTGATTAACACTAGAATAAGGATCCTGCTGCTAAAATTATTCAAAAACAGTGGGAAGAAAGGTGCTGGTTAGTGTCACATCCTTTACATTTTGTTGTAGATTAAGCTACCACTTCTGGTTAAACAGTATAGACGAGTCTGTTTCTAAGAAATTACAAGATGACAAAATAGGCAGTAAGAAACATAGACTGGCAGAAAACTTCCAGAAATTCTATAGATGGCATGTTTGATATTTAATTCTATGACCCTTTGAATCTATAAACCTTCTAGTAAACACAGGAGAAAAGATATGCTTCTGGCATGCTCCTTTGTGAGGGGTTATGGCTACTTACCTCCTACAATTTCTTTCCTGTCCAAATGCTACGAAAGATGCATGCTTGTATGTCTGATATACTATCCTACAATAGCTATGATGATCATAATCATTATTATTATTATTATTATTATTATTATTATTATTATTATTTTTATTTTAGCCAGAAAACTCCATCTGACTTTACATGTGGTAAAGTGTCTGACTTTCAGTGCATACAAAATGGCAGTCCACTACACACACACACACACACACACACACACACACACACACACACACACACACACACACACACACACACACACACACACACACAATCATACCTCGTGTTTTCATCATTCTGGGATTCTAACAAAGTCTGAGATGAAACATCAAACATACTTTCCTATATTTCTTAGTAGTCTGGTTTGGGATTAACTATTTCACAGCTTTTAGTTCTAAACTCACTGCCTAGTGTGAATGGTTATGAAGTGGCACCAACTCACTAAATCATTTTACCTCTCATACAGCACAAAAATTGTTATTCTCCCTGTTCAACAGTCATTTCAATACAGCTAATTTATCATAGCCCAGTCTTCTGGGGTTTTTTGTCTTATTGATTTACTCAAACAGTACCTTATGAGCTTTCTACTTCCTAATCTTTTTCAGATGACATCTGTTCTAATCTATCTAGATTAACTGAGAACACTCATGCCAATTATAAACTGCATGGACATGTAAATGCATAGCTTCTGCTTAGAATCACTTGAAATATCTCCTTTTGCTTCAAGAGATCTGTAGTACTTGCATTGTTCACTTGATTACCTTTGTGACTAAATAGTAACTCTTTTGTTATTACCCTGTGACTGTGTTCTTTTTTGTCAGTGTTTCCAACCATGTCTCTTTGTCAGTGTTCATTTGGGATTTATCTATCCTTGAAGTGTATAATTCATATTATGAGATAAAAAAATGCAATGCTGTCTCCTTTTTTAACTGTACTTATTTTAACACCTATTTATAAACAATCTCTGCCTGATATTCATTTTTACATGATAATAAACACACTCAAGTGTTCCATCTGTTGCATAACTAAAAATATTTTATTTATGGACCACCTATAGCTAATATTACATTACTGGTGGCTACAGACATGGTTTCATTTCTCATGCAAAATGAAAGTCAGTCTCTACATTTCATGACAGAACTACTCATGAATGTTAACACTCCATGAAGAGATTGAGACATGGTAATACTATTTGCATTCTTACAGACCACTGTGAATATTGATTATATGTCCTAGGACACTGATATTAAAACAGGAGCAATAATCAATACCTGTATTCAAGTCACTTCAACACGATGATGCTCTGTCTGAAGCCTTTAATATTCCACTGAAAATAAGGAACATTTAAAATCATACATTTTTAATGTTTGCAGCAATGGTCTTCCTAACGTATGTTTGTTAGTCATGTTTTATACGTGCCCTATAGACATATACAGAGAAAAGTCAATAGTTATCTCTCTGATATGTTAATATCAAATAGGACCACATTGCAACAAAAACTATAAATATATCGTAGTGTGCTTCCAAGGAGCATACATCTTCCTTAAAGAACAAGTTTGTTATTCTAATATACTAAGGAACAGCTTCTAAATAAATTATAGTGGGAATCCATGCTATAATGTTAAATTCTCAATATGGACAGTATTTGTCTTTGCTATAAGTTTTGTGAGTCACATAAAGCACATTAACATAAAGATACAGCCTATACATTATTTGACACTATCTGATGAAAATACAAAAGTTTATTCCTTTTAAGTAGAACAAAATGTGAATTTGAATCACCAAAAACTGATCTCAACTTGCTTGTAATTTGTGTTGATTTTTTTTATTGACAGAAAGCAATGGACACATACAGACAACTGGACAACACATACATCATTGTTATTGTTATCAGTGCATCTGAAAACATTACTTTCACGTTCAGGAATTTTGAGAGACATTAAACTGATATAATTTTCTATTGTTGCAATAAACGGTGACAAGAAATGTTTTCCATCAGCAAAGTATACAGTATTATTTTATGGGATTAACAACATACTAAAATAGCATGTTAGAATAAAACAAGACAATAGCTACTTCAACAGTGACTAGATAATAAGAGGATTTCTTTTCTATTACCAGTAGAACTGACTCCCTAGGATGCAGACATGGAGCTGTAGATTTGTATAACAGCTGTAATTATGATCACAATAGGAAGTCAGAATATAGAATATTAAGAAGAATGCCTCTGAAACATTATTATAATACCTGCTGTTTCATATTTTCATACACATAAAATTCCAGTACAGATGGTATTAGCCATAGGTTTGCTGCAGACGGAATGACTGAATGTCATCAAATTTGTACCAGTTATATATGTGATGCAAGTAGTACTCTAAAGGTGGCCTCTTTACTTTCATACCTGTGGAAGGTAATGGCTAACTGCTGCAAGTATGATTTTGTATTCCACATAAAAGGCAAATTTACTTCAGCTAAATAACATCATTCCTCACTGAAAACATTTCTTACGAACTTGCCTCCTTACAATGTATGCAGTTCATCATTTGTACATTAGGATTCAATTGATTTTATTTATTTAGTTATTTATTTATTTATTTATTTATTTATTTATTTATATATGCTTAGACTTATGCATCAGTAGATGTGCACACAGCTCTGTGAATTTTGATTCCATTTTATCTGTTCCATGTTACAAAGTTTTATTTATGATAAATTCATCAATAATTGCATATTTTTCTTTTACAGTGCCTCTGTCTGTGTCTTGTATTTCTCTCTCTCTCTCACCCTATCATCACCTTTCATTGTCCTACATACTGGATTACTAGTCACATGAAAATATTCATGTAATATTAGAAATTGACAAAATCAATCCAGAAACCAAGAACAGTCACACTGGTGGGAAAAGTCTTCAGAGTCGAGTACTGCTCAAAACATAAATTTATTACTTAAAAAAAGTCATAAAACAACAATAGAGGTTAAGCACTTTCTTCCTCTGGTAACTGGACTTCATCAGAATAATTACCCATAAGTCAAGAAGCCTTTTTATACATCATACTAAATTAATAAATCTATATGAGAAACTCTTTTTTTCTATTTCACTGCAATTTATTATATCACTTGTATAATATGAGATCTATCTTCAGAACACAGACACCCAGTAGAAGCTATCTGATGTCTTTATTACATGGTGTGTTCCATTATATTAGCTTGCAACAACTTGCAGCTGAATGAGTGTAGTTCTCCAAAGTGAGATACTGCGGTTTATAATTCATGTTCTGAAGAGATAAATACACCAGCCTTATGTAATGAGTTCAGTAATTAAAAAAAAATCCTTCCATAAAATTATTTCACAGTTAATAACTACTACCAGCTCTTTCTTACCCCCACTAGAGGTAGCAACATCCTTGACCTGTTCATTACTAACATGGGCGACCATTGCTCTATGCCAATAGTCAGCTCCTTCCTGTTTCAATCTGACCACAAACTAATCACCTTGGAAATCCACGTCTCTCCCACCCCCACCCCCGCAAAGGTAACCACCATGAAAAATGTCTTCAAAGCTAACTTTGGGTTCCTAAAAACTGAGGTGGCTAACTTCACAGCACCCATGCAAATGGAGAATAGTTGCACGACTACCGAATCATATACCAATGCATTGTACAAACACATACACAAATGCATGGATCTTGCCATACCCAATAGAAATAAGATGCTCTCCTCCAAAAAAAAGGAAGCCAATCTGGTGGTCCCCTACCATAATAAACTCTACAACAGAAGGAGGAAACTAATGCGGAATAAGGTGAAGTCCCAAGACTGGAAAAATTCCCTTATCAGCCTCAACAAAAAGTTGAGATCCCTCATCAAATCATCTAAAGTTAGCTATGAAAACAGAATTGCAGCAGATAGCAAAGACAACCACAAGGCCTTCTATAGTTAGGTAAGGAATCTCCATGGCAATACCCAGATTTGTTCAGAGATACTGCACAATGGTACCTCCTATACCAAGCTAACAGATATTGCCAATATACTGGCCAGCAGATACAGTGCCAACCTTACCCCTGTCCCCTCCCCAAGGGACCAGTCACAATACCAGTAGATTGCCAGGCACCCAGTATTATGGCTGCACAGGTTAAAACAGTACTGTCCAAGGCCAACAATACAGCTTCTATGGGACCTAACAATATCCCTGGCTGAGTTCTACATGAACTACAGAGTAAAATGGCACCTCACCTGTGTGCCCTGTTCAATCACAGCCTCATGTCAGGCTTTGTCCCTACCAAATAGCGCACTTCTACAGTCATCCCTCTCTATAAAGGAGGACCCTTGGAACTATCCCCCCCCCCATTAGCCTGATGAGTCTGATATGCAAAGCTGTGGAACTCATCATCATGGACCTAATAACCAAGGACATAGGGAATCTCCAAACTCTGGATCGCCACGGTTTGGTTTTGTGAAGGGTTGATCATGTTTGCTCAACTTGGTTGACTTCTTTGAGTCAGTGATCAGAGCTGTGGATGAAGGCAAGGTGGTTTATAAAGCCTACCTTGATCTGGCCAAGGCTTTTGATACCATTCCTCACTCAGGAATCATAGAAAAACTCACAAAGCTAGGCATCAACCCCTATATCACTATGTGGGTTGCAAACTGGCTCACGGACAGAACCCACAGTGTGAAAGTAGCTGACTCCAAGTCAGACTGCTGACTAGTCACGAGTGGAGTCCCACAGAGTTCGGTTCTGTGTCCTCCCCTGTTTGATATCCACTTCTCTGAAGTCCAGGCCAACACGAAGGGACTCTGGCTGACAAAGTTTACAGATGATTGCAAGTTGGGAGCTATTATTAACTCCCCAAGTGATGTTGACATCCTAAAGAATGGCCTCACTGTCACCAACGACTGGTGTCAGAATCATGGCCTTAAGCTCAATGTCAAAAAATATATTTTCATCCCCTTTGGGAAAAACCTGGTTCACATGAATTACCATATTGATGGTAGTCCACTGAACACAGAAGGCGTTATAAGAGATCTGGGAACACAGGTTAGCAGCAACCTTTCTTTTGATCACCACATTGCCACTGTGGTCAGAAAGTCCTTCTATGTGGTACATCTCATTACTAAGGGTTTTGCATCCAGGAAGAAAGAGGTCATTGTCTCCCTCTACTGTTTCCTCATTAGGCCACTCATCGAGTACAATGCCCCATTTGGCATGTACCTCACTAGACACCTGCAACAACTGGAGAGGCCGCAGAAGTACCTCACAAATAGGATCATAGGCCTTAAACACTTGTCCTATATGGACAGACTCAAAAAACTCCAACTGTTCTCTGTCTCATATCGCCTACTTAGAGGTGATCTCTGTTTGACTTACAAAGCCATTTCTGACTCAGCTCTGTTTGAAATGGTACATCTAAAAAAATCCCAATCCCTCCACACCACATGCTCCAGAGACCTCAACCTCATTACCACTATTAACAGAACATGCAGAAGGGACATGTCAAGCAGAGCACCTTGCCGACTCTCTTCAAGAGAAATCTTGATGAGTGGAATGAAAACAAAAAATTCACCCCGGGTATAACTCCAATGGCTCTACTTGACAGAGGCACTGGGAACTAAGGTTGGGTGGCACTATGCCAAGGTAATCCTATGGCTACACTTGTAAAGGCCCCAGGGCCATTAGCCTAGTACATACCTATGAACCTATATGATATTTACTCATGAATAACTACTTTACCAATTTCTGAGGTAGTCACAGCAAAAATAACATAGCTTAACTGACAACCATCTTTTCTTCAGACTAATAGCAAGCAAGAATTGTTAGTAAGCTCTTTCCATTTATAGGTTCACAGTTTAGGAGTAGGCTAACTGCCCTTGTGGGATATTGTAAACCTAGCAAATTATCCCATTTAGTGCTTAATGATCCCATTGGAGTTTGGATTCACCTAAACCTTTCCAAGATCTACATTTATATATCACTCTATTGATAATTACTAGTGAAAAACAAAGACAGGATCCATGTGTTGGAATAAAACATTTAGGAGCTGCCTCGGTTCAGTCCATTAATAATACAATGGGGGGGTTATGTAGTAAATTTCATTTTTCCCATCCATTTTCATCCATTGATCCAATTGATACTTGAATGTTGCCAGGGTTGAACTTTGGTTTATGTGGATGGGGAGTCTGTTCTGCAGTAATGGTATCCTCTGTGAAATATAACTGTCCCTCCAAAATGTTCTGTTAATGTTGCAGAAGAGGTTTAGGTCCCTGAATCCAGTATTTCTGATAAAAATTGACTTGAGGATATGAAGTAAGTCCATCAGTAATCATTCAGAGGATGCCTATTTTACTGGACACAGGTTACCTCTTAGAAGTCTGCAGAATACAGAGTACTATGACAGGGCTTTGAGTCAGTCAATGTAGGACATATTGTTTAGGTCTTGTATCCTTCTTGTATGGCATCTCTGTGGGTGTTCTGGTTTTGTATGTACCTAGACAGATACATGCCAAAAGGGGCATTATACTCAATGACTAACCTAATGAAGGTTGAGTAAAGGCGGACAATGAAATTCTTGATCTAGAGGCAATCCCCTTTTTTGTGAGGTGCACACCATAAAAGGAAGTCCTTATCACAGTTGGCACAAAACGTTAAGTCACTGTCCTCATAAGTTCAGAAATCCTGAACTACTTTGTCAACTCTTAAGGACATGTTATCAATGTAGTAGTTCACCGGGGAAGTCAGTTTTCCATAGGAGACAATAATGCATTTTTCAGCATTTTTCCTTAGTCCATGAGTCTGGCACCAGTTGCTTTTCAGAGACAAGCCTTCCAGTGAGATGGCTGAGTTTTTCAGGGATTCAAGCATTGTTCTTACCTTGCAGCCATCTGCAAACTTAGTTAGCCAAACCCCTTTGAGTTTGGCTTTTACTTCTGAAAAATAGATGCTGAACAGAAGATGGCCCATCACCTAATCCTGTGAGATTAAGCTGGTGACTAGTCTTTTTGTGAAGGCAGCTTCCCCTATTTTATTCTCCTGCATCCTCTTTGTGAGTCACTTGGCAGCCCAATGGGTAAAAAAGTGGATTAATCCATGTTTTTAAACTATTGTACTATGCATGAGTAGGGGACAGTGTCAAAAGCCTTGGCAAGTTGAGGTAGGCTGTGTGTACCATTTTACATTCATCTGTTGTTTTGGTGACCTTTTCAAAAAAGTGTATCAGGCTACGTAAGCATGGTCTGCCTTTGACAAATCCAAACTGACACAGGCCAAGTGTTTGGAGATTCTGTATGGCCTTATTGGTTACTTCTATGATAATTCTTTCCATGGTTTTACTTATGAAACTGGTCAGACTTATGTGCCTATAATTGCTTAGGTCCATGGAAAATGCTACCTTGTGGAGGGGAATAACCGATGCTGTTCTCTATTCACTTGGTACAAAACCCAAATGGAGGCTAAGGTTGAACAGTGTTGTTATGAGTGTGACTAAATCATGCTTCATACTATTCAAGATACATCCTGGGATATTGTCAGGACCCACTGACTCCATATTTATTTTGCTTTTAATAGGGGTTTCAGGAATAGTTCTTTTTTTTTTTTAAATGTTTTTATTAAGATAAGTAATTGTTTAATTATATGAAAGATAAAAAACATAATTGTGACTAAGATAATGAACAAAGAGAAAAAACACAACTATATACATTATTTACAGAGGCCTAAAAGAAAAAAAAATTGTAAAACAATAAGCTAGTACAAACATATTTCCATAATAAGCATAAAATATCTCAGAAAGAGCCAGTGTCCATTCGAGATGCCCCAATAAGAGAAGAAACCTTTATCCAAGGATTATTGGAAAAACTCCTCAGGTGTATTCAGACTTCTGTTTTGATTTCTTTGGATGTTACTTCTAGAAGAGATAGGAAATCTACAAAAGCTGGAGAAGCTGTATACTTCCATGTTCTAGTTATGCATTTTCTAGCAACTGCTAGTATTGTCTATAAAATATATGAACTGGAGTTAATCATAATAAAAACTTCATTAACATTAAGAAAGATTATTGTTTTGGATAAAGAGAAAGTATCAGAAAATAAATCTTAAAAAATCTTCAATGCTTTCCCAGAAATTATTTAAACAGGAACATTCATAAAAGAACTGGCCCAATCTGCTTTGTAAGAAGATAAGCATCTCCAGCAAATGGAGTTTTATTGTTGTTTTATTGTTAATATGGCATCCTGAGACAGTGTAGCAACTGCCTCATGTACACGGACAACTCTCTTCTTCTACCACCTAGGGCAACAGGAATAAAGAAGCCATTCTAGACTTCTGTCTAGCAAATGGCCTGATAGTAGCCAACACATGGTTCAGAAAGAGATACAGTCACAAGGTCACATACAAAAGTAGCCAACATGCAACTCATGTAGACTTTCTACTAGTACAAAAAAGGCACTGGGGTAGAATCCACGATTGCAAAGTCATCCCTAGTGAAACAGTCAGCCCACAGCATAAACTACTGGTTGCCACAATCAACTGCAAGCAGTGGTCAGAGAAGGCTCTAAGGTCAACAGAGACCAGGCTGAACACATGGAAGTTCACTGGAGAGAAAGTACAGCAGGTCAAGGAATTACTCAGGGCTCTAGCATCCCAAGAAAAGAAGGAAATAGATGGAGGTGAAGAAGAATGGCATTGTCTCAAAACAGCATGTGTTAGGACTACAGAACAGATATGTGGCTGAGCCAGGTATGGAGATGAGGTACATAAGGAAAGCCAGAGTTGGAATGCAACAGTCCAGGAAGTGATCAAAAGAAAGAAGGAGTGTAGGAAAAAAATAGGAGATAGAAAAGACCAACCAGGCTAGGAAGGAATACTGGTTGGCTAACAAAGAAGCTAAGAAAGAAGTTGCAATAGCAAAGAATAGGGAATCAGAGGCACTCTATCAACTTCTGGAAAGTGATTCAGTAGGTAGTAAAAAGAAACTATTTCAGGATGCAAGACAAAGACAGAAAGATAATGAAGATAGTCAGACACCCTTAATAAGTGATGCTAGCAACAACCTGCTCACCAGTCCACAGGACATCAAAGACAGATGGAAGGAGAATTTCCTGCAGCTTCTGAATGAAGAAACCCACACAGAAGCTGTACTGCCTCATAAACAGCCTACAAAAAGAGAAAAAGAGGAGCCCATCCTAGAAGAAGTAAGAACAGAACTCAGGAAATTGAAGTCAGGAAAAGCAGCAAGCTCAGATGAGGCCACAGCAGATATGATAAAGATGCCCAGTGAGATAGGGAAGAAATTGCTCCTGAGACTACTCATAGCAGTGTGAAGAGAAAGGCATATCCCAGATGACTGGAGAATAAGCATACTCGTGCCAGTGTACAAGGACAATGGGGACATTCACCACTGTGGGCAATACAGAGGCATTAAACTCCTATCACACTGCATGAAAGTTCTAGAGAGGGTGACTGATAAATGGATACACAGAGTAGTGGAATGTAAGATGGGAGATGAGCAGTTCAGATTCAGATCAGGAGGCAGAGCAACTGACCCGATGCTTGCAATGAGACAGATGCAGTAGTTGAGAGAAAGCTAGAGATGAGGAAAGAGTCCAACTGGGCATTCCAAGACTTGGAGAAAGTATATGACAAGATCTCAAGAAACCTTCTTGGGCAGTACTTCAGTATTTTGAAATCCCAGAAACATTGGTCGAATGTACAGGCTATGTACAAGAACCCAATGACACAAGTATGAAAAGTGTTTGGCCTCACAGAGGGATTCCCAGTGGAAGTGGGTATACATAAGGGTTCAGGTCTCAGCCCACTTCTGTTCATTATGGGTGATGGACTACATTAGCAAACAGGCTGGAGAGGACAGATTAGCAGAGTTAGTGTATGCAGATGATGTAGTATTACAGGCAGACTCTGAGCAAGAACTTCAGCAAATGAAAGGGGAATGCAATGAAAAATGGAAGGCACATGGGATGAAACTAAGCACAGATAAGACAGTGGTAATGGCAGCAAATTTGAGAAATCAGAAGAAGCTGGGAATTGAGATAGAAGAGAAGAAAGTGAAATGGGTAAATAGCTTCAAATATCTAGGAGGGATTGTTGAGGAGAAGGGAAGTCTGAATGAAGCAGTTAAAGCTAGAATCAGAGGGACTGAAGCCAACTGGCATAGAGTCTCAGGTGAAGTCTATGACAGAAGAATGCCAAAGAAGCTGAAAAGTAAGGTGTACAAGGCAGTGGTGTGATCAGTACTACTGTATTGAACAGAAACCTGGACAGTAAAGTCAGAGCAGATGAAGAAGCTAGAGGTGATGGAAATGAAGTGCCTAAGAAGAGTGGTTGGATGCACACTGTGGGACAGATGAAGAAATGAGGACATAAGAGCAGAAGCCAAAGTAGCTCCAATTGCAGAAAAGATTAAAGAGAACAGATTACAGTGGTTCGGCTACATTTGCAGGAAAACAGAAGACAATCTGGTGAAGAAGATTTGGGACAGACAGGAAGAAGGTAAGAGAAAATGAGGACATCCAGCAAAGAGGTGGATGGATTGTGTGAAAGAAGATCTGCAACAGTCAGGCACAAGTGTTGAAGAAGACAGGAGTGTGGCACTGAATCATGAGAGTTAGCGGCAGTTAACATGATACCCTAACCCCATGTAGAGACATGGGAAAAAGGGGATTGATGATGATGATATGATGATGATGTTTCCAACAAATAAAGTTTTTATTCTCCCATTGATTAAAAAGTTAAAGTGTAACTTGTCTGGAAAGTTTTTTTTTGTGACTTTGAAAGGAACAAATACATCAAACCAAATTGTAATGTCCATATTGGAGCTTACAGTTTTCCTAAAGTTGTTAAAGATGTTATTTAAAATGTTAGACTTTGTAGGCCTTGTAATATTATATTGTATAGAATGACAGATAAGATACCAAATGTATTAGTAGAGTACAGTTACTAAAAGAGATTTTTGAAGATAGTGTATTTTCATTTAATAAAATAGTTAGATGTAGAGATTTCCAATTGAAATTATAATTTGGATGAATGCAGTTTATGATATCTTTAAGTAGTGAAGCTCTTATGTAGGTATCAATATCTGTGAACTTAATGCCTCCTGAATCACATGGTCTGATGTGATGCATGTAAGCAATTCTGTTCATGTTAGGGAACTACTTAAAGTTTAGTAATAATCTATTTATGTCTCTGATAAATGTACTTCCAGGAGGAGTGTCAAGAGCCAAAGCAATGTACAGAATATTTGGTAATAGAATAATTTTAATAGTTCTAATCCATCTTCAAAAGAAAAGAAAATGTAGCTCCATTTACTTATGTGATTATTTATTAAAGATTATATATTATTATAATTCATTTATTTCATCTTTTCAATAGTATTGCTTAAAAGTATGCCTAAGAAGTTTGTGGAGCTTACCTGTTCTCCAATAATATTTTGATTGCTGGATTGAGTTATTTTCTTCTTATTATAAAAATAATATGATTAGATTTCTGTTTATTAAACCAAAGACTAGAAATATTTTTGAAAACAGTTTATAATTGCATCCAATTCATGTATCTCTGTAATTGAATTAGATAGAGTGAGTAAAACATCAGCAGCAAAAAGAGATATCTTAGAATTATACTGGTTATAAATATTAATAACTTTAATTTTTGGATTATTTTTTATTAAGGAGGTAAAGACTTCTATAATAAGGGCAAATAAAATAGGGAATAGTGGGCAACTTTGCTTAGTACCCTTAGTTATGAGAATAAATTTTGATATAAAAGGGATCAGTTTAGCATAAGCTAAGTTGTCCTTATAAAAGTTTTTATCATAGCAATAAAGGACGAGGGAAATGCTAATGTGTTTAATATTCCAAAAAGGTAGCCCCAGTTAACAGAATCAAGGGCTTTTTCTGCATCTAAACTGAATAACAAGGCTTCTTTGTCTTTTCTATTTAAAAATTCAAGTGAGTGTTAGGATTCTTTTAATGTTGTCATAAGTACGCTTTATATATATATATATATATATATATATATATATATATATATATATATATATATATATATATATATATATATATATATATATATATCTATAGTGCTTGATTACAATTTATAATTTTTGTAAGTGGGACTTTCATTCTGTCAGCAAGTATGGACATGAGAATCATATAGTCATTATTTAGGTGGGAAATTGGTCTATAAGGTTTACAGAGTTGTGGGTCTTTATTAGTTTTAAGAATAGGAGTGATTAATGAATACCTCCAGAATGGTGGGATCTTATTGCTGCGGTAGCATTGTCGCCTCACAGTAAGATGCTGTCCTGTTCGATTCTCAGCTAGAGCATCTTCTGCGTGGAGACATGCGTGAATGGGAGTGCCTTCATTGAAGGTTGTGCATCAGGGCTGGTAACTCGGCACATAAAAATCAACTACCAATCATTAGCAGACCGGAGTTCCGCTGTGGCGACCCCTAACCAGGAAAAGCCGAAAGACACAAACAAACAAACTTCCATTAAGATTTTGTGAAGTAAAGATATAGCAACTGCAGGGACTGATGAGGATGGTTATGATGATGATCATGTTTCCAACAAATAAAGTTTGTATTCTCTCATTCATTAAAAGGTTAAAGTGTAACTTGTCTGGAAAGTTTTTTTTTTATGTGACTTTGAAAGGAACAAATACATCAAACCAAATTGTAATGTCCATATTGGAGCTTACAGTTTTCCTAAAGTTGTTAAAGATATTTAAAATGTTAAACTTTGTAGACTTTGTAATATAATATTGTATGGAATGACAGATAAGATACAAAATGTATTAGTAGAGTACAGTTACTAAAGGAGATTTTTGAAGATAGGGTATTTTCATTTAATAAAATAGTTAGATGTAGATATTTCCAAATGAAATTATAATTTAGATGAATGCAGTTTATGACATCTTTAAGTAGTGAAGCTCTTATGTAGGTATTAATATCCGTGACCTTATTGCCTCCTCGATCCCATGGTCTGATGTGATGCACATAAGCAATTCTGTTCATGTTAGGGAACCACTTAAAGTTTAGTAATAATCCATTTATGTCTCTGATAAATGTACTTCCAGGAGAAGTGTCAAGAGCCAAAGCAATGTACAGAAGATTTGGTAATAGAATAATTTTTAATAGTTGTAATCCATCCTCAAAAGAAAAGAAAATGTAGCTCCATTTACTTATGTGATTATTTATTAAAGATTATATATTATTACAATTCATTTCTTTCATCTTTTCAATAGTATTGCTTAAAAGTATGCCTAAGAAGTTTGTGGAGCTTATCTGTTTTCCAATAATATTCTGATTTCTGGATTGAGTTATTCTTTTCTTACTATAAAAATGATATGATTAGACTTCTGTTTATTAAACCAAAGACTAGAATATATTTGAAAACAGATTATAATTGCATCCAATTCATGTATCTCTGTAACTGAATTAGATAGAGTGAGTAAAACACAAGCAGCAAAAAGAGATAACTTAGAATTATACTGGTTATAAATATTAATACCTTTAATTTTTGGATTATTTCTTATTAAGGAGGCAAAGACTTCTATAATAGGGGCAAATAAAATAGGGACTAGTGGGCAACTTTGCTTAGTACCCTTAGTTATGAGAATAAATTTTGATATAAAAGGGCCCAGTTTAGCATAAGCTAAGTTGTCCTTATAAACGTTTTTATCATAGCGATAAAGGACGAGGGAAATGCTAATGTGTTTAATATTCCAAAAAGGTAGCCCCAGTTAACAGAATCAAAGGCTTTTTCTGCATCTAAACTGAATAACAAGGCTTCTTTGTCTTTTCTATTTAAAAATTCAAGTGAGTGTTAGGATTCTTTTAATGTTGTCATAAGTACGCCTTATATATATATATATATATATATATATATATATATATATATATATATATATATATATATATTTATATATATAAATCCAGCTTGATTATAATTTATAATTTTTGTAAGTGGGACTTTCATTCTGTCAACAAGTATGGGCATGAAAATTATATAGTCATTATTTAGATGGGAAATTGGTCTATAGGGTTTACAGAGTTGTGGATCTTTGTTAGTTTTAAAAATAGGAGTGATTAATGAATACCTCTAGGATGGTGGGATCTTATTTTTAGTTTGTACTTCCATTAAGATTTTGTGAAGTAAAGATATAGCAACTGCAGGGAATAGTTTGTGCATTTCTGTAATGATGCCACCTGCACCATAGGCTTTATTGAGTTTAAAGTTTTTAATTTTATCTTTGATTTCATTTAAGGATATTTGCTTTTCAAGGCTTGTTTTAAGTTCCTTTGGAATTGTCTCTAACTTTATAGGAGATATTTTTTCATTAAGACCATTACTATTTATAGTGTTAGAGTTCTACTACTTAGTATAATGAAACGTGAAAGTATCAAGAATGTCCCTTATGTCTGATACTTCCTTGTTGGTCTGTTCATGTAATATTTTTATAATGTTATTTGATTTAGAGTGGAGTTTAGCTCTTAACAATAGATTATGTGTGTGCTTTGATGTAAGGGCATAAGCATTTAATTTAATCCTTTCTAGTGCTAAATTTGTTCTGTGCATTAATATGTCCGAGTAGTTTTTATTTAGTTGAGCTATTTCTTTTTTAATATCCAATGACAAGTTTGCCAACCTTGATTTAAGAGTTGAAATTTGTGCTTGCAGACTTTGCATCTCTGATTCTCACTCTTTTAATTTGTTTTTGAACCAAGTAAGAGTTTTGCTATAAATATAAACCTTTAAAGCATCCCAAAGCATTATTACATTAGTATCAGAAGTATTATTCACTTCTAGAAAGAAATTTAACTCAGTTAAATGCCAAGGTTTAAAATCTTTAATTTTAGTGATATAAGCTGGTATTCTGGTTATAGTGGCTAGCTTAGTAAAGTCTGACTGTATTTCCAATAAGAGGCAATCATTGTCAGATATGAGACAAGGGATTATAGAAAAGGATGAACATTTTAGTTTCAGATAATTAGAAACTAGAATTCTTTCTAAACTAGTTTGAGTTTTGAACCTAGGATTAATGTGAGAAAAACTTAGTGGTTTACTATGTTTAAAAATGAATGTATCATGTAGGTTGAGTGAGTCAATCCATTTCTTCAAAAAATTGCTGTGGATATGGGTCTGAATGGACAATTAGTTGTGGTATCAAGATTGGCTAAGACATAACTGGTCACCCTCTAATATAAGGTTACCTCCATAAACATTAGTTTTAAAGTCAAGATGATGTTTTGTGGTTGATACTCCTAGCCCTGGAAACCAATATAAATTAACTAATATCCAGATTCTATTAGTAAGTTTTAAAATGATGATAGCTAATAGCCCCTCAGGATCTTTGTATCTATGTAAAATTTGTGGATATATAACATTTCCTTTCCAGAGAATCATGGCACCTCTTAGTATAAGTTTATATAAAGATTGAGCTAATACTGACTAATTGCTAGGGTTTGAGACATTCCTTTCAGTAGATTTAAAGTGGGTTTCCTGTAGAAAAACAACTTGAGATTTATTGATGCTTACATACCTTAACAGGTTTGATATTTTCCTTAGATTAAGACTGTTAACATTTAAGGAGACTAAAGATAAAGACATAAAAAGTATAGAAGTACTTGAAGTGATAATAAATTATTGCTAACCTTTTTTCATATAGCGCTTTCCATTATCTAAGGATGTCCAAGTAAGAGCAAAAATATGCAAAGAGATTGATAGAAAAATGACTATAACTGTGCTATAAAATAGTCTATGTTCAGACCTGAGCGTAGAAAAAAAAACAGCAGAAAGGATAGCGTAAAACAAATTATTGTATAAAATATTATTTCCAAAAAACAAACATGGAAATATAAAAATTCCCAGTCTGAAAGATAAGCTGAAATCAGTCAGACTGATTTTGCTAACCTTCGTAGCCATACCCAACAGCTCTGATAAGTTCTATAAATGAGACATGTATACTAGAAATAAAACTAGTCTGAACAGCTTTGACTAAAATAAATGAAAAGCATTGAGGAAGTTAAATGTACATTGTTAAAGTTAAAGCCTCAAATAACAAATAAGAATCACCATATCACATAACATAGGACATGCTTTGTTTTAAAAAAAATGCAGTCACAGATTCTGAATAAATCATTCCGTAGGCCCAAACTTATATTGTTAATGCAAATACTGAAAGGAGTTATCAGATTGCTTAAAATTAGTGATGCAATAAAATTAATTTATACGTAATAGTCATTACTATATATTTATTACTAAGGTTATAAGTATAGTGTAAAAAAAAACATTTGCAATGTTAGCTTAAATTTTGTTTATTTATAAGTGCTAATACAGAGATTATACTAAATGGAATGTTTTATACGTTTCTCATATATTCTCACATGCTGTCATTGCTATTGTATTTGCATTTCCTCTAAAAGCTTATTATGCTTACAAACTACAATGTCTTATGATTATAAAGCCACATATGTATACATCTAACAGAAAATGATTAAATAATAAGTATTTAACAGAATAAATACTTGCTGTATGAATAAACTGATTTGAAACTTTAAATGCAACTAGTGTCAGAGTAGGAAGGTATAATGCATGAGTTTTGACTCTTGCTTTCTCTCTTTTTTTTGAGACTAAATAAGCAACCTGGGACAAAGAAGTTGAAACTGCTTCTGCATGGCATATAATAACTAATATATATATATATATATATATATATATATATATATATATATATATATATATATATTTATATATATATATATATATATATATATATATATATATATATATATATATATATATATATATAATATCTAGGTAGGAACATTTTTTAATTTAGTGAACACTAGCATTAATATTTTCAGCACTTCCAGGCAATTATGACCAGAAACAGGGTATACAGAGCAACAGTACAGACCTGAAAAGGTCCTCCTTGCTTTCTGTGCATTTCAGCAATAGGAAATGGCCAGGGAGATTCAAAACCAACATGGCAGACTCCGCACAGTTCAAAACAAGTCTCAAGGCTTCTTAAGGTAAGAAAAAGCTTCACCTTTGCAAAGAAGCATTTTTTTAACAAATTTCTATGAGTTATAAGACAAATATTAAAAAAATAAAAAAAAATCATTGTAAATGCTCACAGCAGTTTTCTATGTATTAACCAATGGTAAAACACACTAAGAGCAAGGATTAACTGTTTTCAGATTGTTTTTGTCTGAGAAAGCACAAATAAATCAAAATTTGACCATATACCATAGAAATAATATTATAATAGATCAATTAATGAGTAGAGCATCAAGCTGCATTTATAAACAAGTAATTAAATTAATTAATTAGAAGAAAACATCTAATATGTTGCAAAGATATCAGAAACTCATTTTATGTTTTTTAAAGCAAGAAAAGATTAAAGCTACTTACTGTGAATCAGACTGATTATTTTGTATCGTTAGCAGTGTTAGCAGCTCTACAATATCATAACAGTGCTAATGCATGTTAAAGGCAGCTAGTGCCTGGATTAAGAAACCTAGTTAAAAAAAAGAAAAAGAAATGTTACAGCATGACTACTATGAAAGTTAGTTTTGTGAACAGGAAGAAAATACAATTTTTACCTATCAGTAGAAGCTGTGAGATTTATTGCTAGTTGGAGATGCAGGGTCAGTCTTTTGCTTTTTTTCTTTGCTTCTGTCCAAGTGTTTTTCTCAGATGATCTTTTTAATGAAGTAAAAGAGACTTTCATGTCTTCAGCGATTGAAATTGTTATTGTTTTTATGAAAGTAGATGCTTTGTCTAGATCATGTAATGCATTTGCTCCATTAAGTAGATGCATGTTTATTATTGCAGGATACAAAATCTGTATTTTGATATTGTTTTTCTTTTGTTTAACAAGTAGCCAGCATTTTTGCCTCATATCTAGTACTCGACACAGTAAAACTGTACTGGCAATCATGAGCGGACAGGTGATCCGCCGTGGCGACCCCTAAGTGGGAAAAGCCAAAAGAAGAAGAAGAAGATTTAGTACTTTTGTGGAGTAGTTGTCAAATCTAATGTTTTGGTTATATTTTAAAGGGGCTTTTCTCCATGATGTTTTTAACACAAAATCTTTATCTATATAAGATAAAAATTGTATGACTATAGATCTTGGCTAGATGAAGAGGAGGTTGAAGCTGGCTTACCTAGTGCTCTGTGGGCTCTCTCTATTACATAAGAAAACCCTTCTTGCAAGTCCAGAATTTCAGGAATGTGGGAATTCAAACAAGTTATAATGTCATTTCCTTCTTCTTTTTCTGGGAGACCAAACATCTGTAAGTTGCATCTTTGTTTCCGGTTCTCAAGATCATCAGGTTTATTTTGTAACCAAGTGTTTTGTTTATTCAGGAAGTCAGTGTTCTGTTCTTCTTCCTTGAGTCTCCCATCATTATCAGTTAATGCAGTGTGCATGTTAAACATTTTATGTTGTTGCTGTTGTAACAGTTCCTTGAGGACTTCAGTTTGTTTCTCACAGTTCCCCCAAGATTTTTTTTAGGTTTTGTTGCAAATTATCAATTTTTAAATATAATGTCTGCAAGGCTGACATTACCAGTTGCATCTCCTTCAGTGCTGAATCAATTTGTGAGTGCTTAATTCTGCTTATTTTGTACTGAAAATGTCTCTAATAGTTTGGTAGGAATTTCTTTAAGAAAATTCTCCAGAAGTTATATTTGAAGTTTTATTGATGAGTTTATGTAGAAATTAATAGTAGTTTCTGACGGAAATTTTTTTTAAATAAACAGTTTTACAGAACTCTGAACTTATGCTGCATACATCTGTCCATCCTAGTTCTGCCCCTTCCCAGGACAACTTCTTGAGTGACTCCTGGTGGAGAGTTGGGTTCAGATATTTTAAATAGATAGATAGGGAAAGAGGGGTAAATAGTGAAATGAATTAATTGGCCAATAAGTTAGCCATATCTTCATCTTTGGAGTAGGTAAAATTATTTGCAGTCAGTTCAGTGCATTGTTGCATTGTTTTCCTGAGATTGCAAACATAACTAAAACGCCTTATTATTGTACTTTGTGTGTATGTCTATGTTTGCCTTGAACTTAGCTTTAGTGGATTTAATTATGCACCTGAGTCTACCTATTACCTCTGACATATGTATCGGCTTAGTGATACCATGGATAGGAATCGATATTTTCAACAAATATATATGGAAAAAAATCAATACTTTTCTTATTCATTCATGAAAAGAAATGTGTAATTGATAATATTTACCTTATAAGGTTCAAAATGCAAAGGAAAAGAATCCAAATCAAAATCATTATATAACAGTCATAATAAACACCTGTCAGATTTATTAAATAAACATCTGACAATATGTTAAACACATTTATCATATTATAGAGTATTAAATTAATAAATGTACATGATACTATATATGAAAATACATGCACAGTATGTGTTTTTATACATAGCATCATGTGCATTTATTAATTTAATTAATAAATGCACATGTTGCTATGTATGAAAACACATCAGCATGGCTAGAGCACTATAGTTTGCTAGGGAACAGACTATTCACCCAAGTATTTGAGGGATCCTCCTCACCTTATAAATGAAGAAAACATCTCTTAATTTTATTTTGCCATATTATCCTAGGTGGAGTTAATAAATTTTATAATGTAATGAGACTAATTGGAAGGACTGCAATTTTAATGAGATTAATTCCACCTATCATAAACATGGAGTCTAATGCAGTTGTTATTTTCCATAAAGATTAATATAAGTCTTATTTGCCAATTCTTCATATTCTTTAATGTAACTAATACTAAGAAAAACAAATTTATTTTCACTGGGAACCTGATCAAAGTTGTTTGTAACTTATGCATAATATTAATATTTCTGATTTTTTATACTTGATTTTATAACCTACAATATTGTTAGCTATTAAAATAATTAATTTTGAGAATATCCTTCTCATAATTTTTAGTAACAATTACAGTATCATCCATATAAGCAATATGAGTAAGTACATTCCCATTTAAGTATATTGGTCATCTTTTGAAGCAAGTATGAATAATAAACCCTTAAAGTTGAATATAACCCCCTTGTCACATACAATACCATATTATACAGTTCTTGATGAAAAAATAAGTTGTTTTTACATATTATTTATTTTTATTTTTTTATTTTTATTTTTTATTTATTTATTTATTTTTTGATAAAGACATCCCAGTACATTTTTCATAGAAACTGAAAACACCTACCACATCATCAAAGGCTGAACCTGCAATGCTTTACTACTTAAACTTGTGTATAGGAGATTGTACTGTTAATGCTAAATGCATCAGTAGAGTTTCTTACTTCATGCAAAGACAAGTTATCAACTGCATCCTGCAGGTGAAAGAACTTCAATTACAAATAAACAAGTTGATAATATAATAGTGGAACCACAACATAGGCAAGAATCTGCTTTTCTAAAGTAAGTCATTTTGTTTACCCATAACCATGTGGAGCTATATGAAAATTATTGCTCTGTACCTACCAAGACATTATCTTGTGGGTGGTCTTACTGAGAAAAAATTAGCAAACAATGAAACTAAAAAAT
The DNA here is from genome assembly GCF_019279795.1 of Protopterus annectens. Lineage (NCBI taxonomy): Eukaryota > Metazoa > Chordata > Ceratodontiformes > Protopteridae > Protopterus > Protopterus annectens. The sequence continues at coordinate 1,308,396,399 of NC_056737.1, read as the reverse complement.
GAAACGACACACTATAATCTTCATTTAAAAAAATACTTGCAACTTTAACATGAAGAGTATAACTGGAAATGAAATTAATTGCAAAAGAAAGATGCTTTAAAATGTGATCAATACACTTTAATGGTAAATCTAGTTACCAGACTATGAATTTTGAACAGCAATAGATTGATTGCCAACACAAATATTGAATCCAAAGGAGAGTATCCCCGTCTTACTCCTGTAGTTAATTATTTTTTTTAGAATGCTGCACATTTATTTAAAATAAAAACAAATATTTTATTCTATACAATTTAATTATCATAATAATGCTATGTGGCCATCTGTAATATTTTAAAACTTGTCAAATATATGTTGTATTTAGAAAGTCAAATGCTTTAAACTTTATCAAAATGATATTATTCTCCTTATTCTTATTAGCTTTATTATTGCTTAAAGAAGATGATTAGCCTTATGTGTTAATCTGTTGTTAAATATTGTACTAACTGAAGCAAAAAAGGATGCTAAAATACTTTTATAGGTTCATAAGATGGTACTAGGCTAAATTCAATATAGAATTCAGTTATGAACCTATCTGTACCAGGGCCTTAATTACTCTTTAATAATAATATACTGTCCACAATATCATACATTGTTCATAGGTTCATAGGTGTGTAGTAGACTAATGGCCTTGGAGCCTATATAAGCCTAGCCCAAGAAGATTCCCTGGCATCATGCCACCCAAAGTTAGTTCCCAGTGCCCCTGTCAAGCAAGGCCACTGATGTGATCCCCGGGGTGAACTTCCTATTTCCCATCCACTCGTCAGTATTTCTCTTAAAGAGGGCCAGTGAAGTGCTCTGCTTGACGTGAATGGGAAGTTTGTTCCAGAGTATGAGATGTCTCTGGGTTAGGAACCTGTCCCTCCAGCATGTTTTGTTTATTGTGGTAATGAGGTTTAGGTCCCTGGAGTATGTGGCATGGAGGGATTGGGATTTCTTTAGGTGTAGCATATCTAGCAGCTCTGCATCAGACATGGCTTTGTAGGTCAAGCAGAGATTGCCTCTAAGTAGGCAATAAGAGACAGAGTATAGCTGGGTTTTTTTGAGTCTGTCCATACAGGGCATGTGCCTAAGGCCTAAGATCCTCTTAGTGAGGTATTTTGTGACCTTTCCAGTTGTTGTAGGTGTCTAGTGAGGTACATACCAAATGGGGCATTGTATTCTATAATAGGTCTAATGAGGGATAAGTAGAGAGGGATCATGACCTCTTTCTTCCTGGATGAGAAACCTTTTGTAATGAGATGTGCCACATAGAAGGACTTTCTGACTACAGTGGCAATGTGGTTATCAAAGGAGAGGTTGCTGTCAACCTGTGTCCCCAGATCTCTTACCACACCTTCAGTGTTTATTAGACTACTGCCTATGGGCACCAAATTTTTCCCAAAGGGAATGACAATGCACTTTTTGGCATTGAGCTTAAGGCCATGGTTCTGGCACCAGTCATTGGTGTCAGTGAGGCCTTTTTGTAGAATGTCTACATCAGTTGGAGAACAAATAATGGCTCCCAGTTTGCAATCATCTGCAAACTTGGTCAGCCAGAGTCCCTTTGTGTTGGCTTGAACTTCAGAAAAGTAGATGCCAAACAGGAGAGGACCTAGGGCTGATCCCTGTGGGACACCAATTGTAACTGGTTGGTAGTCAGATTTGGAGTCTACTATTTTTGCAGTGTGGGTTCTATCAGTGAGCCAGCTGGCAACCCATCTTATGACATAGGGGTTTATGCCTAGTTTAGTGAGTCTGTCTATGAGTCCTGAGTGAGGGATGGTGTCAAAGGCCTTGGCAAGATCTAGATAGGCTGTGTGAACTACCTTGCCCTCATCCACAGCTCTGGTGACAGACTCGAAGAAGTCTATCAGGTTGAGCAGGCATGATTTACCTTTCACAAACCCAGACTGTGTGGAGTCCAGAGTTTGAAGATTCCTTATGTGCTTATTTATAGGGTCAATAGCCTTACATATGAGACTCATCCGACTAATGGGGCGGTACTTCCCAGGGTCTGTAGTCACTCCCCCATTGTGGAGTGGGATGACTGTAGTGGTGAGCCATTCGATAGGAACAAAGCCTGAAATGAGGCTGTGAATGAACATGGTACTCAGGTGTGGTGCCAGTTCACTTTGTAATTCATGTAGAACACAGCCAGGGATATTATCAGGTCCCATGAAAGCTGTATTCTTGGCTTTGGACAGTGCTGTTTTTACCTGTGTAGTTGTGATAATAGGGACTTGGCCTTCCTCAGGTATTGTGATTGGCCCTTTAGGGAGTGAAAGGGGGGGGGTAAAGTTTGCACTGAACCCTGTTGGCCAATATGTTGGCAATATCAGTTGGTTCTGTATATGTATTGCCCTTGTGCTGTAACTCAGAGCAGATCTGAGTATTGCCATGTAGATTCTTGAGATAACTATAGAATGTCTTGTGGTTGTCTTTAGAATCTGCAGCAATTGTGTTTTCATAGCTAGCTTTAGAGGATTTGATGATGGATCACAGTTTTTTTGCTGAGGCTAACAAGGGAGTTTTTCCAGTCTTGGGACTCCACCCTTTTCTGCAACAGTTTTTTTTCCTTCTGTAATTTCAAAATTTTGAAAAAGTTTGATGGATTCTCAAAAATGCAATTATGTATTACTTGTTTTCTGCTTAGCCATTTTGGTATTACACAAACTTAAAAATAGTGGGACAGTGCATTTTTAAAACCTTTTTGGGACTGGGGGTTGGTATAATTGTTAAGATGTTTACCTTTCATTCACAAGGTACAAGGTTTGATTCTTACATTTGAAAGTGAAATTGGCTGTGCTTAAAGTAGCACGCAAGGACAGCTAGCCTAGTGCTTACTGATGAACACATCGAGTAATAATCTATGTCCTGTCAGAATTTTTTAAGTTTCTTTAAAACATTTTGCATATTTTATTTTTATAATAGGCTGCCAAATTATTGCCTATGTTATTATTTGATAGATATCTGTTATTAAAACATTCACTAACATCCAAAGTCTTGAGTTGTCTTTTTCTTTCTACATTCTTTGTGTTTATTTTATTATATAATAAAAATATAATTTACAGCTATCAATTTATTCAAGATTAGCAATTGTTCATCTAAGTGAGGAATATCATTTAACATATTGCTTGTCTCAGTTTAATTTCTCCAAGTCCTTTGGGTTTCTAATACCATGACAGTAACAGACCCCATTCCTAAGTCAAAGTATGATTATAGGTTCATAGGTTGTTACTAGGCTATCGGCCCTAGGGCCTATACAAGCCAAGTCATAACAATTCCGTGGATATTTCTTCCCACAATATTTACTTCCCTGGACCCCTGTCTAGCAGGGCGACTGACATAATCACCGTGGTGAATTTCCTATCTCCCATCCAATCATCAAGGTTCCTTTTGAAGAGAGCCAAGGAGGCACTCTGCTTGACATGTATGGGCAGTCTATTCCAGAGTATGGTAAGTCTCTGGGTCAGGAACCTATCCCTCCAGCATGTTTTGTTCATTGTGATGACAAGGTTTAGATCCCTGGAACATGTGGCTCTGAGGGATTGGGATTTCTTTAAGTGGAGCATGTCCAACAGCTCAGGGTTTGACATGGCCTTGTATGTTAAGCAGAGATCACCTCTGAGTAGACGATATGCCACAGAGTATAGGTGGAGTTTTTTTAGATGGTCAGCATATGGCATCTGCTTTAGGCCTGTGATTCTTTTAGTGAAGTATTTCTGTGGCCTTTCCAGCTGTTGCAGATGTCTTGTGAGGTACGTACCAAATGAAATTAGTATTGTTTCATTCTTGGATGTTAGCTAAAAGTGCTCTTTGCAGCACCTACAGTGTGCCCAGAATTGACTCCTTCTGCAATCCATATGGAGGTGCATGTATCAGTAGCATATTTAAATATGGCTGCAAATTCTTTTTTATGAGACCCATTGTTCCTACTACTATTGGAACTGTTAGGCATCCTTCTTCCACATTGCCCTCTTTTCTGCCTGCAAATCCTGGTATTTTATGACTTTGTGTCTCTCTGTATGTAAGACACTGTAATTGCTGGGTGTAGCAATTTCAATAATTAATACTTTGTCCTCTTCTCTTTAACTATTAGATCTGATTTTGTTGCATCTATGTTTTGAACTGTTGGTAATGGGTGATCCCATGTGATATAAGTTTCATCATTTTCTGTAATGCTTTGTTGCTTATGTTTTCAATGCTTCTCAGCTACTTCAATATTGTAATGTTTGCATAATCCCCAGTAGAACAGTCTTGCCACATTATTATGCCTTTCGGTATACAGTACTCCTGCTATTAGTATATCACAACCAGCAACAAGATGTGCAACTTTTCTAATTCTGCTTTACAAACCCTGCATTTATCTGTTTCTCCAACATGTTCAATTGACTTTGTAAAGCAATGTGCACATAGTCCACTATCCTAGGCTGCCAATATTAACCATTTTAAAAATGCCTCTTCTTAACCCTTCCTCTGTCAGATACAGAATGACATGATGTTGATCTGGGAGTTTTCTGTACTTGCAACTATATTTATACTGTTTCTACATTTTTTTGCCTTCTCATTTGATCCTTCACATTATATTCTTTCTGTTTTATTTTGGCACATTCAGTTGCTGCCTGAATTTTTTAAATTCTAGTGTGATTTCTATTCCTGCTTGACACTGATATGTTTTTGTTAAAGTAAGTAGGGAAGTAATCTCAGACTTGTTCTCATATTTTAAAACTTTCACTATGTTTGTATCTTGTGAGGTCAACAGATATGTATGCAGTTCTACAATTGCAGATCTATACATGTAATCAAATTTGAGGTGGTCTATACCTCTTTCAGAACTGGGAATATATAATGTTGGTATACACTGAGTTTTATAAAGCATTTGCTAAGCTAAAGCACTTTCCTTATTTTCTTGTCCAACTGATCCAATACCTTCTGGGGCCAGTCAATCACCCCAAAACTGTAAGTTAGAACAGAAAGAGCAAATTTGCTTATAGCTTGGACTTTATTCCTAGATGTCAGGGCTGTTTTCTGTATTAGTTTTAGTCTTCTAAAATATTCCTTATTAAGTTTTGTTTGCAGTTGTTCATGTTTTATGGCTGATCATAGGATCATAGGAGTTTACTAGGTGAATGGCACTAGGACCTTTTCAAGCCTAGCCAAGTTCAACCCTTGCTCCCAAGAGTGTTCCTTTAAAGCAGACACTGAAATTAGCACCTATTGTCCATGTCCAAGAGGGACAGGGGTGGAACACCCGCTATTGTGCATTTATTGTTCCCTCAGATTTTATTTATATGTAATTTGATCCTTCCCTATTCTATAGATAATATCCATTTGTTAGCCAGGTAGGCCCACTGGAAACAGACCCTTGTCATATGAGACCAAGGAGGAATGTTTGGTTAAGTGACCTTGCTTAAGATCACTTAGTAGGCAAATGAGGGCTGAGGTAATGGAATCCTGTACCACAAGAACTTCACCTCACAGGTTCAACTCTCTGAGCCAACTACAAGAGTCCACCATTAGTTCTTTTATCTCTGTTACAATATTCAGTACTTCAGTTAAAGTTTTAGATTCTGATTTTCTAGTAGTTGTTTTTTTGTCGGGCAACAGAATTACATTTACTAATGCCTTACTATATCTAGATAATTATAGCCATGTCCCAGCTTAAAAGAATAATTTCTATAGTTGCAACCATTTGTTCCCACATTTCTAACAGAGTATTCTTTATGGAATTTTAACATCTGCCAACTCATTAAAATTCCAAAAAACAGTTTGTTACCTCATTTTCATCACACCATTTGCAATTGCTATCTACCAAAGGAAAAATTCTAAAAAAACTCTGTTTGGGGTACAAAAATTACTTATACAAATACTTCCAAAATCCTAAACTATTTGGATTTTGTTGCTTACTTAGCAGCTATGTAGATGTCTTACAATTATTCCTTTGTAAATTGCCATTCCAGTCTCTCTTCCCAATCTTTTCTAACCTCCTCCAGTTGATTCTTAAAGTTATCATACACTATTTTATATGCTCTACTAATTATCCATTTTATTTTAAAGCAGTTTTGGTTCTAAACTTAACTCAGCTAAAAAAAGTTACCACAGCTGGTCTTCAACTTAAAACTCCCCATATCGTTTTCTTTTGCCTGTAGTCATATATCAAAACTGATTCTTGAGCCAAGCATTCTTTTTATCCACAGTGGTCAATAAATATGTAGTAAAAGAGCTATGTGCAGCTAATAGAGCAAAGGTCCATCTTTATCTTCATTGATACCAGTGCCACCTTTTTATATTTATTTATTCACTTATTCTGCTAACCATGTTGGTATAATGATGCAGAATGAACAATTTCTTGGCATGATCCAGGAGAAAAACTAAAATGAATACTACAAATATACTGGATATTAAACTTGTAGTATATTAGAACTACAAGCAAAGACAACACTTCCAAGGTAGTCAGCCAAACCAAAGATGATAGTGCAGCTTTCAGTAGAAATCAGCAGAACTCCTCAAAGCAGTCAAGCTAATTACCTCAGGAAATGTTATCAGTACACTTACAATTGCTATGACTGTTTAGGCAAAGCTTTAAGACAGAAGAGAAAACGAATATCATTAATTAGGTTATACAGTTAGGAATGCTTCCTAGTGTTTGGGACTTCTGATCATAAAGGCCTTACTATTACAATACAGTAAGGGCTAGAGAGATGATTAGATTGAAAGAAGAGAAAGAATGAGTGACCCTTGGTAGAGTACTGTGTGAAATGAGGCAAGTATAAAAGTGTGGCCAAAATGAATCTGTTATAAAACTATGGAATGGACATTTCTCCTTGCTTTACAAGAGTTAGCCACTTCAATTGAAAGGATGTTGAAGGTGGTGATGAGTTTTGAATAAGTAAGTCAAGGATTCTTGTCTATGGCTCCTACTAGACATAGTCTTGAAGTGATTGGAAAACTAAAAAATGCAGAGGGAAGATATTATACAATAGATTTTGTTCCAGTCCCCTTCAATAAACACATCACACTAAATGACATTTGATGACCTTTATTAAACTTCCATAAACATGACTTGTTAACCAACATTTATTAATTTCAAATGAAACATAGTATAGTTGAATTAACACAGCATAAACATCCAAATAATGTTAATCAGGACAGCATGACCTCACTCATCCTGACTCAGTAAGCAATGTCCATACCTCCACTCACTTACTTTACTTATGAAGCAGCGTCCCACCACTCACTTCATTACCATTTACTGAATTACACATCCTACCAATAAGCAGTGTCCTTACCTCCGCTTGCTTATTTTATTTGCCAAGCAGTGTCCAACTGCTTCCTTTTCCAACTCAAATGAACATCCAACATCAGAGGGGAAACAGAAGAGGGCAAACCTGCCCCTCTTCTCCACCCTACCCATACTGATGACATAACCACAATCCCCACAATTCCACCAAACAGAGGGAGGGAGGGTGGGTAGCAAGTTCACGCCAAAATGTGACTCTCAATCCAGTTATATTTGCCTACCCTCATTCCCATTTTAACCCTTACCTGCCCCTTACCCTCTTAACTCCCATTAATATATATATTATCTAACCTCCCCACACTGAAGATGTCCCTGAACAAATTGGTTTGTTACCAAACCTCATTTGTCCTGGTCCTCTTCAATAAGAACATCACACCAAATCACATTAAAAAGCAACAAACATCTGTCATCCAAAAAACAACTTGTTAATGACTTCAGTCCCCTGAAAGGATCACACAAATCATAGCCCCATGACCCTCCATTTGTAAAACACCACCCCTTGCAATCAAAGTGCTTGACAGTGCCAATATCAGCTAACCTTCACATTATCAAACCTACTGTAAACATTCCATCCTATACACCACTGCTCAAAATTTAGAAAATTACATAGCCTTAACACTCCTACCACTGTAGCAGTCACAGGTAAATCTTCCTTACCTACCAAAAATACCCCACCTTGTTTATGCTCCTAAACCAACTAACTCAAGAATCTGTCTCACCAATCTCCTATCCCCTGACAACCACAACATAATCTGACCCAATTCACAATGCCCCCACCACATGACTCCTACAACATGAATTTAAGCCTTTTAACCTAACATGCCTCAGATAGCAGCACTAACAACCCATACCACTGCCATATTAACCAAGTGAAAATGGACTCTAATCCCCTCAACTGCTCCTGCTAAACTATGATGACTGCTAGATTGGAACCAATGTCAAAATCTCACATCCCTCTTTTAGTCATCCTACCCTGGTGATGGACCAACCACAAACCAATCCCCTCCAACAGTATAGCCCAACCCAGTCCTCCTACCACATCTGTAACCACTGCCACTTCCCATGAATAATCCAATGCATCTAACAAAAATTCACTATCCTCAAGCCACCAATTACCCCTGATTTTCCATTTAAAGCTTTCCCCTTTCAATGTGTCATCTTCACATCCAATAACAAAACATGCCCTGCTTAATTGTTACAACTTCAACCTAGCCCCTGAAACAGCTAGTTCCTATCCCTCAACACTCATACTTGCAATGTTCCCACAAAACCCACCTACTGTTAAATCACACATATAACGCACCCTTTCTTATCAACCCAAAGTAAAGACTAGCAGACAAACTTAACCTACCCATCCCCCATTCCTACCCCACCACAACTTCAGACGCATTACCTTCCTTGTCAAAAACAACTAGTCCTACAAACTGACCCCCACACTCCTTGATTCAATAAAAGTTCTTAAGGAAACTCCATCTATAACCCACATAACAAAATCAGGCTGCTGCGAATACCAAACATACCTTCTTGATCTATCACCTGTACCTCCATATACTACCCACACACTTCCTGTACAAACTACATGCCACCCCCAAACAACAAAACCCCTTGTAACTAAGCAATACAGGTGAGGGAAAGGCTGTATTCTACTGCAAACAAGCCTACATGATCTACATGAAAACTTTACCCTAAGGAAAATTAACACCCCGCGATCCTCTCCCATGAAAAGGAATAAACATAACCTCATTCACTAGGACAGTACACCATCTGAGGACGGTCCACAAACTCCCAATAATTAATCTTTAACATCTGCTTCACTGATCTCCTGACATATGTCATCCTTACAAGTCCCTGCAGTACTCATATGCCACACCCACTCACGCCAAAATGAGGAGGTAAAACTGATCACTACCTGGTAACACAATCCACGCAGCTCCATCACTCAAACCCACTTTACAGCAGCATCCATCACATGATAAGACTACGTCCTTCAAACCATCAGCTGATGCGACCTCTGAGCTAAATCATCTGTGGCCTCATTGTGTAACAGTCCAGCTGGTGAAAGACCCATCATGGCACCACCATCTGCAAAGAAAAATGAGATGTAAATCATCTGAAAAGAAACACATTCTGACACAACTTAGCCAACCTCTAAATGCCCTGAATAACTCTACCTTCCCTTGCCACATGCAAAGCCCTATGACTACTTGGGGAGGATTATTAGACAAGTCCTTGTGTATACACCAACTGCAGTATAGAAATGCATGTGCAAGTAGTGTATGCTCATCTTACCTGTTTACCTCCACACTATGAAGCCGGGCCATAACTGTGCCAATTACTTCCAAAACAGCAAGAAATAATGGCCAGCATTCTTCTACCTCTCCAACTCTTGGCCAGCTTCACCATAAACAATTCAACCCACTTACTCACTCTCCCAGACAGTCAACCTCATAACCATGAAACACCATCTCAAAACCCCTCACTAATTTTGCCATTGGCTTCTGAACACAGAGAAATAAGTTTCACATGTAATGCTCCCTGGCCCCTCCCCTCCATTGCTACTAGTGCTATGAGCCTGAGTGACTAACAGCCAACACTCATGGGCCCCACAATGCCCATGAAAACACTTGTACAAAGCAATGCAACCACAAAGTTTTTAAGCCCAACATCTAGGCATAGAGAGAAAATCCAGGTAATTAGAAACATAACTTTCAACTTCTAAGCACAAAAGTATGGGCACAGCTGATTGCTTCCACAAAATTAAAGTTGACATAGCAAACAGGCTTTGCACTAGCATAAACCTCCTGAAGGGTACAAAATTCAGAACAAATACCCACCATTTCTCCCACTCCATTCATAAAGCTTGCCACCAGCTTGCCGTAAAGCCACCAATGCTACCAATACTACAGTGCAGACTGAAAATGCAGTACTTACCTTAGCTCCACTCTCACCATACTGGCCATAATGAGGACATAAAGTTGATGAAGATACAAATGCTATGTTTTAGATCATGAATGTTCCCAATAACTCACAATTGCTGAGCACCAAAAATATTCTGTTTACCCATTTAATTTACTAATATAAACCCAAGCATATCTGCTCTAGACAACTGAACCCATGAAACAATGTAATCAAGGTCATAGAAACCCCTGACCATGTAATAACACCAGCAACACAACATAAAAAAAAGGATTAATTAAAGCCAACTTTATAAACTTATGCTCTGTTTTAACACCACCTATCAAGTGTCCGGCCACCAACCTCATTATTCCAAACTCGCACACTCCAACTCAGCAGTAGAGCATATAAATGGCACCACATGCCCACAGCACTTCTCGACCTCCCACAGCAACCCCTACTCCAAAGTCAGAAATGATGGCATGAGGTAAGCACCAAGACAATCCCCAGATATATAGCTCATGTAGACTGAGCAAGTCAATAGGACAACAGGAGAAATAAAGTAGTACGAAGACCCAAAATTAGGGACAATTTTAAATATTGCTGCTACAAACTTAGAAAGTTTATAGAATAACAGGTTTTGCATTAGCATGAAGTTTCTGAAGGGTATGAAGTCTGAAACTAAAAGTTCTGTCCTTTTTCCTAACTTCACTCTTTAATAGTTTTCCACTAATTGCCAGAAAACATAATTTTATGAAAAACTTACCAAAATCATGAGCCAAAAGTCTGGACATTCTGTGAAAACCTGTACAGTTAAGAGGTATGCTGAGAAGCTACCCCCTCTTGCGACAACACCGACAACAAATGGATAACCCTCCAATGGCAGTGACTGTGCATGGCCAGCAATGGAGGCCCCTCCAAGCCCGCGAACAACATCCTTACCACTGGATGCATAATAGAGCTTACAATCTACTCAAACTAGAGCGTGAAACAGGTAGAACCATACAGAGCACCCCATCCCTCAGCCCATATCTAGACAGTTATTGGGAAAGTCTACCCAATACAGCTGAAGGCAGGGGGGGGAGGCCTTCTCCAATTCCAGAATAATAAATTAAAAGAACAGAGGCACCACAGAACTTAAACTTATGTCAAATGATTCACAGAGACCCAAAATAGGGACACATTTGAAACACTTCTCCTACTAACCTAGAGATTTGCCAGAGTAACACAGTTTGTTTTAAGCATAACATTCTGAAGGATTTAAAGTCTGAAACTCAAATGTATGTCCTTACTTAGTGATGGTCATCCTCAGATAGTCCCAGTGGTTTTCCAAAAATCACAAAGAACCGACTAAAATATCAGACAAAAACCTGGACATTCTGTGAAAATCTGGACAGTTGAGAGATATGATAAATGATACCACCATGCCACTCCATGTCTCTGGCAGACTGTAAACCACATGAAAAATATGTCAAACACAGCAACCACTCACAAGCCCCAGAATGAAAACCCCCCCAACTGAATACAACACCAAACATATCCAAAAAAAAGGTGTCATGGCACAGCTCCCCATGACAAATGCCAGACATGCTTTCTCCCACTCCACGCATGCCAAACCACTCATCCCCCAGGTCCAAACCAAGCTTAGCAGTTCTTCCCCTGTAAACCTGCAAATCACAAACAAAATCAGCCAGCAATATACCCTGCATTTCTACACAAGGGACTTCACTCCAAAATTGGACTACTCCCTGAATGCAAACACTTCAATAGCCAAAACATGCTCATAGCAAATGAATGTAATTTTTGAAGGACAGGGCAGGTCTGAAACCCCCCTCCCATAACGATGAAGCCATCCTGCACATGCGATGAGAACAGCTGTTACTCCAAGCATTGCATTTCCAGGGAAAACAAATTACTTTATGGCCTGAAAAGGAAACCCTCATGAGTTGGTAATTTTTATTTATTTATTTATTTATTTATTTATTTATTTATTTATTTATTTTTCAGTAGACGCTGGGTAAACAACAGGAAACTTTAAATAAATGATGATGATGTGTAAGCACTGAGGGCTTACTACTACCCCACCATAACCTGCACACCATCGCTCATAGACTGATGAGCTGCTTCACAGAATCCCAACCCTACCTTGTTAGTGCCTCTGATGCAATAAATAGAGGCAAGCGGCTATCTGAACCTTGTAACTAGTATACCAATCCTCTTCCTGCACAGGCAAAGCTGTGAAAACCCATTCTTCTAGTTGGCCTCTTAGATAGTACACTTTCTTCATTATAAACATTAGCCATTAATCTTGTGTTTTCACTAGGGGGACCAATGTATAGCTTCAACCTCCTTCTTCTGCCAGCAGCCATCAGCAACCTGACCCCAACTGACAGCCAAGTTTAGCCATGAATACCCCCAAAAAGAAAACTTTAACTTTAATATTTCTTATACTGACCACCTGCTTCCTACTACCAAACCCACCAATAACCCAAGGCCTACCTGTATCCCAGGAATACCTACAAGTCGTCTGGACATAACACTTGCCTTACCATGTTCATGCCAAAATGTGACTCTCTATCCAATTATACTTGTCTAATCCCCTTAAGCCCCTTCCTACCCTTATCTCATTTCCTCCCAGTCAACCCTCATTCCCATTTTAACCCTTAACTCCCCCTTACCCTCTTAACTCCCACTAATATATATTTATCTAACCAACCCCCACATTGAAGATGTCCCAGGACAAATGGTTTGGTTACCAAACCTCATTTGTAATGAGGAATGTACTGTATCAAAAGGCAAAAGTAAAGTCCACCACTAAGAGAAAACAATGTAATAGAAATGAAGGATCTCAATGAAGATATTTAATGACAATTTTATAAACAAGGCCAGGAGAAATACAGCATGAGGAAACAGGGAAAGAAAAGAGAGACATAGCAGTACACATGATTTCTGACAAAACAAAGCATTTAAGAATGTTGGAAAATTTGTGGGTAATATTTTGTTCCTTTATAACACATTCCTGTCCCAGACTGATATTTTCTTGATTTTGCAGCTTTTCTGCTTTAAAAGTTGCTTTTGCACATTTATCAAGACCAGATGGTGCTCTTATATCATCTGAGAAAGTTTTGATCACTTGCAGTTGTGCTTTCAGTTCCTGATCTGATGAACTATACAGGTTTAAATCACCCACAAAAAGAAGATAAGTCTTTACACGTTGCTGTTTTATGGTAGCCAAATTGTAACCATTTCCTAATCTAAGTAGATAACTTAATGGGTTAAAGGCAAGACAAAAGAGCAGCAGAGACAAAGAGTCACCCTGGAATATCCTCCTTTAAATGGTTGTCCATGGGATAATAATTTGTCCTTCATCAAGGCTTAGCTGCAGAGTGGTCTGCCACTGTTTCATGGTGACTGTAATGTAAGTGATCGATGTAGGGTGTATCTTATACATTTGTAAGCACTCCTTTATCCATGAATGTGGAATGCTGTCAAATGCTTGTTTGTTGTCTATCCATGCCGCACTTAGATTATTCCCCTTTTTACAATTCTCCATTATGACTTTATTTAACAACAAATTATCCTTTGTTCCACATGACTTCCTTTTTTACCATTTGTTCTATTGTTATAATTGAGTTTTCTTCTAAATGACTGTAAACTTTAACAGCATCAGCTCCAGTATGTAATTTATACATCGCTGGAAGGCAAGTTGTTGCTCTATAGTTTTTAGGATAGCTTGTAGGTTCATTCTTAAGGAGGGGTATCATTTTTCCTGTTGTTGACCAGGTTGGTGTCTGTTCGGGATGCCATATAAATAGTTCTTACTCAGGGATAAATCTTTATGTAAAGATGGTAATACTTTTAGCCAGAAGTTAGGTACAGTATCTGGGCCTGGGGTTTTCCATTTAGGAGCTTTTCCTAATTTTGTTTCAATTTCTCTGGCTCTTACTTAATCCTATTTCATATCCTATATATTTGAAATTCTTTCTGTTTCTTTTACTTCTTCTATCCATTCAATATCTTTGTTATGTTCCAAAGGGTCTTCAGAGATATTTCTCCAAAATGTGTCTATTTATTCTTTTATTTTTTTGGTGGGCTTTCTATTCCTTCTGCCTTGTTTCTCAATTCTCTGTAAAACGTTTTTAGGTAATCAGGGAACTGCTTATTTTGTACTTTTCCTTTTTATTTATCTGCATATCTTCTAAGTTTTTCTGCTGGTGCTGATATCTTTAGTTTATTATTTGCAGTAGTACACAATAGATCCTGGTTTGTTCTGATACTGTGCATTGCTTTTATAATGTTTATCTTTCTAAAGATTCCTGTTGATCTGTTCCCTCTTCTGAACTCTTCCAAGACTGACACTTCTTGTCTTAATCACTTTAAAATGTTCTCTATTCGATACTTCCATGATGGCATTTGATTTCTTTCCTTATTGCCTTGTGTTTTTCTGGTAAGACTTTATCTGTTATTAATTTAGCTGCATAGTAATAAGTCCTATTTACTTCTGTTATAGTGCATGAATTTCTGTTAAAAGTCTTGATTACTGCGTTCATTTGTTTTATCAAACGTCTAACATTTTGGGTCTTTTTGACTCTCTGTAATTTATTTCTTTCATTGATCTTACTATGCCTATTTATCTCTTTTAAATCAAACAGCTCTTCCCTTAGAGTATTTTCCTCTAAACTAAGGGCACATTCTTTGTTCTCCATTTCCAATGAGCATGCTACACAAAGTTCTAGAACTTCATCTTCCTGTGATATATTCTCTTCAGCTTTATCCTCTGTCATCCATTGCTCTTTCACATGGGAACTCACTGGCCTATCACTCCACACTATTGACTGTGTCAGAGTTGCTACTGTTTCCTATTCCGTCCCTTGTTGTGCAACTCCAGCTTCATATGGTAACTGATCAGATGCTTCCCATTCCACCAGTTTCTCCTTAATTTGGGGATAATTGTTCTACTATAATGTGATGTTATCAGAATTGGATTTTCTATACTAAATCTCTCACTTTGCAGGTAATCCATAACTTCAGTTTCTATTTCTTCAGCTTCCCCATTACTAGTTATTTTATTTACTTTACTCCTTTGCTTTCTTATTTATTTATTTTTTTGTATTGTAAAGTTTTCCATATCCAGATGCTTTGCCTGTGTTTATCTTCAAATATCTCCGGTGCTGCTTTTTGCATTGATTAGTTTTTCTTTCTCCTTTCCATAAATATTGCACCATATTAAATCTCTTTTGCTTTCCCATGTCCATATTTCTTCTTCAGATGTCTCCCACTCCTCCTGTTTCTCCTTACACTGTGGACTCATTGTTCTGCCATGCTATGACATAACCTGTGTTAGATTTTCCTAAATCCTTCACTTCACAGGTATTCTATAATTTCAGCTTCTATTTGTTTAATTTCTAATTTACTAATTGTTCTAACCCCCCCCCCCTTGTGATCTTATTTTTTATGTTGTAAAATTTCCCATATCTGGGTGTCTTTGCCTGTATTTCTCTTCATACAGCTTTGGTATTGCCTTTTTTTTGTATTGATTAGTTTGGCTTTCTCCTTTGCATAAATATTGTACCATATCAGATCTCTATTTCTTTCCGATGTCTTTGTTTCTTTTTTATACCTTGCAAAAATCTCTAGATTTTGTCCTTTATATTTTCATACTTCCTTAGTCACTTATTTTTCCAAATTGTCCAAGGTTTCCTGGTCTATATCATGTTTTTCATGGATCTGTTTTGTATTAATAAACACAAATTTGCATTTGAAGCTTTGGACAGTTTTTCTTGTGCAAGTGTTTTTTATTTTCTCTCATTTCTCTCCTAGTCTTTTTGTATATCTTCTATCTAGAAATTCTGGTATTCTTGCATAATAGTAACAATACATCATTTCTTTCTTATCCTGAATAGTCCACTCTATCATGTTTATGGTTCTTTTTGGCCTGCCAGTTTCTGTTTTTTATGGCTTGCTACTGTCTTCTACAACAGGGGGGTCATCCTCCCCCAAGCCTGGCCTAACTCCATTGCAGGAGTATTTCCGTGTCTTGAAGATTCTACACTGTATTTTTTTTTCCATTAATGGCACCAGTGCGTCTACCAGGATTAAGCACTTTTTATATCCTAGGACTTGTGCATCCAGCTGTTAATTTTATTTTTAACCTACTTCTGTCTGTGATATATGCTGTGTAAAATACAGTCTAATTGTAAGTATCGTCTTGGTGAGATTTTGTAAAACCAGGGTCTACCAATGGAAAGTACTCACCAAGACTTGTGGATGAATTCAGTCCCAGCAATACCACTGTCTTTTGATTGCTGATTTTATCATCTCTCCATTCGGGCCCTTGTTTCAGTTGGAGGTTTGTCATATTATTATATATCTGTAAATAACTGCTTTAAACATCCAATTTATGTCTAAAATTAGTAGCTGCAAACTCACGATTCTGACAATGATTTTTTTCATATTATCTCTAACTTATTTTACAAAACTCAGGGCATTTGAACCAGTCAGTACACATCCTCGTTTTATAAGTGTAATGTTTTTGAACAACGTAGATTTTAAAACTAACAGCAAAATGTTCAGGAAAATGGCAAATAAAAAATTCTTCAAAATTGCATATAGAATGAAGATCACATGATTGTATAAAACAATTAGTGCAAGAACATAATTTGGTAACATGAGAAATATGTGTACATTCTCTAGTATTTAGATTATTTTCATGCCAACCATTAAATATATTCTCAGGAGTCAAAAAAGATTGCAGTAATTTCCTATTACGTACTTGACAGACATTTCTTCCAGGGCATAAGAATGATCTAGAAATGGGTCTGAGATAGCTTTCCAGTTTCCTCCTGCAAAGTTTGTGGAATCGCCTAATTCATACAAAGCATCACTGATACTATCTAAAAAAAAGCTGACATGCCACAAATAATCCATAAACAAATGCAATAGCTATTAAATGTTTTATGTTACCAGTGAAACAATTATATGTATCTTCAGGCCATAATGAACAGCCCTAATAACAAAATTGTAATTGTTTTTTTGAATTATAATAATAATACCAGCACTTTCAATAATGTCAAAGCTGCCATGCACAGTTTTAATGCATTTATATCTTTTGCTTATATAAGAGCATTGCAAATCAGAAATATCCCTTTTCTGTAACAAGAATATATTCTCTTTATACATATAAATACATTTCAGAAACACTCTTAGTTTACATAAATTATAAGTACTATTAATATTAATTGACAAAATACTAATTTGCATTAAATATTGAAAACAATTGCATAGTTTTGTCCTCAGGGAGCAAGAAACACCCATGAAAAATAGAAACCAATACCCATCACTACACCTGTGCAAGAAAGACAAGAAGTAAGAAATATGGAATAGATTAAGTAAGATACAAAAAGACCAAGTCCAAATGAAGCAATCCATAATTAAAACCACCAGGAGAGGGAAGGTTTGCTGAAGCAACTGGAAAAAGTAGCTGCAGTATGCTGAAAACTGAAAGTTCATGTTTAGCTTAGGTCTCACATGTAAAATTAAAGGAACAGACTTCCAAGTTATTTTTAATTTGTCAGAATAAATGAATATATACATGATCTGCTTCTGTTATAACTTTCCTTTTATATTATTGAAGGCTCTGTGTGATTTAATGATTTCATAAGGCATATAGTCAAACATGGTAATATAAGCACCTTTTACAGAAATAGTTTTCTTCTTAATAGCTACAGAAAGAATATCTTCCTTGTCAGCATTTTTCATAAACTTTATTATAATGGGAGACTGGGTATTCTTCCGAGTGTTATAAAGTGCAGTTCAGTGATGTCAAACATGCTTATTCCCAGCAATATCTTCTTCATTTAGTACAGCACAAAGTACAACTTGTAAAGTTTTATGCAACCCTTGACATTTGTCTCAGTCATAAGGAACACCAAAAACTCTTTGAATTTAATCACTTTATTTTGTAAGAGGTTTGTACCTTTACTGTTAGATCAGTTTTCATGCTTAATGTATCATCCCCAAATTGTGAGGAATCTATCTTGTCTTCTAACATTGTTTCTTGAGCCATCTGTGTACTTTGCAATTTCTAAATTATCCAATTTATTGTACATAAAATGTAATTTTTCAGCAAAGGTTCACAATGATTAGAAAGAAAGGTCACACCTGTGCCTTGGAGATTTGATCACTTACTATCAAAATCAGAACAGTTGGTGGAACTAATAAGGGGAAGAACAATAACTTACGGGGATACCACTCCCTGTTGCAAAATCTCAATATAGCTAAACCAGAGGTTCTTTAAACTTAACATTAGAGGACTTGCACAGACCTTCGCAAAACAAAAAAGGAATTAGAGTTTGATGAATAGAAGGGAGATAGAAGAATGGCTGTTGCAACTAGAAAATGAATATAAAAGATTAGAACGTAGAACGTAGAAGCAAGCAGAAGCTCAAGGAAATCAGGAGAAAAGATTCTCATAAACATACATTATCAGACTACTAAAGAAAGATAGAAATGATAAAAGGATTCTATTGGACAAGAGGCATGACTTCACAAATATGTGCAGCCTGAAGATTGAGAGAAAGAGGTGGTGAAATGGCAATACTAGCATTACAAGACAAAACTGGCACTCAGGTTATGGGTCCAGGATGAATAAATCATACTTTGGCTATATAATAGGGGGGACAATTTAGATCAGAGGTAGAGGAAAGGGAGGACTGGTATAGTAAAGGAAAGAGAAATAACAAGGGGCAGATAATAGTAGCAAAAGAAGGGATAACCTCAGGCAAAGCCCCATGGTTGGATGAGCTTACTGCAGACTTTTAACAAGGAATATAAACAGGAATTAGCAACCCAGTTATTAAAACTCTATCAGGAGTGTGAAAGAAGCAAATTTATTTCAGGAGATACTTACATTACTAAGGTCCTCATATTTTCTAAGCCAAAAAAGACAGGACACAATCAAGTAATTACAGACCAATGTTATTGCTACAGTTGGACCTGAGATATATGCAAAAATTCTAGCAAATTGAATAATAAACTTGTTACCACAAATAATAATACAACAGCAGCTAGGCTTTCTCAAAAATAGGATAGGAGGCCAGGACCTGATAAGAGTAATATAGTCAGATGTGCAGATGCTCTATTCCCTAAGAAAACTTAATGTAGGAGCTATATTAATAGACTTTAGAACAGTGTTTGACTAGATTAAATGGCCTTTCATTTGGCATTTGTTAGAGGAAATAAATTTCCCAGCAAAATTTCTATTAACATGTCAGTTATTATATGTTAATCCTAAAGCCTTGGTGGCCACTAATAAAAGCTTTTACAGACAGTTGCCCTGACTAGGAGAATAAGACAAGGATGTCCTCTTTCCTGGTTATTTGTTATTGGTATGTCATTTTTCACATAATATTTGTAAGAAATATTAGGAATCTGGGTATTCCCATAAAATATGGGGACCCCCTGATTTCAGTGTGGTTCACAGATGATTGTATATTATGGCTCTCACATTCCAAGAAGAACTTTACTGTTGTTCTGTGAGCATTGAAAATGCTGGAAACATTATAGGGCTAGAGTTAAATGAAAGCAAAACCTTATTCTGTCCCCATCAAGTGTAGCAAAGACTGAACTTGAGGTATTACTAGAAGGCCTAAAACAGAAAATGATAACTACTTGTTCCAACTTAGAGATACACATGAAATATGAGGTCACTAGAGTTTTGGAAGCTAATGCAAAGCCACTTTTCAAAGAGATGACAGACAAAACTTGAAGATGGAAGAGGAAATTCCCTTTCCTCATGGAGGTACAAATTATTAAATTGTTTGTCCTTCCAAAGGTCCTTGTTTTTGTTCAGGCATCTTCAGCATTTATATGAATCAGGATACTTGACTAAATAACAAACCTTAATATTGTACTTTTTATGGGATGTTACTCAGCAGAGAATATAAAAAAAAGAAGTATTGTTCATCATGGAAATATGGGGGGTAGCTATTCTTGATTTCAGCAGGTACTATGAAGCTGTAGCAAAAGCTAGACTACATTCAATATCAATTTTGGGGAGTATATAGAATAAAATATTGTGACAAATGTGGTACTTCGATATAAGATAAAAAGGCATGAGGATATGGGATCCATTGGGGATGGGAAGAGTGGGTCAAAAAAGGTATGGAAGTAACAAGAGTCAGACAGAGAGAGAGAGAGAGAGAGAAGCCATTGCTAATGGAAATGTATTTGGGCTACCAAAAATATTACAATAGGTGGGATCCCTACTTTTTCATAGGTTCATAGGTTCATAGGTAAGTACTAGGCTATTGGCCCTAGGGCCTATACAAGCCTAGCCAAAAAGGTACCCTGGCTTTCACCACCCAAGAAAATTATTTTCCTGTGCCACTGTCAAGCAAAACCACAGCAGTGATACCCGAGGTGAATTTCCTATTATCCATCCAATGATCAAGATTTTTCTTGAAGAGTGCTAATGAGGAGCTCTGTTTGACATAGATAGGTAGTCTGTTCCAGAGTATGGGAAGTCTCTGGGACAGGAATCTATCCCTCCAGCATGTTATGTTTATTGTGGTGACAAGGTTTAGGTCCCTAGAGCATGTAGCTCCGAGGGATTGGGATTTCTTTAAGTGGAGCATGTCCAACAGCTCTGGGTTTGACATAGCTTTGTATGTTAGGCAGATATCACCTCTGCATAGGCAATATGCGACAGAGTAAAGCTGGAGATTTTTTAGTCGGTCTGCGTAAGGCATCTGTTTGAGGCCAGTAATCCTCTTTGTGAGGTATTTTTGTGGCCTTTCCAGTTGTTGTAGATGTCTTGTGAGGTACATACCAAAAGGGGCGTTGTACTCTATAATGGGTCTAATGAGTGATGAGTGGAGGGTAAAAATGACCTCTTTGTTTCTGGATGAGAAACCTTTTGTGATGAGGTGTGCCACGTAGAAGGATTTCCTGACCACTGTGGTGATGTGATTATCAAAGGAGAGACTACTGTCCACCTGTGTCCCAAGGTCTCTTATCACACTTTCAGTGTTAAGTAGACTACCGCCTATGTGGTAGTTCATGGGTACAGAGTTTTTACCAAAGGGGATGACAATGCACTTTTTGGCATTGAGCTTGAGACCATGGCTTTGACACCAGGCATCTGTATCAGTGAGGCCCTTTTGTAGGATGTCCACATCATTAGGAGTTTCAATTATTGCTTGTAGTTTGCAGTCATCTGCGAATTTAGTTAGCCAAAGACCTTCTGTGTTAGCCTGTACTTCGGAGAAGTAGATACCAAACAGGAGAGGACCCAGGACTGAACCCTGTGGTACTCTACTTGTCACTAGTCTGAAGTCTGATTTGTAGTCTGCTACTTTCACAGTGTGGATTCTGTCAGTAAGCCAGTTGGCAACCCATCTTATGACATAGGGATTTATACCTAGTTTAGTGAGTTTATCTATAATTCCAGAGTGGAGGATGGTGTTGAATGCCTTGGCGAGATCTAGATAGGCTGTGTGAGCCACCTTACCCTCATCTATGACTTTGGTGACTACTTCAAAGAAGTCTGTCAGGTTTAGGAGACATAATCTGCCTTTTACAAACCCAAACTGTGTGGGGTCCAGAGTTTGGAGATCTCCAAAGTCTTTGTTTATGAGTTCTATGATGATATGTTCCATGGCCTTGCAGACCAGGCTTATCATGCTAATGGGGCGGTAGTTCCCGGGGTCTGTTGTGGCCCCCCCTTTATGGAGTGGGATAACCATCACAGTGTGCCATTCAATGGGCACAAAGCCTGAGGTGAGGCTATGACTGAACATGGTACTTAGGTGGGGTGCCAGTTCATTCTGTAATTCATGTAGAAGGCAGTTTGGGATGTTGTCAGGTCCCATGGATGATGTGTTCTTGGCTTTGGAGAGTGAGGTTTTTACCTGTGCAGCTGTGATTACAGGAACTTTGCATTCTTCCGGTATAAAGATGGGCCCTTTAGGGGGTGAGAGGGGGGTAAAGTTTGCACTGAACCTATCTGCCAGGATGTTGGCAATATTAGTTGGTTCTGTATATTTAGTGTCATTGTGATGTAACTCATAGCAGATCTGAGTGTTGCCATTGAGATTCTTGACATGGCTATAGAATACTTTGTGGTTGTCTTTAGAATCAGTGGAGATTTTGTTTTCATAACTAGCTTTGAAGGATTTTATAAGGAATCTCAGCTTCTTACTGAGACTGGCCAGGGAGTTCCTCCAATCATGGTATTTTACTGTTTTTTGCAACAGTTTCTTTCTTCTGTTGTACAGTTTGTTTATGGCAGAAGACCACCAGATTGGCTTCCTTTTTTTGGAGGATAGCATCTTTGTTCTGTTAGGGATAGCACAATCCATGCACTAGTGTAAGTGCTTATAAAGTGCATTTATGGACTCAGCAGTCGTACCTCTATTGTCAATCTGCATGGGTGTCGTGAGGTTTGCCACTTCTGTCTTAAGAAGCATGAAGTTGGCTCTGGAGAAATTTTTTACAGCTGTTTTCCTAATGGGGGGTGGGAGCGGGATGTGGATGTCTAGGGTGATTAGCTTGTGGTTGGATCTGACCAACGAGGAGCTGACCTCTGGTGTGGAACACCGGTTGCCCATGTTGGTGATGACCAGGTCTAGGATATTGCTGCCCCTGGTGGGGGTGTGGATAAGTTCATCCAAGGCATTGGAATTGATGATTTCCAGAAAACGTTGAGTAAAAGAGTTGGTACATGATTAGTTTTCCCAGTTAATGGTGGGGTAGTTGAAATCACCCCTTATTAGGGTGTTGGGTTGTACCTTAATATTTTCCAGTGTATCAAGAAAAGAGGAGTTGGAATCCTGGGGCAAATTTGGATTGCAGTTTTGCCCAGAGTTAGTTGAACTTGGATAATCTCAGATGCATTATGCTGAGCAACTAGCTTGGAGGTGTGGATATCCTTAATGAATATGTACACGCCTCCACCATTAGTGTTTTGGTCTGGGTTTGGTAGCTGAAAGGTGTGATGAATTATAGCCTGGTAATGCAGGGGTGCTCTCTGGAGCTTTGAACTAGGTCTCTGTCACTGCACAGATGTTGATGTTCTCCATTTTAAGGAGTGCATCGAGTGAGTGCATTTTGAGTTTTAGACGTCTAGCATTGAGTAGCATTACCCTCAGATTTTGCTTGCTTGTACCTGTTATGGTGGTGAATTTGTCATTTGAACCTTGCCTAAAAAAGGCACTGTAGGGGTGGTAAGAGCCTTTGCCAGTATCCGGAATCCCAAGGGCGACAGGTGCAGGCCATCTCTGGCAAAGCAGTGTGGTCTGTCGATCATGCCATCCCAGGCAGACAGATACTGGATTCCCTTAGAATGACACCAGAAGCTTAGCCAATTGTTAAAGCCAATCATTTTGTCCTTGTACTGTGGTATCATTCTGGATGATGGCAGGATGCTACTCAGGGCTAAGGTCATACCTGCCTGGGCTAAAAGATCGGAGAGCTCCTCCATGTCTCTTTTCATGTAGTCCAGGGAGGTATGTCTCAGGTCATTCACACCAATATGGACAATGACAGAGTCATATTTGTACTTGTTGTGGAGTGACCTGAGTGCATGCATTATGTGGCAGATCCTGGCACCCAACAGACAGCTGACAGTAACTTTCTCCTTGTTTAGCCTGGTGAGTGGAACATCCATGTCCCTGACTATAAAGTCACCTATGACTAGAGTGTTGGGTACATTATGCCTTATGGGCTGTAGTTGAGTGGCACACTGATTATGTTGGCTATGTGTAATTTGGGTTATGTTGAGGGTGGAGGTTGCTTGCATTTCTGCTTTGGAGGTCTCGGTTGTTTGGGCAGATTTTTATTGAGAGTCTCCGCGAATGTAGGTGTGTGTTTTGTGCTTCTGTGTGCGTGTTTTGGAGGTGTAGGTTTTGAGGGACTATGTGATGAGTGTGGTGTGGTGCAAGTGTTTACCTTCTCCTGTTGACTGTCTAGTCCAGTCTTCGGTGAAGAGAGCTTTGCTTCCAGTTTGGCTATATAAGTCCATCTCTCACAGGTCATAGTGTTGGGTAGTACGAGGAGAGGGTTGTCTGTGTACATGAGGCAATTGCTGCATTGTCTCAAGATGCCCAGATTCATCAGGTAGACAGGAGAAAACACTGGGAGCTGATCTTTAGACATGCCTGGATAGGTGCTTATTTATTAAGTACTAAAAACTGTTTTCCTCTAGACAAGTGGGGAAAGTTGAGTGCTGCAGTAATTGGTAGCTTATTTAGTGCTTACAATGAGTTCTGAACAAGTGTTGAGCTCAAAGAAACAGATTTGAGTGCTAAAACTAAAAAGCTGGCTAGTTGCAAGGGAAAATTTGAAAAGCAGACTTTATAGCGCCAGGAATAGTTTAACCCTAGTTAATTGGAGGGGGGGGCTCAGGAGCTCACAAACAGTCCTGGACACAGCAAATCCTTACCTGGACAAGACCTGCCACAGGAAAGGGGGGGAGCTTAGAATTTTTTTTTTAGTAAAGTGGAAATGGAGAAAGCTGGAACAAAAGTTAATTCAATGTTAAGAATCTGAGTGGGTTGGAATTCACAAATGTTCTCTATTAGATTGAATGAACTAATGACACTAGACTGGGAGGAATGTCACAGATCAAATATACAGTATGGTTGGGCAACTGCAAAGCCACCAAGTATAAGAACACCACAACACTAGAGAGGGTGGGTGGGAAGAATTACAGTTCCTAGCTGTAGCCACTAAATGAAGGTTTTAAACAGATCAATGAGCAAGCAGACTCTAGAGAATGCTTTTAACTGTAAACAGACAATCATAGTAATGCGCACTATTACAGTTCCTAGCTGTAGAACACAGAAACCTCAACAAATCAAAAATGGACAGAATAACTCAGATAGAGCAGTCACAAACAGAAAATACAACTCTCAGTATGAAAAAGCAGTTTACAGTTAAGTAATTCAGTACACATGCAATTAAAGTAATGAAACAGTATGCAGCAATGAAAAAAATATAATTAAAACAGTATAAAACAGTACATAAATGCAGTGAAACAATAAAAAAAGCTTTATAACAATGCAAACTGTGGTAGATCAACTGTATAGCACAATTATAAATGTTTCAGAAGTGCAGTTCAGTGAAATTAGTGCAAGAAATAACTTATCCTGCTCTTGGAATTTTAAGGAATTTCTGCTTTTTTAGACCAGTTGGGCAATAAAAGGGACATTGTATGTGATGAATATGTGGTATCATAAAACATCTTCAATGCTGAGTTATAATGATCTGAAATATGGTATGCAAAGCCTAGATCCCAGGTGGCAGCAGCTTCTTTAGCTCAAAGAAATTCTGCACCTGCAAAGAATACAAGCTAAGGTGGAAGAGGACCAAGTGCAGACATTTTTGAAGAGACAATATTTAAGCAGTGAGGAATACAGACACTGAAAGCAGGAAGTTTAGATAGGAAACAATTCAGGGGGGTATGTGATAGGTACTGTCACACACCCCCTGCATTGTCAAAGTGCTGTACGGCAATTTCCAAGTGCTTTCAGTGTCCGTGGACACTGAAAACAGCTATGAAACTAAGAAACAATGCAGGGGTGTGTGACAGTATCTGTCACACACCCCCTGCATTGCAAAAGTGCTACATGGCCATACCCCTCAACTGTAGAGGTTTTTGCAGAATGTCCACATGTCTGCCTCCACACCTCTCAACCTCTTAGAGCAAGAAATCTGGACAAAGTCATAAATAATGGGGGGACAAAGGCTCAAAAATAGGGACACTTTTTAAATATTGCTCTTACTAACTTGGCACGTTGATAAAATAACAGGTTTTGCATTAGCACTGATTTTCTGAAGGGTATGAAGTCTGAAAATCAAATGTCTGTCATTATTTTCTGACTTAAACTCTGAGTGATTTGCAAATAATTTGCTAGAAAACCACAATCATATGAGAAATGAACCAAAAATATGAGGTAGAAATCTGGACATTCTGCAAAAATCTGTACAGTTGAGAGGTATTCTGCCTCATATTTTTGGTGTGTTCCCACAAATATCTGTCCCTACCTGGCAAACAGCAGAGGATTGGAGCCATTAAATAATGACAAACATTTGAGTTTAAGACTACACATCCTTCGGAAAAGTCATACTATTGCAAAACCTAGTATTCTATCAACTTTCTACATTTGTAAGAGCAATATTTAAAATCTGACCTTATTTGTCCCATTACATTTGCCCTTACTGTGACTGACAATGACTAGGAGTATTGATACATGTAAATGAAGTGATTTTATTAATCTCCTTTTTTTTCCATTCTAATGTATATTTAAGTGTAGCTGAGTGGGTTTGTGCATTAGGGTTCTCTGCTCAGCATTGCTTAAACATCTCATAGCAGCTAAATAAAAATGCATAGCTACAGTCCTAATGATGAGATAGCATAGTAGTTAGAGTCCCGGCTTTGCATGCAGGTGTTCATGGTTCAAGTACCAAGACAGGCACTTTGTTTTTACATGGGAAAGCATTGTTAAAATTATTTTTTCATGTTAAATCATGCAGTAAGGGATATTTGTCATCCAGGGTAGTGTAACTGGTCCAGTGTGAGTGCATATAACATGTGAAATCACCCATGTATACACAATTGTCCCATACAGTATAGTCACACTCCAAGGTAATGTAATGAAAGCACATAGGGGGATGTCATGTAAAGTAAATCATATACACAATAATGTCAGTAATGAATTAATCTACAATCCTGATATTTTTAAAAATGAAAACTGAGCAATGACAGGCAGTGCTCAGCTATGCATAGCCAGTTTAAGCATTCTAAGCAGCAGTTAGCTCAGCTAAGCAGATTTGCGTACTGTTAAGCAATGCTTAGCATTTACCCCTTTAAGCACTGTTCAACTCATCTTAGCAGAGTTGCACACCATTTAGCTGAGCTTAGCATTTTCAAAATGGTCCAATGACAGAAAATGATAGGAATGTGGCCTTATCTAAACAGTGCAGGCAGAAATACAGCCAGAACCTGTTATAGTTTGATCTGTGCAGGAATATGTCAGGGGTTGTAGAGGGCTTGCGTTTTTGAGCGCAGTGCTGGGACATTTTGGAGTCCAGGGTCATTGCTGGGCTTCTCATATCAAACCATGACAACAGACTGCTGGAGGGCCAGTACCAGGGCAAACAGTATAAAGCAGAGGCCTGGAAATGTCTGGCACATGACTCCACCAGTGCCACCGGTATCCTCCGAACTGGTGAGCAGGTATGGCATCACTATGCTGACCTAAAATGGGGAAAGGGGGCAATCTTAGCCCAATGGATCCAAGATGCTCGGGAAATCCATGCTCCAGCAGTTTGTAAGTATCACAGATATAGGTGTACCAGATTTTACCCTGAATATGTAATAGACAGGTATGCATAATGTTTGTTACTCACCCCTGCAGCTTCAGCCGTCAGGGCTAGTAACATTGAGGCCCATGCAGACAGACTGACACAGATGCAGTGATTGGCTGATGAGTACAGATCTATCTTGCAGTATATAGTGGCATAAAGTAGAAGGAGTACATTGCTTAATGCCAGTAGGTATAATGTGTACTGTGTCTAATGAATAAATGTTTGTCACACTAATAGTGATCCACAAGATATATATTAATAAAAGTGTCATTTCACTGTAATAAAGATATATACCACAAACTGTTGTGTTTACCCTCTTATGTAGTTGTAGAAATAAAATGTGTACAGATTCTTCACAGCAAATATGGTGTTGACAGCAGGAAGTAACTGAGGCTGTTCTGAGAACCAGATAGTATGCAAACCAGTAGATTGTGGAGCTGTAAAACAAGATACAATGGAATATAAAATATTGTATGCACTAATTTCTGAACCCTGAATAGTAATGTCTACAGTATTATAGTGTGTCCCCTGCAGCATTGTATTCTTGTGTTAACCTTTGCTTTCCAGATTGTATTATTTCAAAGGATTAACACACAGTACAATAACTATCTGCCATGCATGAATGGCAGGATTACAATGCCAGACTGTCTAACCCAGAGAGTATTAGGCAGAAATCAAGCAAGCAAGAGACATCAGTTTCCCATTAGCTCATTGTGATGACAAATAGCCCTGTTGTTCATTTTAGCACACCCAGAAATGGTTCAAGTCCAGGGAGTGGTACTGAGATGTGTGCACATATACACAAAAGAAATCCTGAATATTTGTAGAAACAGTCAGAAAGTGTTAACAGATATTTTATCCACAGGTCTTACAGGTAAAGGAATTGTGTAGCGTCTGTATGAGGGGTATACTAAATATACCATGTACAACTGTTCCACTGTCCAAACCCATATGCCTGCAAATGACAGCAGGGTAGGTACATACACCATGCACTCTCCCTGATACATGATCCTCAAGTGTCATGCTGTCACGGCTAGTGGTCATTGCTGCCAATAACCTTGGACACAGATAAGAATCCAGGGAAGTATGCCAGGAACAAACTCCCACAACACCAGTGCAGGGTACCCCTTCTCTGTCAAGTATGTAACCCTGACATGTACAAACCCCCTCCAGTAATGTAGCCATTGTTCTCCCAGTCTGCCCCCTACCATTACAGGTTGACAGTCTAATGGGTATGTGTGTTCTACAGAAGCTGTGGGCCATAGATCGATGTAAAATGAGGGTAGACCTGTAGAGTATTGAGAAGTACTGTTGTGAAAAATAGAAGCCTATACAGTTGTTAATGGACTTTTTCTCTCCCCCCACCCTTCATCTTCATCACTGTTTATTATTCATATACTATGGTTATGTTGTTCTCAAAACCTATTGTTGGGACATGTGTTCTATTATTGTTCATATATTTAACTGGTTGCATATTAATATACCTTGTTCAAATACTATTATTGGTGGCCTGTTGCTGTAAGTGTAACTTGCATGTTGTTAAAATGCTTACTGTTGTTCCATTTATGCATGTGTTCTGTTTGCTATGCAACTGTTTTGAATCTGTTGGTTTGGGTTAATTGGAACACCCATGCATGCTGTCATAACTAATTTTAAAATGTTTTGTTCATGACTAACCAATAAATCTTGGATAACCTCAACAACATAGCATGCTTGGGAAAGCAGATCCCGGAAGATCCACATATCCCGCCTCATCTGACCATGACACTGGGCCCCAGCATGTCTGGGACTCAACCTGAAACTTCCTCATCTGTTGGTCCTGCACCACCTTCGGGTGGAACCACTTCGGGAGATGGGGCCCATCCCCTCCCTAGGTGTGGGAGTAGAGAACAGCCTGTCACCCGCTCCAAGATCCAAGGTATGGTGCGCAGCATCATCAGCTCAGAGTTGGATGGACGGCTTCACCAGATGGAGGGCCACCTGGCACACCTGGAGGGGCAGGCTGCCCCTGTTGTCCAGCCCCCAGTGCAGCCACCTTCAGAGCCATGAAGATGCAGTGGTGACTGCCCATGGGTGGGGACCTTCATCCCACTGTATCCATTTGGGTGCTCATGGGCCTCTGATTCCCAACCAATGTCTCTGTCCAAGGTGTTTAACCCCCTCATGTGTCATATACTGCCCCCTGTCTGCTGTCTAGTGTGTCTTGTCTGTCTGCAAATGCAACCTATCTGACCCATCCTATCTCCCCAGTCATACCTACAGCCCTTCCCCAACATCCCAATCTTACCTTAAAAAAGGGCATCTGTCCCACAAAACAAATCATCGCCCCATACATTGTTCTACATTTTGCCCCCATTTCCAGTGGCATAAATCAATCAACACTGAAATTACTGTACAAATGTATGCTGCCTACACCCCTTCCCTGTGGGGTGTGAGGCTGTAAATTCCAAATTTTCCATATCAGTCACAACTGTTGCTGCAGTAGAAATGTAGAGCTATGGTCCTTTCCTACACCCATCCTGCACATCTCTAACTGGTTTTCCTAATGCTTTACCCCCTGATTGCTCCCATTTCACCACTTTCCTATCACCTTTTTTTTCTTTTCTTTAATTAAAATTACCACAGGTGTAAGTGGGAGTAAGCACTACTAAGCAAAGCTAAGAGGACTTAACTGTCTGTTAGCATCACTTAGCTTCATGCAAATCTGCTTACAGTGGCTTAAAAGTGCTTTAATCACTCTGTCTCCATCAGCCCTTGTTCTGTCCAGCAACAAAATAACCAGCCCTGTCAAGTCTCAAACCCAGGATGTTTTGCACTACAGTCACAGCAATATACCACTACACCATCAGAGCTGTGAGAATGTGTAATGCTTTTACAAACATAACATGCACTACAGTCATTTAACATAAAGGAACAATACATATCCGTACTTCTCTTATATGCATAAATACATATATTTAAATATATATAAATATATCTATCTATATATATATGTATATACATATAAAACTACACGCACACTCACACACACACACACATACACATACACACACACACACACACACACACACACACACACACACACACACACACACACACACACACACACACACACACACACACACACACACACATATATATATATATATATATATATATATATATATATCTATATATATATATATATATATATACATATATATATATGGGGTCTACTTCATAAGATCAACAGACCATTTGATCGACATTCATTTGGTCGACAGCTCATTTGATCGACAACCAGTATTCAAGACACTTAATAGGGAGTTGCCCCCTCCCCAATTTTGTGCAACCTGGAGTTGGTATATATAGTTAGGTGGGTGTGCACAGCCCACATTTGGGTGCGAAGCCCCCCACCTATTTCCATTTAAAACATCAAAATACAACAAAGCTACACATTTTAAAGAAAATAGGTGGGGGCTTCACCCCCCCACACCCCCCAATGTGGGGGGCTGTTCCCCCCACACCCCCATCTATATATACCAACTCCAGGGTCGCACAACATTGGGGAGGGGGCAAATCCCAAGTTTTTGTCTTGAATACTGGTTGTCGATCAAATGAGCTGTCGACCAAATGAATGTCAATCAAATGGTCTGTCGATCTTATATATATATATATATATATATATACACACACACACACACACACACACACACACACACACACACACACATATATATATATATATATATATATATATATATATATATATATATATATAGTATACTCAACCTCTTAATGCAAGACATCTGCAAAAGCGGGGGGATAATGGGCAAGCAATAGTGACATATTTAAAATATGGCTATTACAAGCATAGAAGTCTGCTAGAGTAGCATGGTTTGTTTTAACATATATTTTCTTATAGATTCCAGGGCTGAAACATGAATGATTGTCATCATTTACTGATGTCAATGCTCACATCATCCCAGTGATTTGTCAGAAACCCACAACTGTTATGGGGAACAGACCAAACATATGAGTCATGCATCTGGGCAGTGTATAGACATCTGGACAGTGGAGAGGTATGACTGCAGTCATGTAATACAAGAGAAAAAACACTGACAGCTGACAACCATTCCACCCAGCACCTTTTGAACTACAGTCAGACCAACACGACAGTACCCCACATCAGCTCTGGTGAATTACCCATGCATTTACATATATATCATGCACTACAAGGGTGTAACTGTAGGGAAAAGCAGACATCGGTGAGAAATTTTCCACCCATGACCATTTGCACCATAGTCACAGCAACATACCAGTACCACAACTGACCTCAGGCATATGATGACTGTTTGAACAAACATATCCTGATTGCCGATCACACTCTACACTGACATATACTGCTCCAAGTCACAGTCTACTGAGAATCCAAAGGTGTCACAGGACATTTCTCAGTCTGCCCTTACAAACATATACACCTGATAGACCACCAGCAACTGTAGCAGCATGCACAGTCAGATAGAAAAGGATCTATGACACTCACACCTGTCACTCTCTCTACTCTGCCCAACAAACATTTACACACTACATTCATATAGAATCTTGACAGTCTAACAATGACCAGACATACACAACTCTCAACTGTACAGATTTCCACAGAATGTCCAGGGTGTGGGACCATATTTATGACCACTGCCACTTACAATTTATGGGAGTCTGCTAAGTCACTGGGATGATATCAGGAATGAATTCACTAAATCATGTATACCATACCTCTGAACCTCTTACTGCAAGACATCTGGACAAAGCCTGACATACAGGTGGCCGAAAAGAGGGACATATCTTAAATAATGGTGTTACAAACTGAAACAGTTGTTGGTGTTACAGGGTTTATTGTAAAATAACACCCCTGAAGGATATGATGTCTGAAACACAAATTGATGTCAACATTTACTGACTTCAGTCCTCACATTATTCTACTAATTTCTCAAAAACAGAAATTGACTGAGGAACAGACCAAACATAAGAGGCAAACCTGTGGGCATTCCACAGACATCTGGACAGTTGAGAGGTATGTCAGAGACATATCACTGTTAGACGTCAAGTCAGACAGAAAATGCATGTACAGAGAAACCCTGTTAATCTAGCAATCTTCTACGTGCATAACAGCAATACTTACTTACAATCTGTACCCACTGTTGGAACTTTGTCCCCCATTTTGTTGGGCTATTTCCACATTTCTTGTTCAGAGAGGTATTTCCACCTACCTTCTGTGAAGCTGTAGCCCCCACACCTCCATAATGTTCTCCTCACAGGCAAGGAAAAGGGGCAAGGCCCAGATGAAGGACCTAATTATAGCACTGTGTTGCTATGGCATTGGCTAATGGAAAGACAACACAGCTGCTCTGGATGCAAGTAGTAAGTGGGAGACACCAATTGGTGCACAGGCCATCACCTTCTCATGAGCATTACCTACAAAAGGCAGGCTGCTGCCTATGCAAAACAGGTCTGGACCCATCTACACAAAGATAGACAATGACTACACAAACATAAACATGTGCATTATTCTGAGGAATCTCTTCAGAACTATAACAGGTATGTCAATCATTTAAACATGTAATGGAATGCAGAAGGGGATGCAATAATGTGAAATAGGAAGTTAAACACTAGGTCACAACAAGACTTGCTGGACTCACATGCTGCTGTCCAGCACCTATGCCCATTCCTGCTGACCCTGTCTGCAGTGACATAGATCACAACTCTGGCCCCTGAGTCACCCCAGCAAAGGTCAGCTCATGTATGACTACCACTGGAGTGTCTGTTGTCCAGTACTGACTGGAATACTACTGGAGTGTCTGTTGTCCAGTACTGACTGTGACACAGCTAGGTCGGCTACCCAGGATGTTGTAAGTATTCATATGTCACCTGTGAATGCTACTCTGATACATATGCTTGTCTTACAAATGTAAAGACTTATATAGGGTATGTGCATAGGACACAACTGGCACAGAACTTTGTGTTGTACTGTATGTTATATACTGAGCTCATACCTTTCAACTGTCCAGAGTGTTGCAGACTGACCACATGTTTGCTTCATAGTTGTAGTCAATGCCTCATACAGTTGTGTAGTGTCTGGCAAATCACTGGCAACCCAGTAAAGACTGAAGTCATAACATAATAGCATACATTTGAATGTCAGATGTCATATCCTGCGGACTATTCCTGTGAATGAGAAACCATCTTTGCTAGCAACTAAGTGTGGTACAGCTAGATTTATAAAGTGTCACTATTGTCCAGTCTTTGCCCACCATTGATGTGTGCCTTTGTGCAGATGTCTTGCTTTAACAGGAGCTAGGGTTCTTAGCATGAAACCCATGTCATTGCAAGTGTACCTTGTCCTGGAGGATGCTGACATTTGTTCAGTCACTGACACCTGGTTTGCAGCTGTGGAGGGCACACTAACCTTGCCAGGGTACTCGTCCCACCATATGTTTAGACCCCAAATAGAGAGCTGCAAAGCCACAGGAGGTGGAGTTTTAAATATTACCATACACACCTCCAGGCTGGCCAAACAGTATGACACACCGGACACATCCCAAGTGCAGTTAACTGTTGACAAACACCTACTCAAATCATAGTACACTACAGACCTCCAACCATGACTCTGGACACCCATTACACCTATCTGGACTTGCTTGAATTTGTCAATATTCAACCATCTACCCTGCTCCTGGGGGACTTTAACTACCCAACCATAGTGTGCATGACCTATTCTACCTGAACCTGAACACACAGAGATTCCTCAGCTTTGTCAATGGCAATGCATTGGATCAGCTGGTCAACACTCCGACAACAGGTGGACAACAGGTGGAAATATCTTGTACCTGGTCTAGCCCACATGAGTAGCCACTGTAGCACTCCTACAATGTCATCCCCTTTGGTCAGATCTGATCACATAGCCATCACTGTTGAGGGTACCATCTCCCCTGCCCCAACCCTTGTCAGGGTCAAACAAAATAACCTTTACAAAAATGACTATAAATCTCAGAGCAGGTAGAAGTAGCTTTATAGCCACTGTCCCATCAGTTGGAAATAGCAGTAGTGTCCAAGCCCACACCACAATACTAAGTGAGCATCTACATACCTGTATGGACTCAACAATACCTGACAGGACAACATCATCTCCCTCAAGGTATGGTAAACCTCTGTGGTGGATGGCAGCAATACACAGATACCATAATAGGTGGAAATAATTGCTAGACATGGCCAAGAATGAGCAGGTGCCTAATTGAAAGCAATGTCACCTTGGTCTGAACAAGTACATAAGGTCACAGGTGAATTATCCTAAGGCTATCTTTGAGTGCATAATGGACATATCCACCAAGGGCAATCATTAGGCCTTCCACACATATGTGTCTGCATTCCCAGAGGCAACACCCAAATCTGCTCTGTAGTGGTGGTCAGTAACACAACATACACATACGGCATACATATAAGCCAACCTGCTGCAGACAGGTTGAGTGTAAACATCACCCCCATCCCCCCATTGGTACACACCACCCCCCCTCACCCTCATCATCAGGAAGCATGTCTGTAATGCCTTTTCAAAGGCAACACACAAAAGTCTCCATAGGCCTGATACCATCCCTGGCTGCATCCTACATGAACTCAGGCTTGAGTTCTCAGATCCATTGCACACTGTAGTCAAGCAAAGCCTGAGCACCAGTGTCATCTCATCTGCACACAGGACAGCCACTGTCAACCCTATACACAAAGGTGGAACAATCTACTGACCCAGCCAATCATATGCACATCAGCCAAACTAGCCTGATCTGCAGGGGCATGGAAGACAATATCAAGGACCTTATAAACAAGGACATCAGCTAACTGGCTCAATGATAGTACTCACTCAGTCAAAGTAGTGGAAGCCACCTCTAGTAGTAGACTCTTACAGAGGGGTGTACCCCAACAATCGGTCTGGGGGCCTCTACTGTTTGAGATATGCATTTCTGAGGTACAAGACAAAATCAGTGGTCTGTGGCTGACCAGGTTTGCAGATGATTGCAAGCTGGCCACTGTCTTACATTCCCCTACTGATGTGAGCACCCTCCAAGAGGCCCTTACCCAAATTTATGACTGGTGCACGAAGCATTACCTCAAAGTAAATGCCAGGAGATGCATCATTTTCCCTGTTATGGTAGATGACATCCACACTAATTATGACAGTAATAACAATGTACTGAGCATGCAATCAGGTGTGAGGTGACTTGTGCACCAAGGTTGGTAGCAACCTGACAGTTTCCCACTATGTGGGCACCATTGTAGGAAGGCTGTCTACATGGCCAACCTCACAAATACAGGTATGTCATCCAGGAACCAGGAGGACACAACATCTCTGTACTTCCCCCTTATCAGACACATTACTGAGTGCAATGGCTCCGTTGGCATGTACCTTACCAAGCAAATGCAGCAGTTGCAGAAATGACAGAGGTTCCTGACCAGGCAATTTCAGGGTCTTCAACATCTATCCTATGCAGAAAGGCTGAAAGTCCTGTCCCTATACTCAGTCTCATACAGACTGATCATAGACGACCTGTGTCTGGCATACAAGGCCATTTCCAAACCAGCCTTGATGGCATTTCTGCATATCCATAAGATAAACCCCACTCATGCAACATGCACACAAGGCCCTCACCTGGTCTGTGACATGTTTAGTACTTGTTGGCAGGATAGTGTAGTGTCCCACACAATACACTGTCTGTATAATACACTCCCTCCCCATGTCTAGCAGAGTACGTGTATATCACTCTTGAAGAAGAAGATGGATGACTGCATGGGAAACAGAAAAGACACCCCTGGGATCCTGCGTGTGTCCCAGCTAGACTGGGGAAACAGGTGCTGGAGTTGAAGGGACATGTGCGGACGTCTGAGCTAGGCTTATGAGGGCATCCATTCCAATAGCCTGGTATCATCTTATGAAGCTATGCACCTAGCATTTTGCATGTTTCCTGTATGTATTGCAGACTGTCCTGCAATGTTGTCTGAAATGAATCCTTGTGAGTCTGAACTGTGCAGGTACTGCAGTGATAGAGTATTGTGTGCATAGTGTATAGAGTGTAGAGTATAGTGTGTTTTTTTTTCTCCCTTTATAGTTTCCTTCCATCTCCCACTTTGTTGTTGACTTTCTCTTATCTAAATAAAACCTTACTTTGAACCTCTCTTCATTGTGGAACCTATTTATAGATGTCTTTTGATTTTTGCTAAATTCCTTAATATCACTGTAAATATTACCTTACTTAGAACATTCTCTTAAATATGTAACCTATTTGTATTTTTCTTTTGATTTTTGTTAAATTGCTAAATATTACTGCATACGGCATTTTAAATATTTATCTGTTTGGAGCTTTACTCCCCGGGCCTCCGCTGAAAATGGATATGTATCCAGTTGGACTTTCCCAGTTAATAAATGTAAAATAAATCAATAAATAAACAGTTATTATCACATATCATTACACCTTATCATTATGTCTGGTCTGTATAGCAGTAAGTCAGCCCTCACAGTACTTGCATATGCACTTGGTGACACTGTATAGCTCACTCCGATAGCCTTGATCATGTTCACACTTACCATTCTGTTAATAGGCTCATCACACAGTAGGATTCATCAATCTTTGTTGATGGCCTTACAGTAGCTGTTAAGGAGATGGATTGTGGAAGTCAGAACTACGGTAAGGTATGGCCTGAAGGGCCAGACTTTACCAGCAGTCTGTGTGTGTGTGTGTGTGTGTGTGTGTGTGTGTGTGTGTGTGTGTGTGTGTGTGTGTGTGTGTGTGTGTGTGTATACCAGAAAACATAATACTGAAGGCTATTAATTTACATCCTCCAAAATAAACTGAATACAATGCACCAAAAAGTCACCAATAACAAAATCCAAACAAATGCCCTGGAAAGATGGAAAACAGCAGTCCACAGCTTCAATGCCAAAATGTTAATAATAAAAACAATGTTTAAATATTGTTTTAACTAGAGAAATGTATGTTTTTGCAGATGCATATTTAGGATGTATTTTGCCGGTATGTTTTTTTATAAAAGTTTTTAAATGGCTTTTTAACAGCATTTTAACGTGTTTTATTTGAACTTATCACATTACTAATTTTACTGTTTTAATTGAATAATGAGAGGGGTATAAAAGTTGGGTTAATGTCTTTTGTTTGCATCTGATGAAGTCTGTACACTAGGGGCGAAAATGCAGTGTTATTTGTGAGACGTTTATGTGTTGGTGTTTTTATTATTAAAAGTTTGGCATCAAAGCTGTGGACTGCTGTTTTCCATTTTCCAGGGCACTTGTTTGGATCTTGCTATTAATTTGCATATGTTGTCATCCCCTTGCAGGTGAACATGGGGGTTGGTGTCTCTCCCCCTCACAACCTGATGTCAGTGTCTTAGCGGACTCTCACAATGATGGTGGTCATAGTGAGGCACAGGTGGGGTTGTCAGGATCTGAATCTATGCCATTGGTTGGTATCCCACCTTCACCCACAATGTCCCCACACACAGTTAGTATGCCCACACATACCCAGTCCCCAGTTACCACAGATAATGGACAGTTGAAGGGTGGTGGCATGGAACAGGCTAGTGTGGTGACTATGGCAAATGTGAGTGTAGACACTAGCCATAGACAGAGGGTAGGCAATGTCACACACAGGCAGATGGATGGGGTGCTCAATGGAGGACTGCTGCCCATTAAGCCCCTGTGACAAGTGCCACAGCAGATGTCACCAGATGCATGTTATGGTCCATCATGGAGGCACAGGTGCATACTGACCTCAACACCAGACAGATGCTCAGTGTCATGAATGCAGCACTTCCTGCATGCGTGATGACCTCCACGGCATTTGTGATGTCATACGTTATTTTGCCGATGTTGTGGATAGGTGGTGGGGTGAGACATTGTCACTGCTTGACCGTGCAATGTCTGTGCTTGAGCATATGGTGGGATTAGGGCATTGGCCAGGTAGATGTGGGTCAGCAACATGATCAGCTGAGAGCCCACATGGCCATGCACATTCACAGTCCTGTAGTGCCAGTACCATCAGCACTACCAAAGGGAAGGTGCTGTCCACACCATACCGGAGGAGGCCATAGGCACATGGTCCTGGCCTGTCCTGTCAGTGATGCAGATTCAGTAGACAACAGTCACCATTGGGGAGTAGTACTGGATCTGTCCTTGGGCCTGGTGGTGCCAGTGAAACTCCTGGCAGGACCAATTCCCATGTCACTGCTGGGAGATGGTGAAATGTACATCCTGCCATGTATGGTCCACGGCTGTCCAACATAGCCCTGTGTCAGGCATCCACATGTCTTGATTGTGTACAGACAAACACTTACACATCTCTATCACAGGCCAGTCACCACCAGACACGCACAGTTCCTCTGCACAGCACAGTTGAACACCACCCTTCCACACACACACACACACACACACACACACACACACACACACACACACACACACACACACACACGCACACACACACGCACACGCACACACACACACACACACACACACACACACACACACACACACACACACAGTGTCAACCATATGGCCCAGCCAAGACCTCTGGCAATCACACACCACACCCTGTCCATGTCATGCTACTTGTACCACAACCCTGTTATCCATACCATCAATGCAGGGACATGCTCAAATGGGTCTAATGCACAGGTTGAATATAGTACAGTGTAGTAATGTAATGCTGTGAAAGGTGCTGTCTGCTGGCAATAGTTATGGGCACACATTGAGGTGTGTGTACCTTGTTATCCATGATGCATTATTGCTGTTAGTACTGCTGACTG